>NC_142607.1:19923742-20274942 GCF_041222555.1 Hakea prostrata | reverse complement strand
TTCTTTATTCCTTAGCTCTGTGCTTCTAGCGAGCCGTTTGTGATTAAGTTCATCAAGCGACTTAGCCTTCGGAGGTGGACTCCCGACCCCGCGGTCGGGCCACATCTGGCGCTTTCGTTTTGCTAGGTCATCACGAGGGAGATCTAAGGGCTGAGCAGATTTTGGACGCATCATTTGGCGCCGTACGCGGGGAACGACTTGAAAAGCCATGGTGACTAGATCAGCAGCCGCCGCATTGCCGGCGTAGCGCAATTCCGGTGTTGGGATCCCCGGAGCGAATAATCCAGATATTCCCCGGGAAGCCAAAATCCTATCGAGGTAGATGGTGGTCGGGGAGGACGTAATCCTCCGATGCATTCCAAGATCAATTGGATCGGGTAAAGATTCAACTTTTGGAGGTGAGCCAAGCACTCCGCATGCTCACCGGATGAGTGGTTTTACCACAAGAACACGATCAACGCGATTCGGGGAGACGTGCGTTGCCACGTGATCAAAGATTGGTTGAAGACCGGAATATCGGTCGAGAATTTTCGTGAAGGAGACCGAGGACCTAGGAGGATTGGCGATCAACCTAGGCGAGACGATCGGTTCGACAGGACCGCAAGAGAGTACAAGCGGATTCAAATACAAGGTTGGATACGGGGGTAAGAACTCACTCACCAAGCTGTCGGAAGAACCGTTCGTGATGATCGAAGCGGTTCGCGACGAGCGGAATGTTCGGGAAGGACGGGCTGTTCGTGATGATCGAATAGCACGGGATGATCGTGTTAATCGAGGTCGTGATCATATTGCTGAAGATCACCCGACCCAGTTGGTCGGGGAATTGGCCAACATCAATGAGAAATTAGGGCGGTTGGCTAAGGGAAGGATAGCGAGGATATTTACTCGGTCATTCGGAAGACCCCCTTTGCCGAGCCAATTGCGGGATATCGGTTTCCCCATAACTTTCGTTTGCCTACCTTTTCTACATTCGATGGCTCAGGAGATCCAACGGCTCACATTGGCTATTACCAACGAGACCATGGCGATTTCGAGTAATTACGATGAAATTTTATGCGGGGTTTTTGGTTCATCTCTAAGCTGGAGCGACACAAAAGTGGTTTCGAACCTCCCCTACGGAAGGATCGTAAACTTTGATGAATTGGCGCGCAAATTCATGGGGCGATTCTAGAGTGGAATACGAGGTCAAAAAGACGGAGGAAACTTTGTTTCTTGTCGGACAAGGAAAAAACGAATCAATCGGAGAGTTTACGAAAAGATTCAACAAAGTAACGATGGAGATAGAAAATTTGGATGAGCAAGTAGCCAAAGCTGCTCTATTCACGGGACTCACTAATCGGAAACTCCTGGAGTTATTACTACGGGATATGCCTGCGACTTATCTTTGAGTTGGTACGGAGATGCGAGAAGCGGGGCTGAAGTCATGGAGATTCTAGATGCGCGCCAAGGAGATAATAAAGTCTCCAATAAGGAACAGAAGGCTCTCTGAGCGAAGCGAAGCCAAAGAAAAATGTCCGTGATCGGGTTGGAAAATCTCGGGCTTGGCGCCAAAGGTCTCCGGTAAAAGTGAGTACACTCCATTGAATGTTCCTCGGGCTGATATTTTAAATATCATCAAAAGAAAAAATATCTTGAAGTGGCCGCCTAAAATTCTTTTGAAACCGGAGAGCGGCGGGATCGAGAAAAGTATTGCCGATTCCACAAGGACTATGGTCATTATACAAATGATTGTCGTCATCGAAAGCGAGATATTGAGAGATTAATATCTCGGGGACACTTGTCCAATTTTGTTAGCGAGAAGGAGGGAGGAGCCACGTGAGCCACGCGCGGCTGCTCCTAAAAGGGATCGTTCGGTTAGTTCGGAACGATCAAGGGAGGCTCCGAAGTCTAAGAAGGGCAAGGAGGTGATTGAAGCTACTCGGTCACCGATCCTTACCATCTTCGGGGGACCGAGCCCGAATCACTCCGGAGTTTGAAAACAAAATCCAAATTTGTCGGAGCCGGAGAGACGCGAAGCGAAAAAAAGCTGAATGGTGAAGATTCTATCACCTTTAGCGAGGAGGACGAAAGAGGCGTTTGTTTACCTCATGATGACGCCATAGTCATCAAGGTAGAGATTGCACGTCGGGAAGTGCATAGAGTTTTGGTTGATACGGAGTCTGCGGTGACCTAATTTCTTATGAAGTGTATCAAAAATTGAAGGTGGATCGGGACTTGATGGAACCTTCATCCACACATCTATATGGTTTTGCGGGGTCATCTGCGGTGGCGGAAGGATCGGTCCGAGTTGGACTTATCTATTGGAAGTTTTCCTAAAGGAAACAACCGTCCGAATCAATTTTTTGGTGGTTCGGGAGCTGCCGACTTACAATATTATCCTCGGGCGACCATCTTTATCCAAGATAGGTGCTATTGTTTCGACAAAACACTGAAGATAAAATTCCCGACTGATATGGGAATTGGTCAAGTCTCCTCGACCCGGAGGATCTCTCGGCAATGTTACGTTGCCTATTTAAAAGACAAGGAGGGCCCGAGGAAGGTAAGCTGCCCTACCTATAGAAGTTCGAGACGATCGGGAAGAAGCGAGAGATGCAAAGACCCGAACCGGTGGAGAAAGCTGGAACAAATCCAGCTGTGTACCGAGGATGAGAAAAAGATTACTTATATCGGGTCTGAGCAGCTGGAGGAATTTAAAGATGAGTTGAAGTTATTTCTTCAACGAGAATAAAGACGTATTTGCATGGTCTGCTGAAGACATGCCCGGGAATCGATCGGGCTGTCGCGAGCATAAACTACGGATAGATCCTAAGGTGAAACCGGTGATACAGAAAAGGAGAAATTTCTCCATTGAAAAGTATGAAGCCGTTCGTAGTGAAGTTGAAAAACTCAAGAATTCTGGTTTCATAGAACCAATTGAATGCCCAACTTGGTTGGCCAACGTGGTAATGGTAAAAAAAGGCGAATGGGAAGTGGAGGATGTGTACGGACTACACGAGATCTTAACAAGGCTTGCCCTAAAGATTGCTATCCGTTGCCTCGGATTGACCTCTTGATAGATGCGATTGCAGGATATGAAACTCTAAGTTTCATGGATGCCTACTCGAGGGTATAATCGGATCCTTATGAATAAGGAGGATGAGAAGTTCTGACTTTCATGGTGATCGTGAAAGCTATTATTATAAGGTCATGCCTTTTGGCACTGAAGAACGCAGGAGCAACATATCAGAGGGCCGTCAACAAGATTTTTAAAGATCTGATAGGAAAGAATGTTGAAGCTTATGTTGACGACATGCTAGTGAAGAGCTTTACAAAAGCAAATCATATTGCAGATTTGATTGAGGTATTCTCGATCTTGCGAAAGTATCAAATGAAGCTGAACCCGAGAAAAGTGCGCCTTTGGAGTCTCCTCGGGCAAATTTTTGGGCTTCATGGTATCACGAGAGAGGAATTGAGGCTAATCTGCCAAAATACAAGCTCTGGTTGATATGGAGGCTCCCAAAAGCTGTTCGTGATGTGCGGTGTTTAACGGGGAGAGTTCTTTGCTTTGAATCGATTCATCTCCAAGTGCGGAGAAAAATGTTTGCCTTTCTTCAAGGCACTCAAAGACTTGAAGGGCAGCAAGGAAGCAAAATGGACCGAAGAGTGCCGAGAAAGCTTTCGAGGAGTTAAAAGAAGCACTTGGACAACCACCGATCTTGTCCGGACCGGAGAAGGGGAAATATTACAGCTATATCTAGCGACGTCCCTTTCAGTGGTCGGTGCGGTACTTGTTCGTGAAAAAGATAAAAAACGGTGGCCGATTTACTATGTAAGCCACGTGTTGCTAGATGCGGAGACAAGATATTCGCAGATTGAGAAGCGAGCTACGGCTCTCATGATGGCCGCCGGGAAGCTAAGGCCATATTTTCGGGCTCATCCAATTGAGGTATTTACAACTTTTCCTCTTAGTAAAGTTCTTAATAAACCTGATTTATACGGAAGGATGGTGTCTGGTCGGTTGAACTCGGCGAGTTCCAAGTGAGCTTTAAGCCCGGAAGCTGCAATCAAGGCTCGGGCATTAGCCGATTTTGTAGTAGAAACTCTGCACCGGTGGAATCCACCATCGAGGATCCCATTATACCAACCACTTGGGAGGTATATGTGGATGGTTCGAGTAATAAAGATGGAGCGAGGAGCTGGAATTCTATTAAAAAGTCCAGCGGGATTTATTATTCGATATGCTTTGAGATTTGCATTTGAAGCAAGTAATAACGAAGCGAGAATATGAGGCTACGATAGCTGGACTTCGGTTGTCAAAAGCATTGTCTATTGCAGATGTTACTATTTATAGTGACTCTCAACTTATAGTCAACCAAGTCCGGGGGGAGTATGGTATTAAAGAACCACGCTTGCGAAATATCAAGAGATAGTGCGGGCATTTCAAAACCAATTTCGGAATTTGAAGATATCTCGGATTTCGAGGAATGAAAATTCGGTGGCG
Source organism: Hakea prostrata (assembly GCF_041222555.1). Taxonomy (NCBI): domain Eukaryota; kingdom Viridiplantae; phylum Streptophyta; class Magnoliopsida; order Proteales; family Proteaceae; genus Hakea; species Hakea prostrata. The sequence goes on along the minus strand of NC_142607.1, from coordinate 20,270,462 downwards.
AGATGAGCTATCCCGACTAGCCAATGCCAAAGAAAAGAATCTAGACCCTTCGGTCTATATTGAAGAAATAACTTTTCCAAGTTATCATGAGAAAGAAATTTCTTATATTGAAGCGGAGCGTTCTTTGGATGGATCCGATAATCGAGTATCGAGAGATGACAAATTACACGAGGATCCGAAAGAGGCAAAGTTGATCAAGATACGATCAGCTAGATTTGTCATTCAGAATGGGAGACTATACAAAAGATCTTATTCTGGACCCCTTATGAGATGTATAGGCCCCGAAGGAGCAAAATCAGCTTTGGCTGAGGTTCATGAAGGAATTTGTGGAGCTCACATGGGTGGACGAGCCCTGGCCCACAAAATTCTAAGACTTGGGTTATATTGGCCTAAGGTCCAAGAGGCTGCTATGGAATATGTTCGTCGGTGTGGTAACTGTCAAATTCATGCTACAGTATCGAAGCGCCCGGCTGAAACCATGACTTCAATTCTAGATCCCATTCCCTTTGCGATGTGGGGAATTGATATCATGGGCAAATTCACCAAGGCGTCAGGCGGACGGGAATATCTGATAGTAGCAATTGATTACTTCACGAAATGGGTTGAAGCCAGTGCACTGGCAGCAATTACTGAGAAAAAAGTGGAGAAATTCGTGCTTGAGTCAATCATATATCGCTTTGGGATTCCAAAGATTATCGTCACTGACCATGGTACTCAGTTCGACTGTCCGCAATTTGAGCAATTTTGCGGAACATATATGATCGAGCATCGTATGTCCTCAGTGGCATACCCCCAGAGCAATGGACGGGTAGAGGTTACTAACCGAACGCTCTTGGAAGGAATAAAGAGAAGACTCGAAGGCGACAAAGCTTCTTGGGTCGAAAGAACTTCATAATGTCTTTGTGGGCCTATAGAACTACGGTTCGAACACCCACGGGAGAAACTCCATTCGGGTTGGCATATGGATCCGAAGCATTGGCACCGGTGGAGATAATGGCGGGGACATTACGGGATCGTGAGTTCGAGGAAAAAGCAAATGAGCAAGGACTGCTTGATAGTCTTGATCTGTTGGACGAAGTTCGGGCAAAGGCAATAGCACGAACTCAACATTATCAAAGAAGGATAGCGTCTCATTATAATACTCGAGTGAAGAATCGTCGGTACTTAGCCGGAGATTTGGTGTTGAGAAACACCTTAGCTTCCGACCAGCGTCACCAAAGAAAATTGGACCCTTCTGGGAAGGACCTTATATGGTTGTAAAACCGGTTGGTTCGAGAGCTTACAGGCTGAAGAACATCAACACCCAAAAAGAGTTGGATCGGTCGTGGAATGCCAGGCATCTCAAAAAGTTTTATCCTTGATGATGATTTCAATTTTGTTCGCGATGTAAACATTTTCAACTCAATCAATGCAATTTTTGGCTTTCAACAAATTATCTTTTGATTGGGGGGCATCATACACCACATTCAAGAACAAGATCCAACTATAAGGCATCGGATGAAAATCCGTGTGGGTCCTTCAACACTTATGGAATTTTTTCGGATCTTCTTAAGTCGAGGCATCGGATGAAAATCCGAGTGAGTTCCTTTTGCAAGGCGTCGGTTTGAAACCCGAGTAAGTTCCTTCAAGACTTATTGAATTTTTGAATTATCCTTAAGTAAAGGCATCGGTTTAAAACCCGAGTGAGTTCCTTCTCAGACTTATTGTATTTCTCCGGAAATCCTTAAGTAAAGGCATCGGTTTAAAACCCGAGTGAGTTCCTTCTCAGACTTATTGTATTTCTCCGGAAATCCTTAAGTAAAGGCATCGGTTTAAAACCCGAGTGAGTTCCTTCTCGGACTTATTGTATTTCTCCGGCAGAAATCTTTAAGTAAAGGCATTGTCTCAAACAACTAAGACCTAATTCAACAGCGATTCAAGGGGCTAGCAAAGTTCAAGATGAAGTTAATTTCTTATTTCTTCAAAAGATCGAAAGAGGCCAGTATCAAAACAATTACAAGAGCTGGATACAATCTTCGGTCAAAAAAGAAAGTCATCATCGGTGATTATTAAGAAGTTATACAAGATCGACACAACTTTGCTAGAACAAACATATGAGTCAACCATTGGTGTGGATTCAAGGAAAAGAAGAGGAGAAATGAGGATTACAAAAAAATATCTCGGTATGCATAAGATCCTCCGCAATTTCATACTCTTTGTCCGGCTTGTCCGGGGAGAAGTATGGTCCTCGACCAAACTTGCATTCAAGACGAGCTCATCATAATTGACTCCTTCCGGGGGAGAATAAATAGGAGAATCTTCCGGATAATGCATAATATCTGGATCGGAAGGTGGAGGATCAATCTTATCTTTGGTCCGATCGGGAGGAGGAATACCCGGGTCAGTAAATACTTCAGGATGGCAAACAGCACTGTAGGGAGTGGTATCAAAATGAGGATCCTTCCTTAATATTGATTCCCATACTTCGTTCTCACCATCCCGGTACGCCTGCAAGTTATAATCAGCATATCAACAAAGGGCTTCTTGTGTAAATACTTGAAGACGCGAGGCTCTGCGAACATCGGTTGGAAGGGATTCGGGCAAAGGAACGACAACTTGCCTTTGGGGTAACGTTTCAGATCCTTTTGCTCCTGACTTTCCAACTGCTCGCTCCAGTTGCCGGATCTTCTCCCTGGCATCATCCAAGTCCGACTGAAGACGACCGATCATCGAATTCTTTTCTCCTACAACCTCCCAAGCTAGTTTCCGAAGGCGAGTAATCTCAGCATCTTTAGCTTTAGAGATTTCCCGAAGCCTGGAAACTTCATTGCTCAACCTGTTGAGCCTAGAGGCTGCCTCCACTTGGTTGTGGAAGTTACCAGTAAGACTCCTGCAAATAACTTCCGAGTTAAAAAGGAGCAGAAGAGTAATTTTTCAGAATCAAAAGATAATGAAGAAAGACTTACATCACCAGTGACTTCATAAAGACTTCATCTGGGAGTTTGGAAAGCACTGCGCTCTCAGAAGTCATTCGAGCAACAGTGCACCATTCCAACGCTCTGTCAAACTTGTTTGACACTAATTCGGGCGAAGGATGAGAAGGATGAGCTACATCAAGAGAAGGATGAGCTGCATCACCTATCAACCGACGGCGCTTCTTGGTGGTAAAATCCTCCAACTCCAAAGGAGAGGAGGAGGATGCCAAACAAGCACTAGAATTGGAAATAGGACCAGCACCTACCGGGACCACACCTTCATCAGATGCCAACATAGTTGCCTCAGATGCCCAAAGAGTCTCCTTCGGGGGTGCACCAACGATCTCTGCGCGCGGGCGTCGGCGGCGCCATCAACAACGGAGTGATCAAGATCTTCCTGGGAAAGACGAGCGATCACTTAGGGCAAAAGAGGCATAGGGGCGGCATCAACAGAAACTGTGGGAATCTGACTTGAAGATTCACGAACAGAAGTCGCCTTACGCTTGGAGGATTCACTAGCTGAAACCACCTCACTAGCCCCAACCACCGCCGACGGAACGATTTTCTTGCTAGACTTCGCTCTGATAAAGTTCGGGTTGATCTTGGGAGCCACTATATAAACAGAAAAGCCGTATCAGTACAGATATCCAACGACGACAAAAAAAAAGGGAAAACCCTAGTTCTCTATCACTTATGAAAAACCCGATTAACTAAACCCCAAGTACTACTACTGTGCAGTTTACTCAGGGGGGAAGTGGGGAAAGAGATGAGTAATCAAAAAAACTCACTTGTTCAGAAGTTGATAGAGCTACTGTTGGAGTACGAGGAATACGGAAGCAGGCAGAAGGACAGAATATCGCTTTAGCACTTTAGCAAATCTAACTTGCAGATAGCAGGATAGATGGAGAGTACCCACGAAGGCATTAAATAGCCTCAGGTATTAAGACAACGATTGAAAGCTAAGGACAACCAATGGCCCAGAATGAAATGACGCTTCGAAATCCGCAGAAAGAAAGATCAACGGTCGGAGGGATGCCACATGGAAACATGTGGAGGCGAGCACCCGATGCAAAGATACCTCCAATCGTCGCACCGCCATTGTAATAATGGGTGTATTTCCGATTCATTGGAAACAGTGAATGGTATACCAAAGCAAGAAAACGTTTGGATTTCGCAGATACGAGAAGGGAAACGTGTGGACTTTGCAGTAAATGAAGTAGTGGGGAAGATTAATGCATCTTTCCGAAACGCATCTTCACAATATCTCTACAAGATTATTATTCGTCGAAGAATGTGAAGTTAAGTGATAAGTTTTATCATTTATACTTTGATATTCAAGACAAGATTTCAGCGAGGAGACAAGGAAATGGAAAGGCCAACATGAAAAAGAAATGTCTATTCATTAGCAAGGAGGTCAATCTTTAAAAAAAAAAAAAAAAAAAGAGATAACTCCCTAAGCCTCTTCTTCATTGTTGCCCGAGGGACCCTGGTCGGGAGGACTTTTCTCAAGATCTTGAGAAGAGTCTTCCTCAAGAATGACATTGTCAGAGTCCTCTTTAGTAGCAGCTTGAGACTCGGTTTATGACTTCTCCTCTGGAAGTGCCGGCTCATCAGCCAGGTATGCCTCATATTGAGGGTCAGCTGGAAAAGGATCATTTTCTTCCTTAGCCCAGTCTGAGAGATCCATGCCTAATTTTCCGAAGACCTCTTTATGGCACACCTCACAAAAGGGAGCAGTATTGAAGGAAGGGATTGATGCGAGAATTCGCTCCCAAACGTCATTCTGCCCAAAGCGATAAACTTGAATGTTGTAGGCACCTAGCAGCTCGGAGAAAGGTACGTTGTTCAGGTATTTCCAATTACACTCCTTCCGAAGCTCTGGCTTGATATGCTTAGGCTTTGGATCGCCCACTTCAGATATTCTTCGTTCTCCGTACATTTAATTTCAAGCCTGTCACCGAACAACGTGGCAACTTCTTTTTGCTTCCTGGCATCGCGCTCCGCAGCAGCGACACGAGCCTTTGAAGAATCAAGGGCCTCTTTGAGGGAGATAAGTTCTTCCTCATGCTTTCTCTGCAGCTCCTCAACAGCTGCAGTCAGCCAGTCTATCTCAGAATTGGCCTTGGCCAAATTCTCTTCACAGGTTTGTAGCAAAGACCTGTTGCAGCCAACCTGGCTCAATGCTTCCATGTGTTGATAGAAGCTCAACACAACATTCCTGGGAAGGCAGAAAATATCAGTAGAAGTCATAAGCAGTTTACTCAGGGGGGAAGTGGGGAAAGAGATGAGTAATCAAAAAAACTCACTTGTTCAGAAGTTGATAGAGCTATTGTTGGAGTACGAGGAATACGGAAGCAGGCAGAAGGACGGAATATCGCTTTAGCACTTAGCAAATCTACCTTGCAGATAGCAGGATAGATGGAGAGTACCCACGAAGGCTTTAAATAGCCTCAGGTATTAAGACGACGATTGAAAGCTAAGGACAACCAATGGCCCAAATCGAAATGACGCTTCGAAATCCGCAGAAAGCAAGATCAACAGTCGGAGGGATGCCACATGGAAACATGTGGAGGCGAGCACCCGATGCAGAGATACCTCCAATCGTCGCACCGCCAATGTAATAATGGGTGTATTTCCGATTCATTGGAAACAGTGAATGGTATACCAAAGCAAGAAAACGTTTAGACTTCGCAGATACGAGAAGGGAAACGTGTGGACTTTGCAGTAAATGAAGTAGTGGGGAAGATTAATGCATCTTTCCGAAACGCATCTTCACAATATCTCTACAAGATTATTATTTGTCGAAGAATGTGAAGTTAAGTGATAAGTTTTATCATTTATACTTTGATATTCAAGACAAGATTTCAGCAGGAGACAGGGAAATGGAAAGGCCAACATGAAAAAGAAATGTCTATTCATTAGCAAGGAGGTCAATCTTTACAAAAAAAAAAAAAAAGAGATAACTCCCTAAGCCTCTTCTTCATTGTTGCCCGAGGGACCCTGGTCGGGAGGACTTTTCTCAGGATCTTGAGAAGAGTCTTCCTCAAGAATGACATTGTCAGAGTCCTCTTTAGCAGCAGCTTGAGACTCGGTTTGTGGCTTCTCCTCTGGATGCGTCGGCTCTTCAGCCAGGTATGCCTCATATTGAGGGTTAGCTGGAAAAGGATCATTTTCTTCCCGAGCCCAGTCTGGGAGATCCATGCCTAATTTCCCGAAGACCTCTTTATGGCACACCTCACGAAAGGGAGCAGTATTGAAGGAAGGGATTGATGGGAGAATTCGCTCCCAAACGTCATTCTGCCCCAAGCGATAAGCTTGAATGTTGTAGGCACCTAGCAGCTTGGAGAAAGGTACATTGTTAAGGTATTTCCGAACACACTCCTTCTGAAGCTCTGGCTTGATATGCTCGGGCTTGCTAGGGACCGCCCACTTCAGATATTCTTCGTTCTCCATACATTTAATTTCAAGCCTTTCACCGAAAAACGTGGCAGCTTCTTTTTGCTTCCTGGCCTCACGCTCGGCAGCAGCGGCACGAGCCTTTGAAGAATCAAGGGCCTCTTTGAGGGAGATCACTTCTTCCTCATGCTTTCTCTGCAACTCCTCAGCAGCTGCAGTCAGCCGGTCTATCTCAGAATTGGCCTTGGCCAAATTCTCTTCACGAGTTTGCAGCAAAGAGTATGCGGCCAACCCGGCTCAATGCTTCCATGTGTTGATAGAAGCTCAACACAGCATTCCTGGGAAGGCGGAAAATATCAGAAGAAGTCATAAGAAATTATGAAAAAATAAGTAAGCAAGAAGACTGGTACCTTGTGGATTGACTCACAAGGGCAATGTCATCCAGGTTTTCAAATTCCTGGCGATCAGAAGGAACAAGACTGAGGGAGCTCCACTCTGCCGCTTTCTCAGGGTCCCGAGTCACCCTGTCGGTCAACTTCAGGGTCCACTGGGGGGTGAAGACCTCCTCACAATCCGTTGAAGTTTTGGATTTTTTATGGGAGGAAGCATCAATTGTATCATGTCTCCTTTTGGTTCGGGCGGAGGAGGAGACATTAGACCTCTCCTCCATTGGCTTCTTCCCTTTACCCGAAGCATCTGCCACAGGCCCGATATTCCTGATACCCCTATAAGAGGAGTCGGGAGAGGGAACAAAAGCCTCTTGATCTACGGTCAAGGCTCTGGGTGATCGTTGCTCGGCTGTCGCAACGGCCCTAGCGGCCTTCACTCGCAGGTTCTCGGGGTTCATTCTTGGAGGCACTGCAAAGAAGAACAAGAGTCAGAATTAAAGACATATCACTTCAGTAAAATTAAAGGATGATGGTTAGAAGCTCACAATGAGCCAAGCCCCAGTACTGAAGAATGGAGTTATACTCCACCTTAAGTCCATGTATCTCTTGATACCATGGAATGGATTTGATCTTCCTAACGGCCGCCTCATCTTCTTTGGATAAGGGGAGGCCTCGGTTATTCTCGGAAGAAGAAGTACACCGCCTCCTGGCGGTTGGGAAGTTAAGATCTATCACGCCCTCCCAGCCGGTACCCTATCTGGCATACCCGAGAGTGTGATCCACAGCCCGAAGATCAGGTATCGAGTGATCAACCTCCCACATAAACAATAACATAATCATGAACAATCATAACAAGAGTGCGGAAGATAAATCATAGATCCAATAAAGAAAGAATGAATCATAAATGAATCAGAATAATAGATATAATCAGAGTATCAAACAGATAAGTAAAGTGAGGCAAAAATCCCACTTTACAACCAGCGGAAAAGTAGCTCTAAAGAGAATAAACTAAATAAAATCTAATCCCAGTAGCTAGTACATTGGGTAACTAAATTGTTCTCCACTTTATAGACAACATCCTTGTAAGTGTAAATCTCATAAATGGCACAAGGACGCTTCCACTCAATGGTCGGACTAAGCATCGTACGGAGCATAACCACTCGCGGGATCTTCGAGTAATTGTGGTAACCACAATCACCTTCCTGGAGATATGCCTCTTCGCCTTGCGCTTCTTCATAGGGACCGTCATAGTACTCGGTGCACACGGGATAGTCTAACAACATTGTACAATAAAGGAATGAGTTTCAGAGAAACTCGGTAAGGCGATTAAAAATCCATAATAACATAAATGGCAGGATTCCAGAACAAACATAAATGCAATATGATATGAGACAAGCAATGAATGAATGAATCTAACTCTATGTATGCTGGTCTCTATTAGCGGACATGCTTTAAGTCATAGCACCGTACTTCTTTAGGAAAGTCCACTCACATCCTCAACCATTTAAGATATCTTGGATTCTCTCACGGATCATTTCACCGGTCTTGAGCAGCCGATTGGTAATGGGTCCTTCATCCCTCGGGACAAACCTTGGCAGGGGTTAAGTCAACACACTCTCTCACAACCATTTGGTATAAGTCTTGGCGCATGTCGGGGTAAAACCTAGCCAAATGCAAGTCTTCTACTTAGTTACATCAAGTCGGATCCGAGATACGTCCATTCCTCGTCCCCGACGATCCTTTCCGGTATCCTTCACACTAGAGTCCTCATAGTCCCGACTACGGACTCATCAACCCTATTGATCATCCACATATGGTAAACGGAAGCTCTCACGTCCTCTCACGGGTTGGTTACCGGTCTTAAGCGCCCGTGAGCCCAAGTCTAACCATATGCAACCCTACCAATAAATGGCCCCCACAATGTGATTCCTGTCCTCTCACGGGTTGGTTACCGGTCTTGAGCGCCCATGAATCCCCATTGCTACCACGGGTCGTTCGGTCTCAATACCCCTCCGATTAGGGTCTGACATAACAGGACATCCTAGCCAAACACTACTAGACAAATCCTAGATATGTCATCCAACAGTTTAGGAAGGTGTCCAGAGGGCATCTCCGGAAACATCCCATTATATTCCCGTAGTAGTCCAAGGACAGAAGTGTCAAAAGGACACCTCTCCTTTCCAAACCATACTTAAGCATACACATTCATCAAATCATATCATCACATATATGGTAACTTCATATATGGAAATAAATCAATAATTACAATCACTTGTATAACATTGGTAAGTAAATCATACATGAATCAATTTAATATGAATAAGTAATGCTACTGTAATCAAAGTTATGCAACAGTAGTATATCATTGTAAGAATCTAACTTAGGAATCATATCTATGATATTCAAATATAGAAACTAGATTCATGCTATCTATGTAATTAAGGAAATAACCATCCTTACCTTTTATAACTCGCAAAGGAATCCTAAGAAATCAAGTAAGATCTCAGCAAACTTGAGAAGAAGGTCCTAAACAAGTATATACAACATATTAGGAAAGATCCCTAGCAGAAAAGATACCAAAACATCCAACATAGACCAATTCGGAGTTGTTGTACTCATTGGTCGAGTGGATTGGTCGAGGTGGTCACCAATGTCGACCAATGCAGAACGATAGCCTAAAAAAAACAGAGTTTTAAGATATGAAATCCGAATTTGGTGGTTCAAAAGGGTACTAATCAAGGGTAGACTACATCAGTAGTATTCTAACATATAGGGGACCTCAAAACACTAATCCAATCAAGATATCAAGATCCAAATTAGGAAACAAAAAGTTACCATAATTAAATCAATCATGGATCTTGATGAATTTGAAATAGAAAACAAAGACAAGAACAATAGGAGGATGGATCATTGCTTTCGGTAATGGTATCATGAAAACATACATAGATCTTCATGGAATAAGGCTTAGAAGCATAAATCTAAATAAGGAAATAAAACCTACCATATATGTAACTACCATGCATCATGAAGAACACATAGTATGGTAGAAGAGAACAACTAGAAATCTATAGATTATGGATCATGGAAAGAAAACACAGTAATTAACTACTAACATGATCAACAAAGAAGATCCAAAGAGATCAGAATTTAGATTAGAAGTTTAATCAAAGATTAGATCATGGTTTGATCATGATTCCTTCAAAAGCTTGCAATGATCATGGTTAAGATCATTGTTCTAGCCTCAAATCCTTAGGATGATCATGAGAACATGTTCAGAGGTGTTTGCAACAGAGAATGCAGCATCTCTTCTACTGTCTCAACTCAAAAAGGAAAGAAAAACAAAGAGAGTAGACATACCTTTTGATGCAAAAAGAAGAGTTTCGACGAAGATCCGTCAAGAAAACACGAAGGATGCAAGAGAGATGACTTGCAGAGGTCTTTGGTTCGTTCCAGAGGGTTTGGAGGCAGCAAATACGAAGTGGACTCGAGATTGGACTTAAATAGAGCAAGAACAACCTAATTGCCAAAGACAGCACTCATTGGTCGAGTGGATTGGTCGACTGGTCCGATCGACCAATCGGTCGACCAATCTTGCGACAACAAGACCAAAACAGGGAATTGAAGGTCCAGATCAAATCCAATCCTAAAGGGGTTTTGCACACAAGTCAAGTGACTTACCTAATAGGTAGAAATGCCTTCAAACCAAGATAGAGAGCACTCCAAGTCCATCAACTAATCAGATCTTCATCGGGATTCAGTTTCCATAAATAGAACCTCATCATCAACTTTCATGGATTCAAAGCCGAGACACCAAGTCCCTCTTTGGGATGGCCCAAAGCTGACTTCTTACTTTACTTCGGGTCATCGGACCTACAAATAACAAGGTTTCCGGGTCAAGGTTAGGGCTGGGTTTTACAGGGCATCTCCGGAAACATCCCATAATATTCCCGTAGTAGTCCAAGGACAGAAGTGTCAAAAGGACACCTCTCCTTTCCAAACCGTACTTAAGCATACACATGCATCAATTCATATCATCACATATATGGTAACTTCATATATGGAAAGAAATCAATAATTACAATCACTTTTATAACATTGGTAAGTAAATCATACATAAATCAATTTAATATGAATAAGTAATGCTACTGTAATCAAAGTTATGCAACAGTAGTATATCATTGTAAGAATCTAATTTAGGAATCATATCTATGATATTCAAATATAGAAACTAGATTCATGCTATCTATGTAATTAAGGAAATAACCATCCTTACCTTTTATAACTCGCAAAGGAATCCTAAGAAATCAAGTAAGATCTCGGCAAACTTGAGAAGAAGGTCCTAAACAAGTATATACAACATATTAGGAAAGATCCCTAACAGAAAAGATACCAAAACATCCAACATAGACCAATGCGGAGTTGCTTTGTACTCATTGGTCGAGTGGATTGGTCGACTGGTCCAGTCGACCAATCGATCGACCAATGCGAGACGATAGCCTAAAAAACAGAGTTTTAAGATATTAAATCCGAATTTGGTGGTTCAAAAGGGTACTAATCAAGGGGTAGACTACATCAGTAGTATTCTAACATATAGGGGACCTCAAAACACTAATCCAATCAAGATATCAAGATCCAAATTAGGGAACAAAAAGTTACCATAATTAAATCAACCGTGGATCTTGATGAATTTGAAATAGAAAACAAAGACAAGAACAATAGGAGGATGGATCATTGCTTCAGGTAAAGGTATCATGAAAACATACTTAGATCTTCATGGAATAAGGCTTAGAAGCCTAAATCTAAATAAGGAAATAAAACCTACCATATATGTAACTACCATGCATCATGAAGAACACATAGTATGGTAGAAGAGAACAACTAGAAATCTAAAGATACATCATGGAAAGAAAACACAGTAATTAACTACTAACATGATCAACATAGAAGATCCAAAGAGATCAGAATTCAGATTAGAAGTTTAACAAAGATTAGATCATGGTTTGATCATGATTCCTTCAAAAGCTTGCAATGATCATGGTTAAGATCATTGTTCTAGCCTCAAATCCTTAGGATGATCATGAGAACATGTTCGAGAGATGTTTGCAACAGAGAATGCAGCATCTCTTCTCTTGTCTCAACTCAAAAAGGAAAGAAAAACAAAGATGGAGGAGAAGAAGAGAGAGTAGACATACCTTTTGATGCAAAAAGAAGAGTTTCGACGAAGATCCGTCAAGAAAACACCAAGGATGCAAGAGAGATGACTTGCGAGAGGTCTTTGGTTCGTTCGAGAGAGTTTGGAGGCCGCAAATACGAAGTGGACTCGAGATTGGACTTAAATAGAGCAAGAACAACCTAATTGCCAAAGACGACACTCATTGGTCGAGTGGATTGGTCGGTGGCCCGATCGACCAATCGATCGACCAATGCGAACAGCAAGACCAAAACAAGGAATTGAAGGTCCAGATCAAATCCAATCCTAAAGGGGTTTTGCACACAAGTCAAGTGACTTACCTAATAGGTAGAAATGCCTTCAAACCAAGATAGAGAGCACTCCAAGTCCATCAACTAATCGGATCTTCATCGGGATTCGGTTTCCATAAATAGAACCTCATCATCAACTTTCATGGATTCAAAGCCGGACACCAAGTCCTCTCTTTGGGATGGCCCAAAGCTGACTTCATACTTTACTTCGGGTCATCGAACCTACAAATAACAAGGTTTCCGGGTCAAGGTTAGGGCTGGGTTTTACATTCTCCCCCCTTAAAGAAATTTCGTCCCCGAAATTGAAAGCGTACTGTGCTTCCAAAGAGGAAAGGAAACTTCTCCTTCATATCTTCTTCCTTCTCCCAAGAAGCTTCTTCGAGGGGTATGGTTCTTCCACCGAATCTTCACCAAAGGAATGGTGCGATTCCGCAGCTGCTTGTCCTTCCTATCCAAGATTTCGGCCGGTTCTTCATCATAGGTCAAATCAGCACTAAGTCCTTCAGGTGCTTGCTGCAAAATGTGTTCGGATTCTCTATGTATTTTCGGAGCATCGAAATATGAAACACATTGTGCACACCAGCAAGAGGCGGAGGTAATGCTAATCGATACGCAACAGGTCCAACCTTTTCCAAAATCTCGAAAGGTCCAATGTAACGAGGGCTAAGCTTTCCCTTAACATTGAATCTCATCACACCCTTCATTGGTGAGACCTTGAGAAAGACTTTCTCTCCAACTTGAAATTCCAAATCGGTCCTTCTCTTATCGGCATAAGATTTTGTCTCGATTAGGCGAGACTTAATCCTTTCTCTTATCATATCTACCATAGCACTTGTAGCTTCAATCATCTCGGGACCTAAGACTTTTCTTTCACTGTCTCGATCCAGTACAAAGGTGTCCTACAAGTACTGCCATACAAAGCCTTGAATGGAGCCATGCCTATTGTTGCTTGATAAGCTGTTGTTATAGGCAAACTCAACCAAAGCTAGGTGTTCATCCCAATTACCACCCATATCCACCACACAAGATCCGAGCATGTCTTCCAACGTCTGAATTGTCCGCTCGGATTGTCCATCAGGCTTGTGGATGATGAGCTGTACTCAAGTTCAATTGGGTTCCCAAGGCCTTCTGCAAACTATTCCAAAACCTTGAGGTGAACCTAGGATCACGATCCGAAACAATACTCAATGGCACACCATGCGGACGAACCACATTATCCACATAAAGCCTTGCTAGCTTATCCAGTATGGGTGATCTTCATAGGAATGAAATGGGCTGATTTGGTCAACCTATCAACAATCACCCACACGGTGTCATTGCCTTTACTTGTCCGAGGCAAGCTAGTCACAAAGTCCATGGAGATATCCTCCCACTTCCAACTAGGAATAGGAAGAGGCTGAAGTAATCCGAGATGGAGGTTGTCGAACGGCTTTCACACGTTGGCAAGTCTCACACTTGGCAACAAAATTATCAACATTCGCCTTTAGACCAATCCACCAAAAATGTTCCTTCAAGTCCTTGTACATCTTGGTGCTTCCCGGGTGTCTGATAAAGACCGACTGGTGTGCTTCCTTCAATATTTCTTTCTTAACTTCTTCGTTTGCAGAGCACGCACGGTCTTCCTCTAAACAACAAAGCACCATCCATGGATATACCAAAGTCGGGGTCCGACTCGGGATTCGAAGAAATCTTCTCAACTTTGATCAAAAACTCTTGATCGAACTCTGTGAGCAACAATCTTATCTCTAAGACCAGATCTTGCCGTCATGGCGAGAAAGAATAAATTCAGAATTCTCGAGAACGATTTCCAAATCAAAACTCTCAATAGAAGACCACAATGGTAAACTCAAAGCATTCAAATCCAAAGTCTTCTTTTGGTTCTTCCTACTAAGAGCATCAGCAACAACATTTGCTTTCCCAGGATGATCTTGAATATCACAATCATAATCGGAGACTAGTTCCAACCATCTCCTTTGTCTCATGTTCAACTCCTTTTGGGTAAAGAAGTATTTCAAACTCTTATGATCCGTGAAAATGGCAATCTTCTCACCGTAAAGATAATGTCTCCAAATCTTCAAAGCAAAGACAACGGCGGCAAGTTCTAGATCGTGAGTGGGGTAATTCCGCTCATAATCCTTCAATTGCCGAGAAGCATAGGCTACGACCTTGCCATGTTGCATCGAGTACACAACCCAAACCAATCTTTGACGCATCGGTATAAAGCTGTCATACCACCGGAACTATCGGGTATAATCAAAACCGGGGCACTTGTCAATCTATCCTTCAACTCTTGGAAATTCTTCTCACAGGCGTCAGACCAAACAAACTTTTCTTCTTTCCTGGTCAACTTAGTCATAGGAGCAGCCAACCGAGAAAAGTTCTCAATAAACCTTCGGTAGTAACCCGCCAATCCAAGAAAACTTCTTATTTCCGTTTACGACTTCGGTCTCTCCCAATCAGCCACGGCTTGGACCTTTTCGGCATCGACACGAATACCTTCGGCTGAAACTACATGACCAAGGAATACCACTCTCTTAAGCCGGAAATCACACTTGCTAAACTTAGCGAACAACTTCTTTTCTCGCAACCTTTGCAAGGTGAAACTTAGATGACTCGCATGCTCTTCTTCGCTCTTCGAATAGATCAAGATGTCATCAATGAAAACAATCACAAACTTATCAAGCACATCATGAAATACTCGGTTCATGAGGTCCATGAACACCGCAGGAGCATTGGTCAATCCAAAGGGCATGACTCTAAACTCGTAGTGACCATACCGCGTTCGGAAAGCTGTCTTGAAGATATCACTAGACTTCACTTTCAATTGGTGATATCCGGACCTTAAGTCAATCTTTGAGAACACAACTGCACCCTTCAACCGATCGAAGAGATCATCGATTACGGGCAGCGGATATCTATTCTTGATAGTCAACTTATTCAACTCACGGTAGTCGATGCACAAGCGCATACTACCGTCTTTCTTCTTGACGAACAAGACCGGAGCTCCCCAAGGTGACACACTAGGCTGCACGAAACCTCTATCTATGAGCTCATTCAACTGATTTTGCAACTCTTTCAACTCAGTAGGAGCCATCCTGTACGGAGCTTTAGATACCGGAGCAACACCAGGGACGAGATCAATAGATAATTCGACATCTCTGTCCGGAGGCACTCCTGATAGATCATCGGGGAAGACATCAACAAAGTCATGCAGACAACTCTTACTTCATCGACTCTTTTCTCCACTATACCCTTGCCTTCGGATGAAGCATCATCCACTAGGGCATAGACTTGCATCGGTGCGGCATGGCACCTTCTTACAAACCCTTCTCTTTTCACCCCTGAAATTCAAAGACCGGACTTCCACAAATATGGAACTGAATCTTCTTTGAGGAACAAAGGAACACGACCTTGTGGGCTGTCAACCAATCAATTCCCAAAATAACATCGAAGTCCTTCATGTCAAGAATCACAAAATTGGCTTCCAAGTTCTTCTCACCAATCAACACGAGGACATTTAGATAACCCCTTATCTAGTTTCACGAGGACCAGTAGGTGTACTAATCAATAAACAACTAGACAACTTCTCGGGGATTAGGTTAGTCTTCTTGATGAATGCGAGATGACATGAACGAATGAGATGCACCCGTATCAAATAAGACAAATGCGAAATAGAAGCGACTAACAATGTACCTGTAATCACATCATGGCTTGGATCCTGCTCGGCAAGACTTTGGAAATCTGAAAACTCTACCGGAGGGAGGAGCAGGAGCACTCTTAACCACTTGGGGCGGGCTCTTTGGGGCGGGCCGCTCCGGACGAGCACGAGCAAAATGACCAGCTTGCTTGCGGTAGAAGCAAACGGGATTGCTTTGGATCCAACGGGGGTGGCTGCAACAGAGGGCTTCGAACAAAAGGCCTTGCACTTGCACTTGCACTTGGACTTGCTGGTGGTCGGTTTCCGCCATCTTGTCCTAAAGCGCCGGTCTGCTGAAAACCCGTGTTCGACCTACACTCTTAGCCTAAAAGGTAGGAGTGGGGTAGGGTGTAGGTCTCACAAAACGACGGTCATTACGATCCACCAAACCAGAATTCCTTGATTGCCAAGGCTTTTGCACACGAGCACTTTCCTTCTCTGTTTCTTCCAACTTTTTCGAGTTCGCACCACTTGAGCATAGCTCACTATAGGCTGGACTGTGAGGTAAGCTTTAATGGCGGGACGCAGTCCTTTTGAAGAACTTCTTTGCTTTGGCGAGGTCTTCCTTCAAAGAATGCGGAGCAAAGAAATGAAGCTCCTCGAACTTCTGTTGGTACTCCAACACGGACAGAGTTCCTTGAGTCAAAATCATAAACTCAGCTTCCTTCGCATCCTTCACCGCCTCGGGAAAGTAATTCATACAAAAAGCCTCTTTGAATAACTCCCAAGTTACAACTCCTGCATGCAAACCTTCCAAAACGGGACGAGTGGAGATCCACCATGCATCGGCTTCTTGTTGCAACACGTTCAGCAAACAAAATCTTTCGAGCTTCCGAGCATTGCGGATGTCGGAAAGCCTTCTCCAACTCACGAAGCCACTTGTTAGGAAACAAGGGGTCCTTGGTAACTCCGGTAAAAGTGGGTACTTGCATCTTGAGAAAACTCTCCATCGGCGAGTATGAGGAGTTCAGCTAAACCTCCCGCATTCGGGACTGCGGCATGAGGATTCACATTAGCACCAGCCCGGGTCTCATTATGCGAGTCATGAAACCCACCAACATCTGGTTGAACCGAGCTGCTTGCTGCTTGCATCATATTGCCCATAATATTGGCAATATCTACGAAACTTCCAACATTCGGGGCACCGGGGATCTCATGGGTACCCCGATCAACATTTGGTATCCCACCACCTCCATGAGGTACTTCACCACCTCCCTAAGGTATTTCACCACCTCCATGACCACTTGGATTCACCACGCCCACTTCTCGGAGTAACCATTACGCAAAACCGAGAACATCAAAATACCGAATTTCGAAGATTCAACATAAACCACAAGTCCAAATGATTTGAAAACTTAAATCATGCTCAAATATATCCATATAGTCATCAAACAATATTCCATAAGGCAGAAATCACATTTTCCAAAAATTCAACAGCAAATGAGGTCTCTGTGACCATTGGTCGAGTGATTGGTCGAGTGACCCAGTCGACCAATGAGTCGACCAATGCGGCATGAATGCGAAAATTCGCATTATAAGCCTCATTTTCACATTCCAACCTCATTCTAACTTCTTCCAAAGGTGAGAGAGCTCTAGGGAAAAATCTCCAAGAGTTCCCACAAGTGTTCTTGAGGTGATTTAGTGCTTCAACAACAACACCACAACACACCATCTTCACAAACAAGGTAAACCTCTTAATCTTCCTTCCATTTTCATCTTCTCATGCTTGCATTTCAATAAAACCATGCTTTACTTGTATCCAATGCTAAAAATCATGCTTAGGAATGCTTAGAAACATATTCCTTAGGTTTTAAACACAATGCCATGCATAGACAACAAGTTTTAACACATTGGTGCTCATCTCGCAAAGTTTTATACCGAAATCGATATCTTTAGAAAAATTTCGTTTTCTCTCAAACCGCTTGAAATTTTCGCACGAGATCAAATGCTACATGCTCAAGATGACATTATAGATAGGTCCATACAATTTGATTTAACCAATTTCAACTTTTCAAAAATCCAATTTTGACCTAAATTGCAAAATCCCCAAATTTCCTTCTTGCTGAATTTTTCGCTTTAATCCCAGTTTTCGATCGATTTTCATCAAACAAACTTCATAGACATGAAATTCCAAGTATTGCGCACATGCTAGTATGTTCAAATCAAATTTCCCCCAAATTTGAAATCTTCCAAAAAATTACGAAAATACCCTTTTGGCTCAAATCTTAAAATAGCACTAATTGGAATTGTCTCTTGTCTCTTTCACAGATACACTATGCAAAGGGGAGGGCGAGGACGAGGTAGAGGTCGTGGTCGCATCGTAGGTGCTCTTAGGGGCAGAGGTCAGGTTCCTTCAGAGCCTAGACAGGAGGTTAGGAGACCAGACATGTTTGACACACCTCAGGCCGAGTTCCTGTACGAGGCCTACTTCAGTTACTGCAATATCGAGATGGGACGTCTACTTCACTTACGCCAGCTCAGAGCCTTTAGGATTCGGCAGAGGTTCGACACATTGCGGTGGACTCATCTCTTCACCGAGGATCTACCAAGGTATACCGGAACTAGTGAGGTTGTTCTTCAGCAACCTTACCTACACGGAGGAGGCTCGAGGCCAAGGACATCCACTTAGACTTGTCCTCGGGAGCAGGTGGTCTTCCAGGACTCAGATTCGCTTCTCTACCCGGACACCGGCTGAGATCTTGCAGGTTCCTTACTATCCACAAGCAGTGTGTGTGGATACTGCAGGAGCAGATCTGGACAGCCATCTGATGCCGTACGAGCTTCGTGAGATATGCTCTACGCTATGGGATAGCCGTCGATGCTTCACTCCGTGGACCAGCGGACGGATGACGGGTTCTGCACGGATTATCGGTCGCATAGTCGGCCGAAACATTATGCCGAAAGCCGGACATCACCATCGGGTCACAATGAAATGTGAAACCCAGCCCTAACCTTGACCCGGAAACCTTGTTATATGTAGGTCCGATGACCCGAAGTAAAGTAAGAAGTCAGCTTTGGGCCATCCCAGTAGAGGACTTGGTGTCTGGCTTTGAATCCATGAAGGTTGATGATGAGGTTCTATTTATGGAAACAGAATCCTGATGAAGATCTAATTAGTTGATGGACTTGGAGTGCTCTCTATCTTGGTTTGAAGGCATTTCTACCTACTAGGTAAGTCACTTGACTTGTGTGCAAAACCCCTTTAGGTTTGGATTTGATCTGGGCCTTCAATTCCCTGTTTTGGCCTTGCTGTCTGCATTGGTCGACTGATTGGTCGACTGGGCCAGTCGACCAATCCACTAGACCAATGGGTGCTGTCTTTGGCAATTAGGTTGATTCTTGCTCTATTTAAGTCTAACCTCGAGTCCACTTCGTATTTGCTGCCTCCAAACCCTCTGGAACGAACCAAAGACCTCTGCAAGTCATCTCTCTTGCATCCTTGGAGTTTTCTTGGCGGATCTTCGTCGGAACTCTTCTTTTTGCATCAAAAGGTATGTCTACTCTCTCTTCTTCTCCTACATCTTTGTTTTTCTTTCCTTTTTGAGTTGAGACAGTAGAAGAGATGCTGCATCCTCTGTTGCAAACATCTCTGAACATGTTCTCATGATCATCCTAAGGATTTAAGGCTAGAACAATGATCTTAACCATGATCATTGCAAGCTTTTGAAGGATTCATGATCAAACCATGATTTAATCTCTGTTAATTTCCTAATCTGAATTCTGATCTCTTTGGATCTTCTTTCATTGATCATGTTAGTGGTTAATGGTTGTGTTTTCTTTCTATGATCCATAATCCATAGAATTCTAGTTGTTCTCTTCTACCTTGCTATGTGTTCTTCATGATGCATGATAGTTACATATATGGTAAGTTTTATTTCCTTATTTAGATTTATGCTTCTAAGCCTTATTCTATGAAGACCTATGCATGTTTTCATGTTTTCATTACCGAAAGCAATGATCCATCCTCCTATTGTTCTTGTCCTTGTTTTCTATTTCAAAATTCATCAAGATCCATGTTTGATTTATTTATGGTAACTTTTTGTTTCCTAATTTGGATCTTGATACCTTGATTTGATTAGTGTTTTGAGGTCCCCTATATGCTAGAATACTACTGATGTAGTCTACCCCTTGATTAGTACCCTTTTGAACCACCAAATTCGGATTTCATATCTCAAAACTCTGATTTTCTAAGCTCTCTGTCTGCATTGGTCGACTGATTGGTCGTTGGACCACTCGACCAATCCACTCGACCAATGAGTACGACAACTCGAATTGGTTAGTGCATTTCGGATGCTTTGCTATATTTTCTGTTAGGGATCTTTCCTAATATGTTGTATATACTTGTTTAGGACCTTCTTCTCAAGTTTGCCAAGATCTTACTTGATTTCTTAGGATTCTTTGCGAGTTATAAAAGGTAAGGATGGTTATTTCCTTAATTACATAGATAGCATGAATCTAGTTTCTACTGTTGCATAACTTTGATTACAGTAGCATTACTTATTCATATTGAATTGATTCATGTATGATTTACTTACCAATGTTATACAAATGATTGTAAATATTGATTTCTTTCCATATATGGAGTTGCCATATATGTGATGATATGAATTGATGCATGTGTATGCTTACGTATGGTTTGGAAAGGAGAGGTGTCCTTTTGACATTTCTGTCCTTGGACTACTACGGGAATATTATGGGATGTTTCCGGAGATGCCCTCTGGACACCTTCCTAAACTGTTGGATGACATATATAGGATTGTCTAGTAGTGTTTGGCTAGGATGTCTGTTATGTCGGACCCTAATCGGAGGGGTATTGAGACCGAACGACCCGTGGTAGCAATGGGGATTCATGGGCGCTCAAGACCGGTAACCAACCCGTGAGAGGACAGGAATCACATTGTGGGGGCCATTTATTGATAGGGTTGCATATGGTTAGACTTGGGCTCACGGGCGCTTAAGACCGGTAACCAACCCGTGAAAGGACGTGAGAGCTTCCCGTTTACCATATGTGGATGATCAATAGGGTTGGTGAGTCCGTAGTCAGGGACTATGAGGACTCTAGTGTGAAGGATACCGGAAAGGATCGTCGGGGACGAGGAATGGAAGTATCCGGATCTGACTTGATGTAACCAAGTAGAAGACTTGCATTTGGCTAGGTATTACCACGACATGCGCCAGTACTTATACCAAATGGTTGTGAGAGAGTGTGTTGACTTAACCCCCCGCCAAGGTTTGTCCCGAGGGATGAAGGACCCATTACCAATCGGTCGCCCGAGATATCTTAAATGGTTGGAGGGAATCCAAGATATCTTAAATGGTTGAGGATGTGAGTGGACTTTCCTAAAGAAGTACGGTGCTATGACTTAAAGCATGTCCGCGCAATAGAGACCAGCATACATAGAGTTAGAATCATTCATTCATTGTTTGTCTCATATCATATTGCATTTATGTTTGTTCGGAATTCACGCCATTTATGTTATTATGGATTTTAAGCGCCTTAATCGAGTTTCTTTGAAACTCATTCCTTTATTGTACAATGTTGTTAGACTATCCTGCAGGTACGGAATACTATGACGGTCCCTATGAGGAAGCGCAAGGCGAAGAGACATATCTCCGGGAAGGTGATTGCGGTTACCACAATTACTCACGAAGATTCCACGGGTGGTTATGCTCCGTACGATGCTTAGTCCGACCATTGAGTGGAAGCGTCCTTGTGCTATCTATGAGATCTACACCTACAAGGATGTCGTTTACAAAGTGGAGAATAATTTAGTTACCCAATGTACTTGCTACTGGGATTAGCTTTTATCTAGTTTATTCTTTCGAGCTACTTTTCAGTTGGATGTAAAGTGGGATTTTTGCTTCACTTTACTTATCTGTTTGTCACACTGTTTTTTTTTTTTTTTTTTTTGGTTTTTTTTTTTTTTTTTTTTTTTTGGGGGGGTGGTTTTTCTCCTCGGCCCTTTGTTGTGGTGGTTGTTGGTTTTTTTTTTTTTTGGGGGGGGGGGGGGGCGGGCGGCCGGGGGGGGGGGGGGGGGGGGGGGCGGGGGGGGGGGGGGGGGGGGGGGGGGGGGGGGGGGGGGGGGGGGGGGGGGGGGGGGGCCGCCTCCGCGGGGGGGGGGGGGGGGGGGGGGCCCGCTCCCGCCGGGGGGGGGGGGGGGGGGGGGGGGTGGGGGGGGGGGGGGGGGGGGGGGGGGGGGGGGGGGGGGGGGGGGGGGGGGGGGGGGTGGGGGGGGATTTCGGGGTGAGTTTCGAGGATACACCGGTGGACACTAGATCACGGGGATACCCTATTGGGACTCGGACCATTCGTCAAATGAGACTGCAGCGATGCGAGAGATCTCCTGGTCCGGAGGGTGAGGATGATGATGAATCGGAGGATGAGGATCGGGGATCGAGAGGATGGAGGAGAGGATATCGGTCCTGATAGTGATGATCGGGCCGGAGATGATGCGAGATATGCGCGAGGCTGAGCCTTGTGCATCACGAGTTTCCTTCATCACACTTCGAGGTAGGTGGCCCTTCACATGCAGTTCCGGAGACTTCGGATCTTTGAGCACGAGATGAGATCGATGACCTCCATGCTAGAGAGAATGGAGGTCGGACAGGAGCAGATGTACGAGAGGATGGAGTCACGACAGGGATAGGATAAAGCATCGGGTGACTCAGCTAGCGAGAGGAGTTCGGAGCATACGAGAGATCGGAGCAGATCACCTAGATAGACCGTGTACCTTAGGATTTCCATTTATGCATTTCGGATGTAATCGTTGTAAAAACCTTTGAAATTAATGAAGTTCATTTTGTTGCTCTTTAATTATTGTATGTTATGCACCTTTCTTTTCCTTGCATTAGTGACATTTGTTCAAGTATAATTATGGTATGTTATTCGGAAATGTTCTGTTATGCCTCAAAGGTCAAGTTTCTAATTCAGTGTTCTATTATTCACTTCTAAGAGTAGAAGAGTCATTTCAGATCAATGACTCGGGAATGTTCAGTTGTTGTCTTTTGTGGTTAGGATCTCCTCGAACCTTGGGATCGATACCAATCATCACGCCCTCCCGGCCCGGTACCCTATCCGGCATACCCGAGAGTGTGATCCACAGCCCGAAGATCAGGTATCGAGTGATCAACCTCCCACATAAACAATAACATAATCATGAACAATCATAACAAGAGTGCGGAAGATAAATCATAGATCCAATAAAGAAAGAATGAATCATAAATGAATCAGAATAATAGATATAATCAGAGTATCAAACAGATAAGTAAAGTGAGGCAAAAATCCCACTTTACAACCAGCGGAAAAGTAGCTCTAAAGAGAATAAACTAAATAAAATCTAATCCCAGTAGCTAGTACATTGGGTAACTAAATTGTTCTCCACTTTATAGACAACATCCTTGTAAGTGTAAATCTCATAAATGGCACAAGGACGCTTCCACTCAATGGTCGGACTAAGCATCGTACGGAGCATAACCACTCGCGGGATCTTCAGAGTAATTGTGGTAACCGCAATCACCTTCCTAGAGATATGCCTCTTCGCCTTGCGCTTCTTCATAGGGACCGTCATAGTACTCAGTACCTGCAGGATAGTCTAACAACATTGTACAATAAAGGAATGAGTTTAAGAGAAACTCGGTAAAGGCGATTAAAAATCCATAATAACATAAATGGCAGGATTCCAGAACAAACATAAATGCAATATGATATGAGACAAGCAATGAATGAATGAATCTAACTCTATGTATGCTGGTCTCTATTGGCAGACATGCTTTAAGTCATAGCACCGTACTTCTTTAGGAAAGTCCACTCACATCCTCAACCATTTAAGATATCTTGGATTCTCTCACGGATCATTTCACCGGTCTTGAGCAGCCGATTGGTAATCGGTCCTTCATCCCTCGGGACAAACCTTGGCGGGGGGTTAAGTCAACACACTCTCTCACAACCATTTGGTATAAGTCTTGGCGCATGTCGGGGTAAAACCTAGCCAAATGCAAGTCTTCTACTTAGTTACATCAAGTCGGATCCAGATACGTCCATTCCTCGTCCCGACGATCCTTTCCGGTATCCTTCACACTAGAGTCCTCATAGTCCCTGACTACGGACTCATCAACCCTATTGATCATCCACATATGGTAAACGGGAAGCTCTCACGTCCTCTCACGGGTTGGTTACCGGTCTTAAGCGCCCGTGAGCCCAAGTCTAACCATATGCAACCCTACCAATAAATGGCCCCCACAATGTGATTCCTGTCCTCTCACGGGTTGGTTACCGGTCTTGAGCGCCCATGAATCCCCATTGCTACCACGGGTCGTTCGGTCTCAATACCCCTCCGATTAGGGTCGACATAACAGGACATCCTAGCCAAACACTACTAGACAATCCTAGATATGTCATCCAACAGTTTAGGAAGGTGTCCAGAGGGCATCTCCGGGAAACATCCCATAATATTCCCGTAGTAGTCCAAGGACAGAAGTGTCAAAAGGACACCTCTCCTTTCCAAACCGTACTTAAGCATACACATGCATCAATTCATATCATCACATATATGGTAACTTCATATATGGAAAGAAATCAATAATTACAATCACTTTTATAACATTGGTAAGTAAATCATACAAAAATCAATTTAATATGAATAAGTAATGCTACTGTAATCAAAGTTATGCAACAGTAGTATATCATTGTAAGAATCTAATTTAGGAATCATATCTATGATATTCAAATATAGAAACTAGATTCATGCTATCTATGTAATTAAGGAAATAACCATCCTTACCTTTTATAACTCGCAAAGGAATCCTAAGAAATCAAGTAAGATCTCGGCAAACTTGAGAAGAAGGTCCTAAACAAGTATATACAACATATTAGGAAAGATCCCTAACAGAAAAGATACCAAAACATCCAACATAGACCAATTCTGGAGTTCTTGTACTCATTGGTCGAGTGGATTGGTCGATCGGTCCGATCGACCAATCGATCGACCAATGCAGACGATAGCCTAAAAAACAGAGTTTTAAGATATGAAATCCGAATTTGGTGGTTCAAAAGGGTACTAATCAAGGGGTAGACTACATCAGTAGTATTCTAACATATAGGGGACCTCAAAACACTAATCCAATCAAGATATCAAGATCCAAATTAGGAAACAAAAAGTTCCCATAATTAAATCAACCATGGATCTTGATGAATTTGAAATAGAAAACAAAGACAAGAACAATAGGAGGATGGATCATTGCTTCAGGTAAAGGTATCATGAAAACATACTTAGATCTTTATGGAATAAGGCTTAGAAGCATAAATCTAAATAAGGAAATAAAACCTACCATATATGTAACTACCATGCATCATGAAGAACACATAGTATGGTAGAAGAGAACAACTAGAAATCTATAGATTATGGATCATGGAAAGAAAACACAGTAATTAACTACTAACATGATCAACATAGAAGATCCAAAGAGATCAGAATTCAGATTAGAAGTTTAACAAAGATTAGATCATGGTTTGATCATGATTCCTTCAAAAGCTTGCAATGATCATGGTTAAGATCATTGTTCTAGCCTCAAATCCTTAGGATGATCATGAGAACATGTTCCGAGATGTTTGCAACAGAGAATGCAGCATCTCTTCTACTGTCTCAACTCAAAAAGGAAAGAAAAACAAAGATGGAGGAGAAGAAGAGAGAGTAGACATACCTTTTGATGCAAAAAGAAGAGTTTCGACGAAGATCCGTCAAGAAAACACCAAGGATGCAAGAGAGATGACTTGGAGAGGTCTTTGGTTCGTTCCAGAGAGTTTGGAGGCAGCAAATACGAAGTGGACTCGAGATTGGACTTAAATAGAGCAAGAACAACCTAATTGCCAAAGACAACACTCATTGGTCGAGTGGATTGGTCGACTGGCCGAGTCGACCAATCAGTCGACCAATGCAGACAGCAAGACCAAAACAGGGAATTGAAGGTCCAGATCAAATCCAATCCTAAAGGGGTTTTGCACACAAGTCAAGTGACTTACCTAATAGGTAGAAATGTCTTCAAACCAAGATAGAGAGCACTCCAAGTCCATCAACTAATCAGATCTTCATCAGGATTCAGTTTCCATAAATAGAACCTCATCATCAACTTTCATGGATTCAAAGCCAGACACCAAGTCCTCTACTGGGATGGCCCAAAGCTGACTTCTTACTTTACTTCGGGTCATCGGACCTACAAATAACAAGGTTTCCGGGTCACGGTTAGGGCTGGGTTTTACAAGATCCGATGGAGGCGCTCGACAGAAAAAGTATCGTTCGCGCCATCTTTTGTGGTTAGAAGGGCAAGTTCCTTTGGCAAGGATGTTGCCCCTCCAATCAAGTTCAGCCTTATTGCGTTTGGACAGAAAAACCCATCCGGGAGGATGGGAGATAGAAAGAACATGAAAATGTACAAAGACAGAAAGAGAAGGCGTAAGGCCAAGTTCAAAACACAAACCCAAGAAGCCGACGATGAGACACCAGCTATTGGGAAGGAGCATTCCGGGACAAATATCCCAATGATTCAGAACTGCGGAGAACAAAGGATTAAAAAAGGGAAAGCGAACCCCGCTTTCCAGTGCATCTATGTACAGAGAAAATTCACCCGAAAGGGTTGAATCAACCCTCTCATCAGAATGGGGAGCCCTAACCTGATAAGAGGAAGGAAAATCAAAATCTTGGATGACTGAAAGAAGGGTTTCCTCATTGTAAATGGATGGAACAGAGCAAGGTCCAACATCGGACCTGGAAGTTTGAGGCTACCTAGAAGACTCAGCAATCTTTGAAGATCCAGACTCGAGGAGGGCAGAAGGAGTTTCGGTTTTTCTCTTTAAACCTTTTTGAGAAACTTCAGCAAACTCACGCCAGAGGACAGTTAGGGTTTTGTTATCACTATCCGACTGTTCGGAATGAGAAGAAGCAAAAGCTTCATTACCACTACTATTACCAACACTGGGTACCAGAGAAGCCCTATTATCCGCCATTACTTGTTTCAGTAAACTACAAAAAGAAAAAGACCAGTAAACTTACTGATTCAGTGAGGCAAAAGCTTGAGAGCAAGAAGGCGCGAAGCAGACAACAAAGGTTCAAATTTCGGACAGGAAGAATGAAACCTACGAAGACAACGAACCACTTTTAAAACACCCGCACGAGTGTTCGGGAATCTGAACGATCGAGATTGATTCAAAATCGACTATCGAGATTGAAAGACGTTTTGAAAGTTTGAACTCACGAATCCGAAACAGGAGTTCGGAAACCGTCGCTAGGATTACGTGAGCCATGACAGATCGACTGCAAGGAGACACGTGGCCTTACCCTCACAACGCTCGAGGAAAAGTGACCACTGCATTAAATGTGATATGACATTTAATGGAGCACGCAGAGACTATCGTCTGACGAAGAACCCAGTTAAAAACCAAGCCCTCGGTGTAAAACCCAGCCCTAACCTTGACCTGGAAACCTTGTTATTTGTAGGTCCAGTGACCCAAAGTAAAGTAAGAAGTCAGCTTTGGGCCATCCCAGTGGAGGACTTGGTGTCTGGCTTTGAATCCATGAGAGTTGATGATGAAGTTCTATTTATGGAAATTGAATCTTGATGAAGATCGGATTAGTTGATGGACTTGGAGTGCTCTCTATCTTGGTTTGAAGGCATTTCTACCTATTAGGTAAGTCACTTGATATGTGTGCAAAACCCCTTTAGGATTGGATTTGATCTGGGCCTTCAATTCCCTGTTTTGGAATTGCTGTCTGCATTGGTCGACTGGACCAGTCGACCAATCCACTCGACCAATGGGTGCTGTCTTTGGCAATTAGGTCTTGCTTGCTCTATTTAAGTCCTATCTCAAGTCTACTTCGTATTTGCTGCCTCCAAACTCTTTGGAACGAACCAAAGACCTCTACAAGTCATCTCCCTTGCATCCTTGGTGATTTTCTTGACGGATCTTCGTCAAAACTCTTCCTTTTGCATCTAAGGTATGTCTACACTCTCTTCTTCTCCTCCATCTCTGTTTTTCTTTCCTTTTTGAGTTGAGACAATAGAGGAGATGCTGCATTCTCTGTTGCAAACATCTCTGGACTTGTCTCTCATGATCATCCTAAGGATTAATGGCTAAAACAATGATCTTAACCATGATCATTGCAAGCTTTTGAAGGAATCATGATCAAACCATGATCTAGTCTTTGTTTAACTTCTGATTTGAATTCTGATCTCCTTGGATCTTCTATATTGATCATGTTAGTAGTCAATTGCTGTGTTTTCTTTTCATGATCCATGATCTATCAATTTCTAGTTGTTTCTCTTCTACCATACCATGTTTTCTTCATGAATCATGATAGTTACATATATGGTAGGTTTTGTTTCCTTATTTAGATTTATGCTTTTAAGCCTATTTCCTTGAAGATCTAAGTATGCTTTTCATGATACCTTTACCTGAATCAATGATCCATTCTCCTATTGTTCTTGTCTTTGATTTCTATCTTGAATTCTTCAAGATCCATGGTTGATCTAATTATGGTAACTTTTTGTTTCCTAATTTGGATCTTGATGGCTTGATTCGATTAGTGTTTTGAGGTCCCCTATATGTTAGGATACTACTGATGTAGTTTACCCCTTGATTAGTACCCTTTTGAACCACCAAATTTGGATTTTATATCTTAAAACTCTGTTTTTTTTAGGCTACTGTCTGCATTGGTCGACTGATTGGTCGACTGGACCAGTCGACCAATCCACTCGACCAATGAGTACAGCAACTCCAGAATTGGTCTGTGTTGGATGTTTTGGTATC
The DNA here is from genome assembly GCF_041222555.1 of Hakea prostrata. NCBI lineage: Eukaryota > Viridiplantae > Streptophyta > Magnoliopsida > Proteales > Proteaceae > Hakea > Hakea prostrata. The sequence continues at coordinate 20,241,746 of NC_142607.1, read as the reverse complement.
TTTTCTGTTAGGGATCTTTCCTAATATGTTGTATACACTTGTTTAGGACCTTCTTCTCAAGTTTGCCAAGATCTTACTTGATTTCTTAGGATTCCTTTGCGAGTTATAAAAGGTAAGGATGGTTACTTCTTTAACAACATAAATTGCATATCTTAGTTTCTATATTTGAATCTTGTTAATTTATATCTTTAATTAGATTCTTATAATGTTATACTACTGTGGTACTATCTTGATATCAGTAGCGTTACTTATTCATATTGAATTGACTCATGTATGATTTACTTACCAATTATATACAAAGTGATTGTAATTATTGATTTCTTTCCATATATGAAGTTACCATATATGTGATGATATGAATTGATGCATGTGTATGCTTAAGTATGGTTTGGAAAGGAGAGGTGTCCTTTTGACACTTCTGTCCTTGGACAACTACGGGAATATTATGGGATGTTTCCGGAGATGCCCTCAGGACACCTTCCTAAACTGTTGGATGACATATCTAGGATTGTCTAGTAGTGTTTGGCTAGGATGTCTGTTATGTCGGACCCTAATCGGAGGGGTATTGAGACCGAACGACCCGTGGTAGCAATGGGGATTCATGGGCGCTCAAGACCGGTAACCAACCCGTGAGAGGACATGAATCACATTGTGAGGGCCATTTATTGGTAGGGTTGCATATGGATAGACTTGGGCTCACGGGCGCTCAAGACCGGTAACCAACCCGTGAGAGGACGTGAGAGCTTCCCGTTTACCATATGTGGATGATCAATAGGGTTGATGGGTCCGTAGTCAGGGACTATGAGGACTCTAGTGTGAAGGATACCGGAAAGGATCGTCAGGGATGAGGAATGGACGTATCTGGATCTGACTTGATGTAACTAAGTAGAAGACTTGCATTTGGCTAGGCTTAACCCTGACATGCACCGGTACTTAGACCAATGGTGATGTGAGAGAGTGGTGACCTATACCCCCAGCCATGGAATGTCCCGAGGGATGCTGGACCCATTACCAACTGATGATGAGTGATTGAGACCTTCCTAAAGAAGTACGATGCTATGACTTAAAGCATGTCTGCCAATAGAGACCAGCATATGTAGAGTTAGATTCATTCATTCATTGCTTGTCTCATACCATATTGCATTTATGTTTGTTCTGAAATCCTGCCATTTATGTTATTATGGATTTAACTGCCTTACTGAGTTTCTTTGAAACTCATTCCTTTATTGTACAATGTTTGTTAGACTATTCTGCAGGTACTGAATATTATGACGGCCCCTATGAAGAAGCGCAAGGAGAAGAGGCATATCTCCAGGAAGGTGATTGCGGTTACAACAATTACACTGAAGGTCCCGTGAGTGGTTATGCTCCGTACGATGCTTAGTCCGACCATTGAGTGGAAGCGCCCTTGTGTTGTTTATGATACTTATAGGGATGTTGTCTATAAAGTGGAGAACAATTTAGTTACCCATTGTACTTGCTACTGGGATTAGATTTTGTCTTGCTTATTCTCTTTTAGAACTACTTTTCCGCTAGTTGTAGAGTGGGATTTTGACTCACTTTACTTATCTGTTTTAGGCACTCTGATTATATCTAGTACTCTGATTTATATATGATTCATTCTTTCCTTATTTGGATCTATGGTTTATCTTCCACACTTTTATTATTATTGTTCATGATTATGTTATTGTTTATGTGGGAGGTTGATTACTCGATACCTGATCTTCGGGCTGTGGATCACACTCTCGGGTATGCCAGATAGGGTACCGGCTGGGAGGATGTGACACTCGGGATCGACCGAACGCTTGGTCTCGGGGGCTCGTGATATGGAGAAATTATGATCAGACCGGGTTCATACCTGGTTCGACCCTCGACCCCGGTTAAGACATAGGTAACCGACTCGCTCCCGAGCGAACCGGATCCAGAAGATGGCTTGCTGTGGAAGAAAACTTATTCAGCTACAAGCACACCCTAATCCTACTTATGGATTAGGTTAATTACCCTAATGATGGCAGACTCGAATTGACGGCTGCGGCTAATCATTATCGAAGGGATAATCATCACATAACCTAAAGGTTATCTCAGGAGTCCTCTACTAGTCCAAACTAGTAGAAGTCTATTGCTCAACGGATCTAACTGTTAAGATCCAACGACTACCCGAAGAAGGCTCAAGTGCATCCAACGAAGGAGATTCGAAGGTACACTCTATATAAACCTCACTACCATACGAGGTGAGGGGATCGAAAACACACAATCTGAGACTCAGATTCAGATACATACTGATAGACGTAAACTATCAGCGGCTTACGATCTTGATCACCTTTTCCAGTTCTTTATTCCTTAGCTCTATGCTTCTAGCAGAGCCGTTTGTGATTAAGTTCATCAACTGACTTAGCCTTCGGAGGTGGACTCCCGACCCCCGCGGTTGGGCCACATCTGACGCTTTCGTTTTGCAGGTCATCACGAGGAGATCTAAGGGCTGAGCAGATTTTGGACGCATCAGTAGGAATAGAAGCGACTAACAAAGTACCTGTCACAACTCCATGGCTTGCATCTTGTTCAGTACCAGATATACTAAACACTTTTCCAGGCACAGGGGCAGATACACTCTTCGCTAAAGAAACATAGGGCTGATTAGGCTTCTTGGGACAAGTACGAGCAAAATGACCGGGCTGCTTACAAACAAAACAAACCGGGTGTCCAACTGAAGGTACTACAACTGGATGCTTTGGACCCATTGGTCTAGGGTTCACACTCACTGGCCTAGCATTTGGAACATTCACAATTGGCCTGTTCCCACTGAATTGACGTTGTTGTCCGGCCGGTGCAAAACTAGAATTTTGGCTTACACTTCTAGGCTGAAAACTAGGAGTAGGATACGGTGTAGGTCTAATGAATCTTCTTTCCATTCGGTCAACCAAACCATTGTTCCTTGGCTGCCACGTCCTTTGCACACGTGCACTTTCCTTTTCAATTTCTTCGATCTTCTTCGAAACTTGAACTACATGAGCGTAGCTCTCAATCGGAATCACAGTAAGATAAGCCTTGATTGCAAGATGCAATCCCTTGAAAAACTTCTTTGCCTTGGCACGATCAGGTCTTACAGTATCAGGGGCAAAGTAAAATAATTCCTCAAACTTTTGTTGATATTCCAACACAGATAAAGGTCCTTGAGTAAGGGCCATGAACTCATCTTCCTTAGTGTCAGTCACTGCTTCAGGGAAATAGTTCTTACAAAATGCATCCTTGAAAATTTCCCAAGTTAATCCACCAACATGCAAGGTTTCTAAAATAGGACGAGTGGAGGTCCACCATGCATCTGCCTCTTCCTTGAAGCTTCTGTTCGGCAAACAAGATCTTCTGGGCTTCAGAACACTGCAGGTGACGGAATGCTTTCTCTAATTCCCTCAGCCACTTGTTAGGGAACAAAGTGTCCTTAGTAACACTAGTGAAAGAAGGCACTTGCATCTTCAGAAAACATTCCATCGACGAGTATGAGGAGTTCCAGCTAACCTTTCTGCATTAGGGACTGCGGTATGAGGAGTTCCATTCACACCAGTATGAGTCTCAGTATGCAGAGTCATGAAACCCGTCATCATCTGGTTGAATTGATTCGACTGCTGCTGCATGATGTTGCCCATGATATTGGCAATATCACGAAAACTATTCACTTTCGGAGCATTTGGTATACCGGTCATATTATCACCATTCACACGGGTTTGCTGACCAGTGCTACCATTATGAGTATCTCCATGAAGCACTTCTTCCTCATTTCCAGTACTATTAGAACCAATATTGAAATTCCTTAGTACAACCATTCTACAAAAATCAAACAAGTCAAAAACACCAAAAATTTTCAATACACCATCAATAACCACTTAACCTTAGTCTTAGCTTATCCAAATAAGACTAAAAATCATCACTTTAATCATCAAAAAGTCACCCAAGAATTATATATCAAAATCCCCAAAATTATCCAAAATTCCAAAATTTTACTCCTTGGGTCGAGTGGCTGGGTCGAGTCATCCAGTCGACCCAAGCAGTCGACCCACGCAAACAGTGCGCGAAAAACACCTTAAAAATCACATTTTTCATTTCATACTCATTCCAAAACACAAGGCTTCGTGGGAGAGCTCTAGGAAAAGGTTCTCTAAGGTCTTCAAGAGTCATTCTAGTCCATCTAACTTTAAGAACAAGTCTCCAACATTCTTGCAACATCATCTAAGGTTAAATTTCTCTTTTCCTTGCTTTACAACTCCAAAACTGAAATGTATTCTTCCAAATATCATGATTTACTTACTATAATTGCTAGGAAACATGTCTAGGAACATATAGGAATGTGTTCTAAGTAATCTTAATACAATGCCATGTCTTTACAATGCTTGCTATCGATTTCATGGTTTCTTGCTAACGATTTCTCAACCGAAAACCCTCTTTTGAAAATCTTCTCTCATTTTCAAACTGCAAAGAGTTTCGTCTTCAAATCGATTCCTACATACTTGCAATGATATGATGAACATGTGTATGTAAATTGATTGAGCCAATTCCAAACTTCAAAAATCGCATTTTGACCTAAATCGAGAATTTTCCCCCTTTCTATGCTTGCTGAATTTTTACCTCTAATTCATCAAATTGAGATGTTTTTCTCCAATAAAACATGCTAACACACTATTCTAAGTACCGTGTACATGCTAGTATGCTCAATCTGAAAATTCTCCAAAATCGAATTTTTTTTTGAAAAATTACGAAAATACCCTTCATGCTAAATTTTGAAATTCTACTAATGTCAAGTCTCTTTTTGTCTTCTTTACAGCTATACAAACATTATGCCTCCTCGCGGACGACACATGGGTGGGAGGAGAGGCAGAGCCAAAGCCAGAGGTCAGGTTCCACTTTTGGATCCGAGAGATGTAGTCAATCGCAGAGACCTGTTCAATACACCCCGAGCGGAGTACTTATATGAGGCCTTCTTCGAGCGGTGCCGTATTGAGTATGGCCGAGTACTCAGACTACGACAGCTTAGCACTTTTCGGATCCGTCAGAGATTCGATACGATGGAGTGGACGCATCTTTTTACTGAGGATCTTCCGGTCTATCCGGATTAGTGAGGTTGTTCTTCAGCAACCTTACATCAGTCGAGGAGGGTCGGAGACGAGGTCCATTCGAGTGATCTTAGAGAGTCGAGTTCGAGAGACACGGATTCGATTTTCTACTAGCACACTGGCCGAGATTTTTCGGGTACCACACTATCCTCATGAGTGTGTATGGATACCGACTAGGGCAGAGATAGATGCTTTCCTACTACCACATGAGCTGCATGAGGTTTGCATCACACTTTGGAGAGATGACAGATGCTATACACCACAGACTAGTGCATAGATGACAGATTCGGCTAGAATCATCGGTCGCATTGTGGGCCGCAACATCATCCCGAAGGCGGGGCATCACGAGAGAGTATCATTGATGGATGCTCTATTGACTTACCGCATATACCAGGGTTTCGAGATTGATCTTTCCTTCATCATCCAGAACGTCATGCTAGAGGTCGTGATGTCACCGGGCGTACGGAACCTTTGCTTCGGACGTCTACTCACACTTATCTTCCGGCATTTCGGCGTGAGGTTGGAGGATACACCGATGCAGACACGATTGCTTGGCTATGACATCGGGACTAGGACTATTCGGCAGATGCAGATTACTCAGACTGAGAGATCAGATGATGAGGATGGTCTTGAGACTGATGAGGATGATGATGAGTCGGATGGTGGTGACCACGATGCTGGTCCAGATACAGATGACCAGGCAAGAGATGACATTGAGATGCGTGAGGCAGATCAGGGTCATCAGGATATCCCCACATCATCACACTTTGAGACCGGAGGCCTTCACTAACTGTTCCAGAGACTGCGGAGCTGTGTGCACAGAAAACCATTTAGGAATAGATCTAACATAGGTTAAAATCAAATAACTACAGTAAGAGTAAATCATGTCTCATGCTAGATCAAATCATTGGATAACACCATATGGCTTAAGGAAAACATAGAGTGAATGAGAATTCACTCTAAGACTATGAGGATCAAAGACTAGATCATTATAGTAGTGTAAGATCTTCCTCACAATCTAAACAAATAGTAAGAATAGTAGAGAGAATAGATCAATGAAGTAAAGGATTGAATACTAACCTTTTAGAAAAAGAATCAATGGAGGAACTTTGCTTCGATGCTTGGGGATCTTCCTTGGCTTGAGGTGGAGGTTCTAGGGTTCTTCTCATGTTCTCCAAAAGTTAAGAGGCAAAGTGTTTAGGTTTAGTCTAAAGTTAAATAAAAATAGGACTTTAAAACCCAAAACATCCAAAAATACACAATTCTGTGAGGAGGCTACCTTGGTTGATGGCCTTGGTCGATGGGATCAACCAAGTGGATCAACCAAAGGGTTCTCCCTTTGAAAATTGATGAATTTGGTTCCCAAAAGCCAAAACCAACACTTGGGTCCTCAACCAACTTAAGAAAGGGTCTTACTTGACTCCATAGGATCTTTTGAAGGTGTCAACATTGTACTCAAGGTCCATCTTCCAAGTCCATTCCCATAAAGGCTACATCTTCTTCCAAAATCATGCAAGGTTTCCAAAATGGGATCTTCACTATCAATCTCCATTAGTTCTAGTTCAGAGCCAATATGTTCAATAGAGAGGGTCCACAGCTGTCTTCTACCTTGACTTCGGGTCTTCGGACCTACAACATAGATTTTTGGATTACGACTGGTGTGGGATTTCACATAAACGGCCTGGGGTAAAGGGTAAAAGTCACACTGTCACATCCACCCAGCCGGTACCCCATTTGGAATACCCAGGAATGTGATCCACAGTCCAAGGATCAAGATTCTTAGGTCCATGCCTCCCATATACACAATGACATAATCATGAACAAAGATAATCAAAGTAAAAACAATTAATACTAAGTATCATGAATAAGGTAAGATTAAATAAATCAGAGTGCGGAAGACAGATAATAGTAAAGTGTGAACAAAATCATAAAGGTGAGAGAGGGTATGATAACCACTCTCTCAGAGCAGTGGAAAAGAAGTGTGATAACGTTAATTACATGTCCAAGTATCTGAAAGATAAATCCAACAAGTTAATTATAGGCCCAAATACTCCAAAAATACACCAGGGGAATGGGGCACTAAGCTAGGGTTTCCTCTACTCTAATAATAGTCTCCTCAATGGTACGAATGAAGTAAACCCAGCTTTGCCACTCCCTCACAACCGTGGGGCTAACCCTGGTGCGGATAGTAATCCTCCTCGGCACCAACACTCGGATCTTCATAGATGCCACTACCCGAAGGGTAGTATGCGGAATCATAGTCCATCTCGAAGGGGGTGCCATCATAGTCTTCAGTACCTGTAGGATAATCTAAAAACATTTGTACAAAAGGAATGAGTTCGAAGAACTCAACAAGGCAGTTATCCCATAATTAGAAATCACACACATACAAAACATACATGATGCAATGTGATATGGAACATATGATGCAGTATGATTCTAACTCTATGAATGCTAGTCTCTAGGGTAGACATGCTTTAAGTCATAGCACCATACTTCTTTGGGTGGTCAGTCACTCCCCCTCAATCATACAAGATATCTTGGGTCTGCCAGGGAAGTTCGATAAAGTCATCTCAAAAACCATGGTAAGGGAATAGGTCACCACTCTCTCACATCACCATTTGGTATAAGTACTAGCGCATGTCACAGTAAAGCCTAGCCCAATGCAAGTCATCTACTCAATCGGTCAAGTCAGATCCAGATACATCCATTCCTCACCCCCAGTGATCCTTTTCGATACCCTTCACACTAGAGTCAACAAAATCCCGAATTTCGGACTCATCAACCCTATTGGTCATTCACAAATAGTAAACGGGAAGCTCTCATGTCCTCTCACGGATTGGTTACCGGTCTTGAGCGCCCGTGAGCCCAAGTCTAGCCATTTGAAACCCTACCAATAATGGCCCCTTTCGGGTATCCGTAGCATGGTTTATGTCCCCTACCGGATTGGTTACCGGCCTAGAGCGCCCATCCAACCATACACTACCACGGGTTGTTCGGTCTCAATGCCCTTCTGATTCAGGTCTGACACGACAAGGATAAACCTAGCCAACCAACTAGACAGTCCTATGTATGTCATCCAATAACCCAGGAAAGTGTCTATAGGCACCATCAGAGAACATCCTATACTATTCCCTCCGATGCCTAAGGACAAAAGTGTCAATAGAACGCTCCCCAATCCCAAGTCATACGTAAGCAATCACATATTCAAGTTCATCATCTTTCATGCATCCAATGCATCTTATCATAAAATTTAAATCATGATATTGAAATGAATCATCATAGACATAAGTAAACAAGAATAGTAAGGTAACATGACAAAAGTATGAAGATGTCAATACTACTGTTCTAACACATATATAACAATCTTATAAAGATTTAAAAGCAATCAAAAGGTTCTATTCATAAACAAGAACATAAATCATAAGTTGGTGATCTATATGTTTATGGAGATAACCATCCTTATCTTGGGTTGAATTGATGATGAATTAAGAGTACCAAGAAATAGTCCAAAATAATTGCTAAGGCCCTAAACAAACACCAATAATAAGTTAGAGAAGAAATTAAGAAGATTGGATATTAATTGGATCAAAACTAGCCAAGGTTGTTGTCAGCAACAACTTTGGTCGATGGTTTTGGTCGATGGTATCGACCAAAAGGATCAACCAAATTTTCCTTCGGGACAGAATGATGGATTTTGGGTGTTTTCATCCCAAATTGGATTTCCGGTGTTCGGATCAATCTAAAACTTGGAGGAATACTTAACAACAGTAGTAGGACACTATAAGTCAAGAAATTTACCCAATCCAATGGTACAAACAAAAAGCCCCAAATTGAGCTAATAAGTTCAAGTGACAAACATCATGGCATGAGTTGGGATTGATTGCACTGTCATGGAAATGGCATGTAATAGCTAGGGGTACTAATAGAATTTCGATTGGAATCATATAAAAGTGATAAACATGAACATAGCATGCCCTACAACTCAGTTTGGTACAAAATGACATGATGTTAATAGAAAAATTAAGGAATACATATGCTAGGCATGAGGTGGAGGCATAGCATCAATGGATGGCTAAGAAGATCATAGGTTAAACATGTGTAGACACTTGGAGTGGTGGTTGCAAGGTTGTAGCACCATTTCCAATGTCTCACCAGCAAGAAAGGAATAGAAAAGAATAGAAAATGGTAGGATAGAGAGTGGAATGGTGATTCATACCTTGGTGTGGAAGATGTAGACAAGAATCAATAGTAAACAATGAGTTTTTGATGAGGTGCCCTTCACATTAGCCAATGAGATGCCTTGGGAAGCTCTCCCCACGATTTCAGGTGAGAAAATGATTGCACAAGGGCTCAAGGCTCGAGGTCATAATAAATAGAATAGGAATGTTCCATGGAATCTTTAACTTAGCAGACTAGGAAACTTTGGTCGATGGCATTGACCAAAAGGATCGACCAAAATGTTTCTCAGCAGAAAAACAGGTTTAATTCAGCAACTTCAAGTAGGGATTTGAAAGGCTATACAAGGTCAATTTGAGTGAGGTTTTCTTCCACAATTCAATCAAGAAGTCTAGTTTTAGGGAATACCTTCGGATTGTGCACAGAAGGTCATTAGGTACATCAACTAGATTGATCTTCTCTGATGCGCAGACTTTCCTTAAACACTGATAATGCATTTAAGAAAGGGGTATCATCATCAATGTCCATAGGCTCGGTCTCCGAATCATGATCATCAATCAGAATGGTCCATAGGTCTCTTCTACCACCGCTTCAGGTCTTCGAACCTGAATACAACAGTGGATCCGGGTTAGGGTCAGGGTTAGAATAGGGCTGGATATTACACACACTCCTCACCATGACAATAGTAGGTCCACACCAAGGCTCACACACTCAACATCCTCACCACAACCATTGGCATAGACTGGTGCATTAGGACATACCAAGCCGATTGCAAATCTCAATTTCTCGTACACATCCATGGCATACAAATAGGCCCTTAAACTCCTCAATTTATTGGCTTACTCTTCTAGACATTCTAGAAACATGTATCTTCAAGCCACTACTATCTTGGATATACACTCCATTAACCCTATGCCAACCCCCCTCATGTTTCATACCATGAGGTGGCAACACGAATTGTGAAATCCAACCCTAGCCTAACCCTGACCCTGACCCTGACCCTGAATCCTTGATGTTTTTAGGTCCGAAGACCTGAAGTGGAGGAAGAAGACATTTGTGGGCCCTCTCAGTTGAAGACATGGTCTTTGATTCCGAACCCATGGACATTGATGATGGTGCCCCATACTTGGATGCACTGCCAGTGTTTGGTAAGAAGCTACACCTAGAAGAGGGGGAGATTAGTTGAAGTACCTAATGCACTTCCAGACTTGATTCGAAGGTAATACTCTGACTGAGACTTGTTGATTGAGTTATAGGAGAAAGCCCAAGTGAATTTGAGTTGATCTGGCCTTCCATTTCCCTGATCTAAGTTGCAGTCACTGCTTGGTTGACAACTTGGTTGACTGGGCCAGTCGACTACTTGGTTGACTGGGCCAGTCGACCAGCTGGTTATTAAATGCGAAAATTGTGATTTTTGGAATATTTTATTGCCTACATAAGGGAACCTCGTAATTAGAACCCTATTCTATTCCTTTAGCTTCTTGAGAACGTGGAGAGAGCTTCCTAAGACCTCTCCATGGTAGCGGTGAAGCATTTCTTCAAGAATCATTGTCTCTCTACTCAAATCTCTTCTACAATGTATGTACTCTCTCATTCTCTATCTAATCTACTCTCACATCTTCTCTTTCTTGCTATTGAGACCATGAAGATGGTACTGCAACCTTGCAACCACCTCTTCTTGTGTTCTCTCCTTGCAAATGCATAAAACCCTCTCACCCTATTAATGTTATGCTCCCTATATTGATTATTAGCATTACATCTTCATGATTTTCTTCATAACAACATGATTTCTTCTTGTGTTCTCTGCTTGCAAATGCATAAAACCCTCTCACCCTATTAATGCTATGCTCCCTATATTGATTCTTAGCATTACATCTTCATGATTTTCTTCATAACAACATGATTTCTTACCCTAAACTGATTTCTATAGTATGCTAAGTTTGATTTCATATTAGTAAATGATTCTAATCTATTGTTCATCATTTCCTTAAGTGATTCCCTGATTTCCCTTGCAATTGCAATTAATTTCATTGAAGAACATGATGTTTAGTATTTAGAAATTAGGGTTTCAAATTGGGGATTCTTAATTAGACCATTGATTGATGTTAAATCTTTGCTAGATAGTCTTCATTTACTATTCCTAACATTCCCTCCAAATTTCGGAGTAATCCGAGCCCCGAAAGTTAGGTTTCGGATAAAAAATCTCAATTCAGCCCTAACACTGTTCACTTGGTCGACTGAGTCAGTCAACCAGCCAGTCGACCAACTGAACACATGATGTGTTTGCTCGATTTGATCCTTTTGACCTTCGATTTGCTTGATTCTTCTTCTGATATTGCATATATGATTGTTTAGTGTACAAGTACTAAACTTGGGACCATTCTAATTGATCTTTGGCTTATCTTCATTTTGACTTAAGGTAAGGACGGTTATTACCATAATTACATGGATTATGTGAATCTTGCCTCGATGATGGATACTTAGTAGATTTACCTTCTTTCTTGTATTTCTAACATCATATGACTACTGTATGTACTTCAAGACAGTAGTACCATGTTATACATACTTTTCGTTATCATGATTGTTCATTCTTGTTGATTACATATGTGATTGATCATGTTACATTATATATCTTTTTATATGATGAAATATCATTTGTGTATGGTATGATGGAATTGAGAATGTGATTGGATAAGTATGATTTGGGATTGGGGAATGTCCTTTTGACATTTTTGTCCTTGGACATCGGAGGGAATAGTATGGGATGTCTCCAATGATGCCCATTGACATTTTACCATATTATTGGATGTCATACATAGGACTTGTCTAGTGGTATTGGTTAGGATGTCCTTGTTGTATCAGACCCGAATCGGAAGGGTATTGAGACCAAACGACCCATGGTAGTAATGTGGATTTGTGGGCGCTTAAAACCAATAACCAATTCGTGTGAGGACATAGATCACATTACGGATACTCGTTAAATGCCATTTATTGGTAGGGTTGCAAATAGTTAGACTTGGGCTCACGGGCGCTCAAGACCGGTAACCAACCCGTGAGAGGACATGAGAGCTTCCCGTCTATTATTTGTGGATGACCAATAGGGTTGATGAGTCTGTAGTCCGGGACTATGCTGACTATAGTGTGAAGGATACCGGAAAGGATCGCCTGGGACAAGGAATGGAAGTATCCGGATCTGACTTGATATGACTGAGTAGATGACTTGCATTGGACTAGGCTTTACCGTGACATGCAGCAATACTTATACTAAATGGTGATGTGAGAGAGCGGTGACTTAAACCCCAGCCATGGATTGTCCCGAGGGATGCAGGACCCACTACCTACCGGGGCCGAGTGACTGGACTTACCCAAGAAAAGTATGGTGCTATGACTTAAAGCATGTCTACCATAGAGACTAGCATACATAGAGTTAGAATCATATTTGTATCATCTATTTCATATAATTTTGCATCATGTTATGCTTTGGATCATGTTAATTATGTATTATGGAATAACTTGCCTTGTTGAGTTCTTTTGAACTCACTCATTTTTGTGCAAATGTTTTGTTAAACTATTCCACAGGTATCGAAGAACTGGATGGCCAATTCTATGAAGTGCCCTTTGATGAGTCACACTACCATCAAGGTGCTGGCAACCACGAAGACTATGGTAAAGATCCCTCATTAGATTATGCTTCATACCAGGACTAGATTCTCTCGGGAGCGGATTCAGCCATGTCTAGTGTCTTTGGTTTATATTTTTGAGGATATTTTGTATAAGACTGAAGACACATTAGTTTAGATATTTATCCCTTTATTTCTCTTTCTGAGACTTGGATTGTAAACCCTTAATTGTTATTCGAACTACTTTCCGCTGCGATTTAGGGAGTGATTTCCGCTCACTCTCTACACTTTGATTTTATTTATGCATTGGTATCTTTTACTTCTGCACTTTGATTATATTGTCTCTTTTAATCTTGTCTTGATCTCATTGATTATAATTGTTCATGATTATGTTATCGTGTATGTGGGAGGCATGGTTCCTTGATACTTGATCTTTGGGGTTGTGGATCACATACTCGGGTATGCCAGGTAGGGTACTGGCTGGATGGATGTGACACAAATGGTACACTAAGGTACCTAGAGTCCCCTCACAACTTCTATTCAGTCTTTTGGGAGCCCACCGGTACCATTACTCCACACCACAGGTTTCCAACCTCAATACCCCTATTGACAGGGTGGTTGCATTCCTGGGTTATAACCTAACGCAATGCAACTACATGGTGTGTACTCATTTGCAAGTATGCATGAGCATGTGAGGATGCATAAAGGTTTGGAAGCAATAACCATAGCTACCACCGTTGTCATATCATATGGAACATATACCGTTCACCCATGCTTCACATATATCCACAATAAGCATTATGATAGTAAAAGTAACAAATACATAATATAGTGTGTGTGATAGGCATGTGACCCCCATGTTATAGCATGGATGCATGAATATGTCATTCACAACTTCACAACATATCATAGTATATGCATCATGTTCATGTTTTGATGGAAAGTAAAGTTGCATCCTAGATGTAGCATCCAAGTTCCTCCTCACCTTATTAATTAGTTAATATGATGTGTACATGATCCGGATGTCATTTGTTGAACCTCAGAGCTCACCAATCTTTCCTATTTATGGTGCATTCAAATCAATGAACAAGTGCAAACAATCCCCTCTTAGATTCTCCTTCCAATTTAACCAAAGTCAGCTTACGAAGACCCACCAGTCGCTACAGCTACTGCTGCTGGCCTATACTCTACCAACTGGTGGCAACCCAGGAAGAATTCTCACCTTGAAGTTGGGGGCTTTCTTTCCTCCAATTCTGATGAGACTCCCAAGGAGTCTTCCCCATCCACAGGGCCGTCTACTGCCCTAATTATCTACTCAAAAAGGCCTCAATCATAATCCACCTACTTCCATTTCTCCCGAATTCGGGATTCAAACCTAAACCTAAAAAACCCTAATAGAAATATTGAAATATTAACAATAACACAGGCTGTAGATTACTCAAAACCCATTAATAGGGAAAACACCTTTGTTTTTCCCATTCCCAAACATTGGTGATTCCACCATTTATCCCACATATGGTTGAATGCTACAAAAACTATATGAATTGATAGAGGAGAGTGAGATTCACCCTGCTACAATGTTTACTAAGTGAAATGAGTAGTTCTTAGACCCCAATAGATCTTGGAGAACCCTAGGTCTTGACCTTTTCTCCTTCTCTCCTTAGCCACCTCCAGGTGTGATTCCCATGAAATGAAGACACCCCCTCATATTAGGGTTGCCTATAAGTCATGAACCCCAAAAATTACAAATTTGCTTTATGTTTTAACCATCGATTAGCTAGGACCACCGGTCAAAGGGATCGATCGAGCCTATCGACCTGCTGGTCCTAATGTTTTCCCACTTAGTCTCAAATGAACACTACACCTACCCTTGACCCTTTGCAACTCTCTCCCTCTCTTTCCTTCCCAATTCGGGTTGAACAATGGCCCAAAGTTAGGACAAAAATGGGGGATATTGCATCCTCTCCCTATAAAAATTTCATCCCCGAAATTTGCCCCAAATAAGGCCTCTCCTCAATTTTCCCTATTAGTGCACACCTATGAAGATACGTGTGCTGATCACTCCCTATCCAGCCCTTGCTAGAATTATTTGTACCTTTATCTAGTTAGGTGTTTTCTATGGTTTACCTCTTTGTATCTTTCTCTCTCTTTCTTTTTGTGAAATCCCTTATAACCCTAACCCAGAAATTTGTATTGTAGGTCCAAAAATCTAGAGTGCGAGAAGAAGGCAACTGTGGGCCATCCAAATTGAACCCATTGGATTTGACTTAGAACCAATGGAAGTAGATAGATATGATGCAAAGTTGGAAACCTTGTCGGATTTCGGAAGAAGAACTAACTTTAAAGTTGACAGACTTGGTAGATGGATCAAGAACACAATAATGACACAAGTGAAAGGTCTCGGAAAACCACGTAAGACCCTTCTATAACTTGGAAAAGGAACCAAGAGGAAGTTAGGACTTTTGGAGCCCCAAAAGGGGACAGTTGGCAGCATGGGGCGACCAAGCCTGTTTTGGGGTAGAATTGTCACTTTTGGGAAATTAGGTTTCCAAAGCCCTATTTAAATTTTTTTTATTCTAAAACGTGTCATTATGTCCTAAGGTCGTCAGAGAATATAAAAGACACTCTAGAGAACCCTCTCCAAGGGGAACGAAGATTTCGAAGTATCCGTGAAGTTTTCCATCCAACAACTCTTCTTCTTCAAGGTTAGCATTCACTCTCTTCATTCTAGTTCTAATTTCTTTATTGTTTTTACCTATTGTAGAGACTTTGAAGAAGGTCTAAATCTATTGTAATGACCTATTCTTTCATTCTCTTAGTTCTAGAGTGAATCCCCATTCACTATAGCTCTTTCGTGAACTTCACGGTGTGATTTCGGTAAAGGCCTAATATAAATCTATGTGATATTTATTCTTGTTGATTAGTTTGACTTCCAATCCATGTTAGATCATATTTTATGATGTTTTCAGACCTTATTCTACCATTCTCTTTACCTTAGAGTGAATCTCCATTCACTCTAGTTTATCCGTGAATCTGCGGTTTGATTCGGATGAAACCTAATATAGGACTCGTTAGGTTTTCATTCCTTTGGCCATGATTAATGCCTAAATCATACTAGATAATGTCCTACCACTATTTCAGAGTTTTCTACTTAATTTCAGAGTGGTTTGGAACCCAAACAATGAGTTTCCGATCAATTTTAGGTTTTGTTGTTTGTACACAACAGCCATGGTAGATTGGCTTCATAGCCTCAAGTGACCAATGGTATTGGTGACAGCAGAATGCCCTGTTTTACCCTCTTCCATCTTCAAACCTTTAGGGTTTGTTCCTAACATTAAATCATCATATTGTTAGAACTTTTTGGGCATGTTTGAAATCATCTTTTGGTCTACACCACAGCCTTGGTAGATTGGTTGGCAGCCTCAGGCGACCAACAGTATTGCTGATAGTAGAATGCCCTATTTTACATTCTTTTCATCTTCAAACCTTTAGGGTTTGTTCCTAACATTAAATCATCATATTGCTAGAACTTTTTCAGCGTGTTTGAAATCATCTTTTGGTCTACTCTTCAAAGGTTTCTAGTCAACAACAAGGTGAGGACATTCACTTACATATAACCTAAGTTACTTTCTTATTTATAATAGGACTTGAATGCATGTTCTATATTGTTGATTTAGGACTTAATCATGATTGATATGCCTCTATAATTTCATAATGTTATTAGTAATGATGTTAGGCATATTTGTTAAATATGTGAATGTTGGAATGTGAATGAATTATGATATGATGATGTGATTGAAATCATATTGTAATGTGTATGCTTAGGTTGTGATTGTGGAATGCGGAATGCCAATTGGGTGTTTTTGTCATGGAACATTAGTGGAGGTGGTATGGGATGCATTCCTTTGATGCCCCTTGCCCCTTTCCATGATTACTAGATGTCATACCTAGGATGTCTAGAAGTGTTTGGTTAGAAACCCCGTCACATCACACCCTATCTGTGAAATCCAACCTTAATCTTGACCCGGAAACCCTGTTGTTTGTAGGTCTAAAGACCTGAAGTGAAGGAAGAAGACAACCATGGGCCCTCTTAGTAGAAGATATGGTGTTTGATCCTAAACCCATGGAGATTGATGATGGTGCTCCATACTTGGAAGCTTTGGTTGTGTTTGATAAGAAATTGCACCTTGAAGGAGAGATTAGTTGATGGACCTAATGCACTCTTGGACATGATTTGAAGGTATTTCTTTGACCTAGACAATTCAATTGAGAAGTAGGAAGAAGCCCACTTGAATTTGAGTTGATCTAGGCTGTCATTTTCCTGTCTAGGCTTGTTGTTCTAGCCTGGTCGATTGGCCAGTCGACCAGCCAGGCTGCCAACTGAATATAGAATCTGAGAATATCTTGCTTTTAGGTCTTTTGATGCTCTATTTAAGTAGACTTCGTGTTTCTTAGCCTCCTTTGTTGCTAGAAATCTTTGAGAACGTGGGAAGCCTCTCTCAAAGCCTCTCCTTGGTGGTTGTGAAGAACTCTTGCAAGATCTATAGTTCATCTTCTCTTGTTCATCTTCAAGGTTAGTAATCTCTTGTTTTCTCTTTGATTTACTCTTGTTGATCTAGTTCTTACTACTGTGATTATGAAGAAGGTATTGCAACCTTGCAAACACCTCTTTTACAATTTCCTTTGATCTAGAATGAATCTTCATTCATTCTATTGATGCTATGATCATCATACTTGATTCTAGCCATGTTTCTTATGATTTCTTCATAAAAGCATGATCATTTTTCTAATTTGATTTCTCCAGCATATTAAATCTAAGTTTATGATGGTATTCATCTCTAATCTATTGCTAAATCCTCTTGACATGATCCTTCATTCTTCTTTGCACCCATGGTTGTTCTTCATTAAAAACCATGCTTTGATCAAAATTAGAAAGTCATGTTTTCCAAATAGAAAGTCATGGTTTTGATCATTGTTTGATGATTAATCTTTGCTATATAGTCTTAGTTTACTGTTCCTAAGATTCCTTTCGAATTTCGGAGTGTTTCGAATCCTAGAAGTATGGTTTCGGATAAAAAATTCAGTTTTGGCTTCGCGTACTGTTCACCTGGTCGACCGGATCAGTCAACCAGCCAGTCAGCCAGGCATGGACAACATTGCGAACTTCGTTCGTTTTGATCCGTTTGACCTCCAATCTTCTAGGGCTTTCTCCTGATGTTGTATCTATGTTTGTCTAGGGTTTATTTGTTAATTTTGGACTTGATCTCTTTGATCACTGGAATATCTTCAAATCTATTTAAGATAAGGACAGTTGTTACCATATTAACATAGATTGCATGAATCTTAGTTTCTATTTTGGGAATTTCATATATTCACTACCATTCTTATACTTTCTTAATACGATGCTAATGCTGTAAGTACTTCAAGGACAGTAGTACCCTGTTCATGTAATTCTTTATTACTTGAATCATGTATGATTACCTATCTTTGTCATTTACATATGCAATTGATCGTGTTTATATGTATCTTTCTGTATGATGAGATATCGGATGTGTATGTTGTGACTGAATTGGGTATGTGATTGATTAGATATGATTTGGGATTCGGGAATGTCCTTTTGACATTTCTGTCCTTGGACATCAGTGGGAATAATATGGGATATTTCCGATGGTGCCCTTTGATGTTTTTCTAGATTATTGTATGTCATACCTAGGGCTTGTCTAGCAGTGTTTGGCTAGGATCTCCCTGTTATATCAGACCCGATTCGAAAGGGTATTGAGACCGAGTAACCCGTGGTAGCAATGGGGATTCATGGGCATTCGAGACCAGTGAGTTATATCCATGAGAGGACATGAATCACATTGTGAGGATCATTCATTGGTAGGGTTGCAAATAGTAGACTTGGGCTCATGGGTGCTCGAGACCGGTGAGTTATATCCGTGAGGGGACATGAGAGCTTCCCGTCTATTATTTTGTGGATGACCAATAGAGTTGATGAGTCCGTAGTCCGGGATTACGCTGACTTTAGTGAGAAGGATACCAAAAAGGATCCCGAGAGGGGAGGAATGGACATATCTAACTCTGACTTGATATAACTAAGTAGATGACTTGCATTTGGCTAGGCTTTACCTTGACATGCGCCAATACTTAGACCAAACGGTGATGTGAGAGAGTGGTGACCTAAACCCTAGCCATGGATTGTCCGAGATGGATGTAGGACCCATTACCAACCGATGTTGAGTGATATGAGACCTTCCCAAAGAATTATGGTGCTATGACTTAAAGCATGTCTGCCTATAGAGACCATCATACATAGAGTTAGAATCATACATGCATTGTCTGTTTCATATCATATTGCATCTGCTATGTTTTGCTATCATGTTATTTATGTTGTTATGGAATAACTTGCCTTGCTGAGTTCTTTTGAACTCACTCCTTTTTGTGCAAATATCTTTGTTAGATTATCCTGTAGGTACTGAAGAATATGAAGGCTAGTACTACAAGGCACAAATCGATGAAGCATACTTCACTCAAGGTGCTAGCGGTTATGAAGATTACATTGAAGATCCCTCAAATGATTATGCTACGTACCAAGATTAGCCCTACTTTGGAATGAAAGCGGCCCTGTTTAGTTTCTTTCGTTTATATTTATGAAGACATTCTCTATAAGATGGAAAAGACATTAGTTTAGTTTGATTACTTCTTTTCTTTCCTTTCTTTTGGAAATCGGTTGTAATCTTCCTTTTTGTTCGAGCTACATTTCCGCTGTAGTTGTGGAGTGATTTTTCAAAACAATATCAGAGTGCAGAAAATGATACCAAAATAATCAAAGTAAACTCTAAGAGTCTAAGTGCAGAAGAATAGTCAAACTAAAGTATTATAATTGAATGAATTAAATAAGTCTCGAAATTGATCTAAGTACTACTCATAGTATGTTTCCTTATCAAAAAGTTAATGTCTATATTCAAAGATCTTCGTATCCAGTATAGGGTACTCCAACACTAGAATCAGACTAATCCTGGTACACATAGTCATCACACAAACATTATTCACTGTGATATTCTTAATCGCCAACACTTTGTATACTGTACGAATCACTCGTCATGGTCTCGTACTCCAGGGTCTTAACGTCATCAACACTTGTAGCAAAGGCTAAGGAAAACATTGTCCCCAAAGGGTGAGCTCAAAAGAACTCAGCGAGTAGTTCAAATACAAATAATGATTACAATCCAATTCAAGAACAAGACATGATGCAATATGATATAAGACAATGTGCATGTATGCAACTAACTCTAATAGATGCTAGTCTCTAATGGCGGACACGCATTAAGATAGAACACCATACTCCTCTGGGAAGGTTTCAGTCACTCTCCCTCACAGCTCTTAAGCGCATCTTCTAGGTTCTCTGGACTATTGGGTCAAGGAATCCTTCTTAGACTATAAACATGGCTAGGGTTTAGATCACCATTCTCTCACTCCACCATTGGTATGAGTATTGGCGCGTGTCAGGGTTATACCTAGCCCAATGCAACTCATCTACTGAGTCACATCAACTTAGGGCAGATATTTCCCTTCCTTGCCTCTCGCAATCTGTTCCGGTATCCTTCCCCCTAGAGTCATCCTATCCTATGACTCCAACCAAGTCGAACTACGGACTCTTAACCCTATTGGTCATCCACATATAATAAATGGGAAGCTCTCATGTTCTCTCACGGCTTGTCTACCTATCTTGAGCACCCATGGGCCCAGACTTATTATGATGTGACCCTACCAAAGAATGGCCCCCCACAATGTGATTGTCTCCTCTCACAGGTAGGCAACCAATCTTGAGCACCCACAATTTCCATTGATGCCACGGGTCACTCAGCCTCAATACCCACGCCGATAGGGTGTTATATGACAGGGTTTCTAACCAAACACTTCTAGACAACCTAGGTATGACATCCAATAATCGTGGAAAGCGCCAAGGGGCATCATAGGAATCTATCCCATACCACCTCCACTGATGTCCCATGACAGAGACACCTCTAATCTCATGTATCTATTTTGGCATTTTCTCAAATTGACGTAGGAGCTTGACAGTCGAACTCCTCATCTATAATATTTTCAACAGATCATCCATTTAATCAAATGTTTTTACACAAAGAATCTACACAATAGTATAGAAAGAGACCCGAATACAATCCTCATCACTTTTGTCGAACTGAAGAAAGCGGTGAAACAAAAATGCAAAAAGAAACCCAGATAGATGTTTGTTTAGATGGCTAAAATCATCGGTTGCATAGAAAAATTTCCTATTTCTCATAAATACTTGAGACAATTTACATTGATGAAGTAGGTTTTCTTTCTCATTTCGCATTTGAATACATGATTGGAGGAAATATATAGTACAGAGCAAGAATGAGTGGCAGAATAGGAGCGACAACAAGAGTAGTAAGAGGAAATAGAAACTAATGCGCTAATCATCAAGGTGAATACAAAAGTTAACCGACAAATGATTCCATAAGGTTGTCTTTTGTCCGTAATTCTCTAGAGTCAACATTGGAATCATCAATTTGTAATTAAATAAAAAAATAAAAATAAAAACTATTTTGTTCTCTTGAGTTTGACAAATGAATATGTTTGAAAAACTGTTTAGTTACCGTGATTCTATAAGTGAATTCATCTTGAAAAACCATTTGGTAATCTTGATTCTGTCAGTGGATTTAATCTAAATCCTTTAAACATATTTTTTTAATTAATTTTTCATGTTCAGTGAGTTATATTTTTCAAACCTTATTAGATGTGAAGAAAATGTAAAAATAAATGTCATCATTATCAATCAATTTACATTAAAAAAAAAATTTGGAACCGTCAATTTATATTATATTAGATTCTTATAATGAGTTCAATTAATCAATATAACTTTTTCTTTTGATGAATTGATCAATATAACATTAGTTGGTCTTTGATATCATAGTAGCTATTGTAGTTGCTTGGAATCTTGGAAGTAAATCCCTAGTCACTTCAAAATAGTCATTTTCAATTGATTAACTCTAGTTTTTTTTGGCTTGATCACTTCCATATAATAATCTGAGTAATTCTCAAATTAGATTTACCCTTGGATCACCTTGAAAAAGTTTGTTCCCATTCACCACTTCCACTTTGAATCCTAATGAAATTGAACCATCATACTCTGGATAATTTCTAGGTGCTATTCATTTTGAGATAAGGACTCACCCAAAAAATCGCACAAGTTCTCAAAATTCATTACAATGTAACATTTATTTCAAGACACATTCTATTTTTTATAGAATTTTAAGGTTAATCAATGTTTATAACTATGGGTCTACACTACTAGTTTTCTCATGAAACCTTTCCCCTACCCCTCATACATCAAGGTAGCTTAGCAACATGGCACCCTCTCTTGGTGAGCAATATAAATCATAGGTAACATGCATTAACACAATATAAATTAATTCTCTAAGATATTGACTATGAAGGAATAACATGAAACATTTTTCATAGCACTGAGAGCAAATAGCTTGGTACACCTAGAATACATGACCATATTCACAACTATATAATAGCGAAGGGAGCAGAGTAACAAGGGACAATTCCCACTTGAAGTTCAGAAAAGCAAAATGAAAAGGGAGTTTAGACAAAAGACAACAGAAGTCTGGCAATTTTGAACCTTTTCTCTGATGGGGAAAATAAAAGAAAGTTACATATGGAGCAACAACAATATTTGTCTAATTACAATTTCTAGCCAAGAAATTCAATGACACATACAACATGCTTATACAAACACTATTATAAGTAACAAATAATTGTTTATCTGATCTTCTAATTAGTCTGATGCTCATAACATAAGACCTTCTTATATGTTTTCTTAAATGGCATCTTTTCACCCATACACAATAAATAGCAACTGATTGGAATGACAAATTCTCCAAACCCTAGTGACAATATCACATTCATAATACTTTAATGCAATAGTGGTATTCGGATGAGCTCCAGAGTTTTAAGTTTAAGTTCCCATAAAACTATACTAGAAGAACATTGAATTGGATCAAGTTCAATTAATTTTCATTACTCAGGCATAGAAAAAAAGGATGACAATATGGAACATAATGCCTCTAATCTGTAACTATTACATCATCGAAGTAGCTAATTGAGGACTACATACAAGATAGAAGCCATTTAGAATACTATTTAATAGTCCAAGCTTCAATAAACACCAACTGGTTACAACTATAATCTAAACCCCTAACATCAAACTCCAACCTCCCATGGCTGAAACTATCACATCCACCCAACCGGTACCCTACCTGGCATACTTGTGTTATCCATAGTCCCGAAGATCAGTATCGAGGAAATCAACCTCCCACATTCACAATAATATAATCAAGAACAAGACTAAATCAAGGTTATCAATGTTAATTAATAGATCAAAGCAAGGTAACAAAATAACATCAGAGTGCGGAAATGATACCAACATATATATAATAAAAATGTAGAATGAGGCGGAATCTCACTCCACGAATACAGTGGAATGTAGCTCGAAAGTCAAAAGAAGATTACAATCGGTTCCAAAAGAAAAGAAGGAAATAATCAAACTAAGCTAGAGTCTATTCTACTTTATAAAGAACGTCTTCATAGACATAGAATTCACAAATTAAGCTCAGATGCTCCCACTCCACGGTAGGGCTAATCATGGTATGTAGCATGATCACTCGAGGGATCATCATCGAGATCTTCATAACTGCCAACAACTTGTATGCAGTACGCTTCTTCAGCTTGTGCTTCCTCATATTGGCCTTCATAGTCATTTATACCTATAGAGTAATCTAACAAAAGATATTTGTACAAAAGGAATGAGTTCAAGAAAACTCAGCAAGGCAAGTTATTCCATAACAATATAAATGACATGATAGCAGAAACATAGCATGATGCAATATGACATGAGACGAACAATGCATGTATGAGTCTAACTATTTATGTTGGTCTCTATAGGCAGACATGCTTTAAGCCATAGCACCATACTTCTTTAGGAAAGTCATTCACTCTCCCTCAACCATTTTGGTATCTTGGGCTCTGCCGGTGGTAGTTGGGTCTTGCATCCCTCTTGGACATTCCATGGCTGGGGTTTTGGTCACCTCTCTCTCACATTACCATTGGTCTATGTATTGGCACATGTCAGGGAAAGCCAAGCCAAATGTGAGTCATCTACTTGGTTATATCAACTCAGATCCGGATACGTCCATTCCTCGCCCCGGGTGATCCTTTCTGGTATCCTTCACACTAGAGTCAGCAGAGTCCCAGACTACGGACTCATTAACCCTATTGGTCATCCACAAATAATAAACGAGAAGCTCTCATGTCCTTTCACGGGTTGGCTACCGGTCTTGAGCGCCCATGAGCCCAAGTTTACTAAATGCGACCTTACTAATAAATGGCCTCTCATGAGTATCCACAATGCGATTTATGTCCTCTCACGGCTTGGTTACCGGTCTTGAGCGCCCATAAACCACCATTGCTATCACGGGTTATTTGGTCTCAATACCCTTCCGAATCGGGTCTGATATAACAGGGAATCCTAGCCAACACTGCTAGACAAATCCTAGGTATGACAACCAATAATCCAGGAAAGCGTCAAAGGGCAACATCGAAATATCCCATATTATTCCCACTGATGTCCAAAGACAGAAATGTCAAAAAGACATTCCTCAATCCCAAATCATATCTAATCAATTGCATTCCCAATTCAGTCATATCACACACAACTGATATCTCATCAAATAGAAGAGTATATAAAGACAAGATCAAAAGAATAAGCAACATACATGAGTAAGTATTCATACATGATCAAGTACATAAAGGAAATAAGAAAATAAGATCCTATTGTACTTACAGCATTCATATCATAATAGAAACTACAACATCAGTAGCATATCTAAGCGAAACCCAATTTAGAAACTAAGATTCACGCAATCTATGTTAATATGGTAACAACCATCCTTACCTTAAATAGATTTGAAGATATTCCGGACGGACAAGAGAATGGATCCAAAGTTACTAAACAAACCCTAGATAAGCATCAAACGAATCGAAATGGAAGATGAAATCCCTTACTGTCATGCCGGGTAGATTGGCTGGGTTGATTGGTCCAATTGACCTAGGCAGTCAACCTAGTGAACAGTACGAATCCAAAATCAGATTTTTGGTCCAAAACCTATTCTACATGATCCGGAATGCTACGAAACTTGGAGGGAATGTCTAACATAGTAATCTAAGACTATCTAGCATATGTTAGATATCAAACAACGATAAAAACCAATACTTACTAATTTAGAATCATACTTTTTAATTTGATAGAAAAAAAAGTTTTCAATGAAAACAAGCTATGAATGAAAGAGAAGAACTAGATATGATGAGATCTCATTCTAGTAGATTAACACAGTAAATCAAGAGTATGAACAACTATGAAGATGCATCTATAATGCTAGAGAAATCATAATAATAGTATGATCATAGATTCATGAAGAAAACATAAGAAGCATGGTTGAGATTGAATATGAAGATCATAACATGAAAGAATAAATGGAGATTGTAGAAGAGATGCTTGCAAGGATGCAGCATCTTCTTCATAATCTCAGTATAGAGAATAAATCATATTGAGAGTAGATTAATACCATACAAGAGTGATTACTAACCTTTGATTGAAGAACAAGAGAGGAAACTTGAAAGTTGCAAGAGTTGATCTTCTTCCACACTATTGGAGGCTTGGAGAGAAGTTCCTTTCGCTCTCTAAGTGTTTTGGAGGCTAGGGAAACTAAAAATACAAAGTCCCATATAAAAATAGCAACATAGACCTAAACAAGAGATCTTGCACAGATTCTGTCTCCTTGGGTCGATTGGCCCAGTCGACCCAGGCTGACAGCAAAGCCTAAATTAGGGATTTGAGGGCCTATCTATTAGAATCAAACGAGCTTTTCACAACATGAACTATAACTCACCTAGCATGGAGGAATGCTTTCAAATCATGTCCAACCAAGCTCTAAGGTCATCAACCAATCTTCTCTTCATCAAGGTGCGGTCTATTTTCCAAATCCAACAAGGTCTTCAAGTATGGGGCATCACCGTCAATCTCCATAGGTTCGAAGTCAAACACCATGTCTTCTACTGATATGGTCCATAGTTGACTTTCACTTCTACTTCGGGTATTCAAACCTACAACAATAGAGTATCCGGGTTAAGGTTAGGGCCGGGTTTCACAGAAACCCTTTCAACAGATTGAAAGCACACAACTGCTTGCAAGAAACTATGAAAAACCTTATAGGCATATTATAAAATCCGGCCTTATCCTAACCTTGACCCGGCCCGAATTTTGTACTGTTGTAGGTCCGAAGACCCGAAGTGGAGGTGGAAGAGACTTGTGGGCCCTCTTAGTTGAAGATTTGATGCTTGATCCAGAGCCTATGGACATTGACAATGATGCCCCTTACTTGAGCACATTGTCAGTGTTTAGTGAAAATATGCGCATCGAAGAAGATTGAATTAGTTGAAGCACCTATTGAACCCCCGTGCTCAATCCGAAGGTAATTCTTGAAACTAGACTTGTTGATTGACTTGTAGGAGAAAACCCAACTCAATTCGGATCAGTCTGGCCTTCCAAATCCCTGTTCTAAGGTTGCTGTCAGCCTTGGTCGACTGCTTGGTTGACTAACCAGTCGACCAGCAGTTATGAAATTCAAAAATTTACAAAATTACTTACCATTTTGACCCTACCTTTTTGGAACTCGTGAATCAAGGTCTACCCCAATCATTCGCACTCCAGAGAACGAGGAGTGACACTCTCTTGGCCCTCTCTTGGTGTTTGTGAAGATCCTTGACTCCAATCTTTGGTTTTCCATCTTAATCATCAACTCAAGGTATGATTCCTCTTATTCTTCTTCTAATCTACCCAATCTTCTATTAATTTATAATCTTTGGACCATGGTTGAAGTGCTGCAACCTTGCAAACACTTGGCCATGAGCTTCCCCTTTCAATTCCATCAATTTCAATTCATTCTTACTATGATTATGTTCACCTACTTTACAATCCCATGATTCCTTTCATTTCAATCTATTCTTTAGTTCAAATTGAAGTGTAGATGTATGCTAGATTAAATTACTATTGATTCATGATCCTAATTTAATTCTTATCATCCCCTTAATTGATTCCCCATCAATTCTTACTGTTGCAATCAATTTCAATTCAATGTGTGATGTTTAACATATGAAACATAGGGTTTCGATTTGGGTATTCACAATTGGACCGTTGGATCGTGATAATTTTTTGTGTGTAGTGTCCCCATATTGCCATAATCATGCCCTCCAAGTTTCATGTCGATCGGAGCACTGGAAGATCAGTTTCAGGCCAAATCCTCAATTATGCCCGCTTACTGTCTAGCTATGGTCGATTGCTTGGTCGACTGACAGTCGACCAGCCAGTCAACAAAGATATGACAGCAACTCTATTTTTGGCTGAAATGCTTCGTTTGACCTCCGATTCAATTGCTTTCTTCTCTAATGTTGATTATATGTTGTCTAAGGTACAAACACTGACTTTTGGGCTATTCTTGGTGACTCTTGATTTTATTCCCGACTCGATTAAGGTAAGAACGGTCGTTACCTCAAGTACGTTGATTATGCAAATATACTTCTACTTTGGAAACTTAGTAGATATACTTCATATGTGTACTCCTTAACCATGTATGACTGTTGTATGCGTTTTTATCAGTAATAGTATGTTACATATCATTCGGAATATCATGATTAATTATCCTTTATGATTATGTATATGATTAATCATGTTATGAACCTTTGTTTATATGAAGAATTATTGATCATGTATGATATGATGAGATTGAGCTTGTGAATGACTACATATGACTTGGGATTGGGAAGTGTCCTACCGACACTTTTGTCCTTGGACATCAGAGGGAATAGTATGGGATGTTCTCCGAAGGTGTCCATCGACACTCTCCCGGGTTATTGGATGACATACATAGTATTGTCTAGATGTATGGCTAGGACTATCCTTGTTGTATCAGACCCGAATCGGAAGGGTATTAAGACCGAACGACCCGTGGTAGGGTGTGAAATCCAGCCCAAACCTAGCCAGGGCACCCTACCTGTTTTGGGTAAAGAAGGGTTTGTTTAAATGTTGACTTTGAAGTTGGACCGTGATTTCAGTTTTGTTTAAATGTTGATTTGAAGTTTGACCGTGATTTCAGTTTTACTATCTTTGAAAATCTTAGAAAGCCATGTCAGACCTTTCTCTTAGGGTTGATCCAATGTCCCAAAATGAGGGATGATGTCTTTGTGGGCCATCTCAGTAGAAGACATGGTGTTTGACCCAAAACCCATGGATATTGATGATGGTGTTTCCTTATGGAAACTTTAATTGATTTGGTGTTGAACTACTCACTAGTGAAGAAGAACTTGGTTGATGGACCTAAAGCTTAGTTGGACCTGGTTTGAAGACATCCCTCCATACTAGGTAAGTATTATGATGTGTTGAAAGAAGCCCATCCAAAAATATTGAAGTTAGGCCCATTAAATCCCTATTTTTGAACAAGCTGTCTAGTTAGTGGCATTTTGGTAATTTTCTGTTTTGAAGGTTTTTAAAAGCTTTATTTCTTTTAATTTCGTGGTAAACATTCCCACTAGGTTTCTAACTCTCTATGGAACGTGGAAAGGACCTTAGATCTTCCTCTTTGGCAACCAATCAATCAGCAGGGTCAATTTGGTCAGTTTGGTGAAATCCTAGTAATTCTTGGACTCTGTGTGCTATTTAAAGAGGGGGAACTGCATGTTTTTCAATCCCAATCTGTTCTAAACCTTTGGAGAACGTGGGAAGAGCCCTAGATCCTCTGCTTCGAAGCCAAGGAAGACCCTCAAGCATCTGTTCAGATTTCTTCATCGGTTTCTCTTCTAAAAGGTTAATATTCAATTCGCTTCTTCTTTAATTCATTCTTTCTTCTCTACTTCTGATATTCTGATTATGAGAAGCGTATTACACTGCTGTAATGACCTCTTCTCTAATTCTTTTAGCCCTAGAGTGAATCCCCCAATTCACTCTATGTTCTTGAAGCCATATGGCGATGATTCTTGAAATTGATTCCACCAACAATCTTGATGATACTTTCTCTGAATTTTCTACCTATCTTTATGATTGTGGGGAAGGTCTCATACTATTACCATGACTTTCCCTTGTGTCCTCATGATTGAGGAGTTGATCCTTGTTTTTCCTTGGACCAATTGGCAACCCCTTCTATTTTCTATTAATTCATTGAATCCTCCCCAAGACTTTCTTTATTATGAATTCTTTATCTTTATTCCCTAGGGTGAATCCTTATTCTCCCTAGTCTTCCCATGAGATATTAGGATTTCTTTCCTTTGAATTTATTTACATTCTTTTCTCTCATTGGTAGACCCTTCCTAATTCCATTCTTGATTTTGAAATATTAATGAGATGTTCCTTTATCTATCTTGGGTTGTTTTTGTAAGAGTTAATTGTGGGTAACTCTCATGGGAGGTAACCAACTCTTATGAGAGGTAACCATATCTGAGACCCTAATGTTCTTTTATCTGTTGGAAACTTCCCAACACCTTTTCAGATTGTGCATTCATTGTTTCTCTTTTCCTAGGGTGAATCTTGATTACCCCTAGCCTTTCCATGAGAGCCATCAGTTTTGTTCTGAATCTGCGCACCGAAGAGGGGTGAATTAGTTGAAATACCTAATGAACTTCTGTGCTCAATCCGATTATATTTTCCGAAACTAGACTTCTTAATGGACTTCCAGGAGAAAACCCCACTCAATTTGACCCCATATAGCCCTCAAAATCCCTGTCCGAAGTTGCTGAACTATGTCTGTCAAATCCTGCATGCGCATCAAAGAAGATGAGCTTAGTTGGTAGACCTAATGAACTCCAATTCTTGATCTGAAAGTATTTCTGGAAACTAGACTTCTTGATTGAATCGTAGAAGAAAATCTCATTCAATTTGACCCTGTATAGCCCTCCGAATCCCTGTTTGAACCTTGCTGTCCTGATTGGTCGATTGGACCAACAGACCAATCAATCGACCAATGGTGTCTGAATTTACCAATTTGGTCCTGTCTCTTCTATTTAAGTCTAATCTCGCGAATACTCCGCCTCCTATGCCTCCTAAGCCTCTGGAATGAGTTAGAACCCTAATCTAATCAATTCCCTTGCATTCCTTGGTGATCTCTCACAAGACTTGAAGTAATCTTCTTCCTCTCTCATCAAAGGTATGTCTACTCTCTTTTCTTTCTTCTCCATCTCTGATTTTCTTTCTTTAATCTGTTCTTGGCTGAGATCAGGAAGAAGATGATGCACTCTTGCAACCATCCACTCCATGATCTCATCTTGTTCCTTGAGATCTATGATCATCATCATGATCTCAACCCCAGCCAATGGAATCTTTGAAAACCCTAACCCTAATCCTTTGAAACCCTAACCTAGGTGATTATCTGAGAACCTTTTTGGTAACCTCCCATGTGAGGGGAACCTCATGGGTAATGTGGAGGTTGATCTAAATTCAATATTCTTTAATTCTTCTTGTTGTAATTGGCCAATCATCAATTCCCTCCCTCCTGTGATCTTAACCTTTTTATGGGAACCATAAGGGTGAAACCCTAATTTCTTGGGTTAGATCAAGAACCCATCTTTTGACCATGATTATCTTCCCATAATGTTTCTATTAACCTAAACAAGATTTTCTTATTATGTTCTTGATTGCAACCATTCCCTTTCTTCCTGTGATCATAACCTTTTCATGAGAGCCATAAAGGTTGAAACCCTAGTTTCTTGGGACAAATCAAGAACCCATATTTTTACCATGACTTGATGATTTTATCTTCCTATATGATTCTAATACATCCTAGGAAGTTCCGCTTCGAATTTCGGATCAATCCGACTTCAAACGAAGAAGTTATGGCCAAAACAGTTTTCACTATCCCATACTGACTCGATTGGTCGACTAATTGGTCGACTGGGTCAGTAGACCAATCAATCGACCAATGAAGTCAGTAGCTTCAATTTTCGCTCGATTTGATTCGTTTGCTCTCTGATCTTTTAGGTATCTTTCCTAATGTTGTATCTGTCACACCCCACCCAGCCGGATCCGGTCATACCCGAATGCCCGTGGGGGTGATACACCGCAAGATCTAGGTTCAGTGACAAATCCATACAAAACATGATATAGCATAATTAAATGGACAAGAATAAATCAAGCTCAAGTAATAAATTATCAAAATCGAAATAATGGTTACAGTCATCCATTACTTCAAAATAAAAGGTATAACATCAGAGTTTTGAAAAGAAAAGAGAGTAGTTTTATTCGCAGCGGAAAAATAAACTAAACTTGACTAGTTCTCTAATGGAATCCCACCCAAAAGAATAGTCTTGAAACTGGCATGAAGCTCCATGTGCGTCCACTTCTTCTTCGGTCACTCCTTCAAGAAGATATACTAGCAACGAATCCTCCATTTGGAAGAAGTCCTCATAACCTGCAATATAATCTAATAGAAAAAGACATATAAAAGGAATGAGTTCAACAGAACTCAGTGAGGTCAACTCAACATCATATCACACATTCATTCTCAAGATTCCACACCACACATATAACATAAATATCAATAATGTAATTAATGACAATGATATGATATGTGAATGATTATGCTCCTAACTCTATCATGAAGTCTCTATGGTAGACACGCATTAAGTCACACACCAGTCTTCTTTGGGCGGTCTCATCACTCTTCCCTCACGGCTCTGATGCACGTCTGTTGGGTTCTCCGCGGTTGTTGTGTAAAGGCCTGTCAAGCCATGGTTGGGGATTAGGTCACCACTCTCTCACATCACCATTGGTATAAGATCTGGCGCGTGTCAAGGATAATCTTAGGCCCAATGCAAAGTCATATGGTCTCGTACTACATATGGTCCGGATATTTCCCCTCACGCCTAGTGCTCTGTTGGTTCAATACCTTCCCACCTATGAATGGAATCCTCAATGGAGGCATTTGTTGGACCCCATTCATTAACCCAGTGGTCATCCACATATAATGGACAGGATGATCTCCATGTCCTCTCACGGGTCATTTCACCGGTCTTGAGTGTCCATGAGCCCTTATCTATTATATGCAACCCTACCTCTCTATGATGATAGTGGGCCTGCTTGACATACAGGACCCAGCCACTAACATCAAGGGTTAACCGGCTTCAATACCCCTGCCGAAAGGGTAGTAGTACTCATGAGGTCACCTAACCAAACACTTCTAGACATGCCATAAATATGTAAATTAGTAATCGGGAAAGAGCCAAGGGCACCATAGGAATGCGTCCCATACCGCCTCCTTTGGTATCCTATGGCAGAAATGCCCAAAGGGCATTCCCCATTCCCAACCACAATATAAGCAATCATATAATATCACTAGGGCAATGGGTGAACCCACAACCCTAGTAGAAAATACAAGGTAGAAGAAATAATAATATTTCTCCTCTCATACTGATGTGTCCAAAATCTGCTCAGCCCTTGGATCTCCACGTGATGTCCTGCAAAACGAAAGCGTCAGATGTGGCCCGACCGCTGGGGTCGGGAGTCCACCTCCGAAGGCTAAGTCAATTGATGAACTTAATCACAAACGGCTCTGCTAGAAGCACAGAGCTAAGGAATGAAGAACTGGGAAAGGTGATCTAGATAGCAGATCGCTGATAGTTTAGGTCTATCAGTATGTATCTGAACCTGAGTCTCAGATAGTATTCTTTTTGATCGATTGATCCGTCCCTCACCTTGTATTGTAGTGAGGTTTATATAGAGTGTACCTTCGAATCTCCTTCGTTGGATGCACTTGAGCCTTCTTCGGGTAGTCGTTGGATCTTATCAGTGAGATCCGTTGAGCGATAGACTTCTACTAGTTTGGGCTAGTAGAGGACTCCTGAGATAACCTTTAGGTTATGCGATGGTTATCCCTTCGATAATGATTATCCGCAGCCGTCAGTTTGAGTCTGCCCTCATTAGGGTGAATACCCTAATCCATAAGTAAGATTAGGGCACGCTTGCAGCCGAATAAGCTTTCTTCTTCAGCAAGCCATCTTCCGGATCCGGTTCGCTCGGGAGCGATTCGGTTTTCTCCGTCTCGACCGGGGTCGGGGGTCGGACCAGGTATGAACCCGGTCTGATCATAAACTCTCCATATCACGAGCCCCCCAGACGATCCCGAGGGCTTGGTTTTTAATTGGGTTCGTCGTCAGGTGATGATCTCTGCGTGCTTCATTAAATGTCATATCACATTTAATGCGGTGGTCACTTTTTCTCGAGCGTTGTGAGTGTAAGGCCACATATCTCGTTGCAGTTGATCTGTCATGGCTCACGTCATCCAAGCGATGGTTTCCGAACGCCTATTTCGGATTCGTGAGTTCAAACTTTCAAAACGTCTTTCAATCTTGATCGTTGATTTTGAATCAATCTCGATCGTTCAGATTCCCGAACACTCGTGCAGGGAGTTTTAAAAGCGGTTCGTTGTCTTCGTAGGTTTCATTCTTCCCGTCTGGAATTTGAACCTTTGTTGTCCGCTTCGCGCCTTCCTGCTCTCAAGCTTCCGTCTCACTGAATCAGTAAGTTTACTGGTCTTTTTCCTTTTGTAGTTTACTGAAATGAGTAATGGCGGACGATAGGGCTTCTTTAGTACCCCATGTTGGTAATAGCAGTGATGCTTTTGCTTCTCCTGCTCCCGAACAGTCGGATAGTGATAACAAAACCCTAACTGTCCTCTGGCAGGAGTTCGCCGAAGTTTCTCAAAAAGGTTTTGAAAGAGAAAACCGAAACTTCTCCCGTCCTTCTCGAGTCCTGGATCTTCCAAGATTGTCGAGTCTTCTAGGCAGCCTCAAACTTCCGGGTCCAATGGTGGACCTGGCTCTGTTCCCTCCATTTACAATGAGGAAACCCTTCTTTCAGCTGTCCAAGATTTTGATCTTCCTTCCTCATATCAGGTTAGGGCTCCCCACCCTGATGAGAGGGTTGATTCATCCCTTTCGGGTGAATTTTCTCTGTATATAGATGCACTGGAAAGCGGGGTTCGCTTTCCCTTTTAATCCTTTGTTCTCCCAATTTTGAATCACTGGAACATTTGTCCCAGAATGCTCCTCCCCAATAGCTGGCGTCTCATCGTCGGCTTCTTGGGTTTGTGTTTTGAGCTTGGCATTACGCCATCTCTTTCTCTTTTTGTACATTTTCATGTTCTTTCTATCTCCCATCCTCACGGATGGGTCTTTCTTTCCAAACGCAATAAGGCTGAACTTGATTGGAGGGGCAGCATCCTTGTCAAAGGAACTTGCCCTTCTAACCACAAAAGATGGCGCGAACGACACTTTTTCTGTCGAGCGCCTCCATCAGATCTTAACTTCCCAACCACCTGGAGGAGGTTTACTTCTTCGTCCGAGAGTAACCGGGGCCTTCCCTTATCCAGAGAAGACGAGGCGGCCATCAGGAAGACCAAATCCATTCCGTGGTATCAAGAGATACACGGATATGAAGTGGAGTATAACTCCATCCTTCAGTACTGGGGCTTGGCTCATTGTGAGCTTCTAACCATCATCCTTTGATTTGACTGAAGTGATATGTTTTGAATTCTGATTCTTGTCCTTCTTCTTTGCAGTGCCTCCCGAATGAACCCCGAAAGCCTGCGGGTGAAGGCCGCTAGGGCCGTTGTGACAGCCGAGCAACGATCGCCCGTGGTCTTTACCGTAGATCAAGAGGCTTCTCTTCCCTCTCCCGACCCCTCTTATAGGGGTATCAGGAATATCAGGCCTGTAGCCGATGCTTCGGGTAAAGGGGAGAAACCAATGGTGGAGAGGGCTAATGTCTCTTCCTCCGCCCGAACCAAGAGGAGGCATGACACAATTGATGCTCCCTCCAATAAAAAATCCAAAGCTTCGACGGATGGTGAGGAGGTCTTCATCCCCAGTGGACCCCGAAGATGACCGACAAGGTTACTCGGGATTCCGAGAAAGCGCTGAGAATGGAGCTCCCTCGGTCTTGCTCCTTCGATCGCCAGGAGTTTGAAGCCCCGGATGACACCTCCCTTGTTAGTCAATCTACAAGGTACCGGTCTTCTTGATTACTTATGTTTTCATAATTTCTTATGACTTCTTCTCGATATCTTCCGCCTTCCCTGGGAATGCTGTGTTGAGCTTTTATCAACACATGGAAGCATTGAGCCGGGTTGGTTGCACCAGCTCCTTGCCGCAAACTTGTGAAGAGAAATTGGCCAAGGCCAATTCTGAAATAGACAGCCTGACTGCAGCCTACCGTGGAGCTGCAGAAAAGCATGAGGAAGAAGTGACCTCCCTCAAGGAAGCCCTCGAAGCTTCGAAAATTCGTGTCACTGCTGCCGAGCGCGAGGCCAGGAAGCAAAAGGCAGCTGCCACGTTGTTTGGTGACAGCCTTGAAATCAAAAGTAGGGAGCTCGAAGAACATCTGAAGCTGGCGATCCCTAGCAAGCCTGAGCATATAAAGCCAGAGCTCCGGAAGGAGTGCATTCGGAAATACCTGAACAGCGTACCTTTCTCCGAGTTGCTAGGTCTCTACAACATTCAAGCTTATCGCATGGGTCAGAACGACGTTTGGGAGCAAATCCTTGGATTGATCCTTAACTTCGACACTACTCCCTTTCGTGAGGTATGCCACCAAGAGGTCTTCGGGAAAGTTGGTATGGATCTCCCGGACTGGGCTCAGGAAGAAGATGATCCTTTTCCAGCTGACCCTCAATATGAGGCATACCGAATGACGAGCCGGCACTTCCGGAGGAGAAATCACGAGGCCGAGTCTCAAGTTGTTGTTGTAGAGGATTCAGCCGATGCCACTCTTGAGGAAGGCTCTTCTCATGGTCCTGAGAAAAGTCCTCCCGACCAGGGTCCCTCGGGCAACAATGAAGAAAAGGCTTAGGGAGTTATCCTTTTGTAAAGATTTACCCTCAATTTAATGAATAGACACTTCTTTTTTCATGTTGGCCTCTAAATTTCCCCGTCTCCTGCCGGAATCTTGCCTTGAATATCAAAGTATGATAAAACTTATCACTTAACTTTTCATTCCTCGCCGAATAATAATCTTGTAGAAATATTGTGAAGATGCGTTTCGGGAAGATGCATTAATCTTCCCCACTACTTCATTTATTGCAAAGTCCGCACGTTTCCCTTCTCGCGAAGTTCAAATGTTTTCCGCTTTTGTATACCATTCACTGTTTCCAATGAATCGGAAATACATCCATTATTTTAATAGCAGTGCGACGATTGGAGGTATCTCTGCATCAGGTGCTCGCTTCCACATGTTTCCATGTGGCATCCCTTTGACCGTTGATCTTGTTCTTTGCGGATTTCGAAGCGTCATTTCGATCTGGGTCGTCGGTTGTCCTTAGCCTTCAACCGTCGTCTTATACCTGAGGCTATTTAAAGCCTTCGTGGGTACTCTCCATCTATCCTGACTTCTCGCATGTTAGATTTGCTAAAGTGCCAAAGCAACCTTTCGTCCTTCGGCCTGCTTCCGTATTCCTCGTACTCCAACAACAGCTCTATCCACTTCTGAACAAGTGAGTTTTTGATTACTCATCTCTTTCCCCACTTCCCCCCTGAGTAAACTGCACAGTAGTTATACTTGGGGTTTAGTTTGTTGGGTTGTCGAAGCTTTAGAAAACTAGGGTTTCCCGTTGTTGTTGTCTGTCTTTTATTTCGTATCGATACGGCTGGTTTTTTTTGTTGTTTTGCATAGTGGCTCCCAAGATCAACCCGAACTTTATCGAGCAAAATCTTGCAAGAAAATCGTTCCGTCGGTGGTGGTTGGGGCCGGTGCGGTGGTTTCAGCTAGTGAATCCTCCAAGCGTAAGGCGATCGGCTGGCGATGAATCTTCAAGTCGATTCCCGCAGTTTCTATTGATGCCGTCCCCGTGCCTCCTTTTCCCGAAGTGATCGCTCGTCTTTCCCAGGAAGATCTTGATCACTCCGTTGCCGATGGTGTTGCTGACGCTCCTGCTGGTGAGCCTGTTGGTGAGCCTATTGGTGCACCCCCGAATGAGACTCTTCGGGCATCTGAGGCAACTATGTTGGTGTCTGATGAAGGTGTGGTCCCAGCAGTGCTGCTCCTATTTCTAACTCTAGTGCTTGTTTGGCATCCTCCTCCTCTCCTTCTGAGTTGGAGGATTTTGCCACTAGGAAGCGCCGTCGAGTGACAAGTGATGAAGCTCATCCTTCTCTTGGTGTAGTTCATCCTTCTCATCCTTCGCCTGAATTAGTGTCAAACGAGTTTGACAGAGCGTTGGAATGGTGTACTTGCTGCTCGAATGACTTTCGAGAGCGCAGTTCTTTCCAAACTTCTAGATGAAGTCTTTACGAAGTCATTGGTGATGTAAGTCTTTCTTCATTATCCTCCGATTCTGAAAAATTACTTTTCTCGCTCCTCGCTAACTCGGAAGTTGTTTGCGGGAGTCTTCTTTCGGTAACTTCCACAACCAAGTGGAAGCAAGTTACTAGACTCGGTAGGTTGAGCAATGAAGTTTCTAGGCTTCGGGAAATCTCTGAAGCTAAAGATGTTGAGATTGCTCGCCTCCGGAATCTAGCTTGGGAGGTGGCGGGGAGAAAAAATTCGATGATTGGTCGTCTTCGGTCGGACTTGGATGATGCCGGGGAGAAGATCCGGCGATCGGAGCGAACAGTTGGAAAGTCGGGAGCCAAAGGATCTGAAACGTTACACGAAAGGCAAGCTGTCGTTCCTTTGCCCGAATCCCTTCCAACTAGTGTTCGCAGAGCCTGCGTCTTTAAGTATTTACACAGTAAGCCTTTTGTTGATATGCTGAATGCTTATAACTTACAGGCGTACCGGGATGGTGAGAACGAAGTATGGGAATCAATATTAAGGAAAGATCCTCATTTTGATACGACTCCCTACAGGTCTTGTTTGCCATCCTGAAGTATTTACCGACCCGGGTATTCCTCCTCCCGATTGGACCAAGGATAAGATTGATCCTCCACCTTCCGATCCGAGATATTATGCAATATCTGGAAGATTCTCCTGTTTATTCTCCGCTAGAAGAAGTCAATTATGACGAGCTTGTCTTGAATGCGAGTTTGGTCGAGGACCATTCTTCTCCTGGACAAGCTGGACAAAGAGTATGAAATTGCGGAGGATTTTATGCATACCGAAATATTTTTGTAATCCTCCTTTCTTCTCTTCTTTTCCTTGAATCCCCACCAATGGTTGATTCATATGTTTGTTCTAGCAAAGTCGCATCGATCTTGTATAACTTGTTAATAGTCACCTGTAATGACTTTCTTCTTTGATCGAAGATTGTATCCAGCTCTTGTAATTGTTTTGATACTGGCCTCTTTGGATCTTTTGAAGAAATAAGAAATTACTTTATCTTGAACTTTGCTAGCCACTTGAATCGCCGTTGTATTAGGTCTTAGTTGTCTGAAACAATGCCTTTACTTAAGGATTTCCGGACAAATACAATAAGTCTGAGAAGGAACTCACTCGGGTTTTAAACCGATGCCTTTACTTAAGGATTTCCGGAGAAATACAATAAGTCTGAGAAGGAACTCACTCGGGTTTTAAACCGATGCCTTTACTTAAGGATTTCCGGAGAAATACAATAAGTCTGAGAAGGAACTCACTCGGGTTTCAAACCGACGCCTTGCAAAAGGAACTCACTCGGATTTTCATCCGATGCTCCGACTTAAGAAAGTTCGAAAAATTTCCATAAGTGTTGAAGTGTTGAAGGACCCATACGAATTTTCATCCGATGCCTTATAGTTGGATCTTGTTCTTGAATGTGGTGTATGATGCCCCCCAATCAAAAGATAGTTTGTTGAAAGCCAAAAATTGCATTGATTGAGTTGAAAATGATTACATCGCGAACAAAATTGAAATCATCCTCAAGGATAAAACTTTTTGAGATGCCTAGCATTCCACAAACGATCCAACTCTTTCTGGGAATCGATGTTCTTCAGCCTGTAAGCTCCTGAACCGACCGGTTTCACAACCATATAAGGTCCTTCCCAGGAAGGGTCCAACTTTCTTTGGTGACGCGGGTTGGAAGCTAGGGTGTTTCTCAACACCAAATCTCCGGCTAAGTATCGACGATTCTTCACTCGAGTATTATAATGAGACGCTATCCTTCTTTGATAATGTTGAGTTCGTGCTATTGCCTTTGCCCGAACTTCGTCCAACAAATCAAGACTATCAAGCAGTCCTTGTTCATTTGCTTTTTCCTCGAACTCACGATCCCGTAATGTCCCCGCCATTATCTCCACTGGTGCCAATGCTTCGGATCCATATGCCAACCTGAATGGAGTTTCTCCTGTGGGTGTTCGAACCGTAGTTCTATAAGCCCACAGTACATTATGTAGTTCTTCGACCCAAGAAGCTTTGTCGGCTTCGAGTCTTCTCTTTATTCCTTCCAGTAGCGTTTGGTTAGTAACCTCTACCTGGCCATTGCTTTGGGGGGTATGCCACCGAGGACATACGATGCTCGATCATATATGTTCCACGAGAATTGCTCAAATTGTGGACGATCGAACCGAGTACCATGGTCGGTGACAATAATCTTTGGAATCCCAAAGCGATATATGATTGATTCAAGCACAAATTTCTCCACTTTTTTCTCGATAATTGTCGCCGATGTGCATGGCTTCTACCCATTTTGTGAAGTAATCAATTGCTACTATCGGATATTCCCGTCCGCTTTGATGCCTTGGTGAATTTGCCCATGATATCAATTCCCCACATTGCAAAGGGAATGGGATTTAGAATTGAAGTCATAGTTTCCGCCGGGCACTTCGATCTTGTAGCATGAATTTGTGAGTTACTACATCGACGAACGTAGTCCATAGCAGCCTCTTGGATCTTAGGCCAATATAACCCAAGTCTTAGAATTTTGTGGGCCGGGGCTCGGCCACCCATGTGAGCTCCACAAATTCCTTCATGAACTTCAGCCAAAGCTGATTTTGCTCCTTCGGGGCCTATACATCTCATAAGGGGTCCAGCATAAGATCTTTTGTATAGTCTCCCATTCCGAATGACAAATCTAGCTGATCGAATCTTGATCAACCTTGCCTCTACTTGGATCCTCGGGTAATTTGTCATCTCTTAGATACTCAATTATTGGATCCATCCAAAGAACGTTCGCTTCAATATAAGAAATTTCTTTCTCATGATAACTTGGAAAAGTTATCTCTTCAATGTAGACCGAAGGGTCTAGATTCTTTTCCTTGGCATTGGCTAGTCGGGATAGCTCATCCGCCACTGAATTTTCATTCCTCGAAATCGAGATATCTTCAAATTCCGAAATTGGTTTTGAAATGCCTGCACTATCTCCCGATATTTTTGCAAGCGTGGTTCTTTAATGCCATATTCCCCCTGGACTTGGTTGACTATAAGCTGAGAGTCACTATAAATAGTAACATCTGCAATAGCTAATGCTTTTGACAACCGAAGTCCCGCTATCGGGGCCTCATATTCCGCTTCGTTATTACTTGCATCAAATGCGAATCTCAAAGCATATCGAATAATAAATCCTGCTGGACTTTTTAATAGAATTCAGCGCCTGCTCCATCTTTATTACTCGAACCATCCACATATACCTCCCAAGTGGTTGGTATAATGGGATCCTCAATGGTGGGCTCCATTGGTGCAGTAGTTTCTACTACAAAGTCGGCTAATGCCTGAGCTTTAATTGCAGTTCTGGGCTTAAAGCTCACTTGGAACTCGGTGAGCTCAACCGACCAGGATACCATCCTTCCGGACAAATCGGGTTTGTTAAGAACTTTACTAAGAGGAAAAGTTGTAAATACCTCAATTGGATGAGCACTGAAAATATGGCCTTAGCTTCCTGGCGGCCATCATGAGAGCCGAGCCTACCTCTCAATCTGCGAATATCTCATCTCCGCATCTAGCAACACGTGGCTTACATAGTAAATCGGCCCACTTGTTTCTTATCTTTCTCCCGAACAAGTACCGCACCGACCGCCGAAAGGGACGTCGCTAGATATAGCTGTAATATTTCCCCCTTCTCCGGCTCCGGACGGGATCGGTGGTTGTCCAAGTGCTTCTTTTAATTCCTCGAAA
Organism: Hakea prostrata; assembly: GCF_041222555.1. Taxonomy (NCBI): domain Eukaryota; kingdom Viridiplantae; phylum Streptophyta; class Magnoliopsida; order Proteales; family Proteaceae; genus Hakea; species Hakea prostrata. Next base: position 20,200,680 of record NC_142607.1, on the reverse strand, counting down.
GCTTTCGGCACTCTTCAGTCCACTTTGCTTCCTTACTGCCCTTCGGGTCTTTAAGTGCCTTGAAGAAAGGCAAACATTTTTCTCGGGACTTGGAGATAAATCGATTTAAAGCAACAACTCTCCCTGTCAAACATTGTACATCCCGAACGGTTTTGGGAGCCTCCATATCAATCAGAGCTTGTATTTTGGCAGGATTAGCCTCAATTCCCCTCTGTGATACCATGAAACCCAAAAATTTGTCCGAGGAGACTCCAAAGGCACATTTTTCTGGGTTTAACTTCATTTGATGCTTCCGTAGTACTGAGAAAACCTCAGTCAAATCTGCAATATGATTTGCTTTTGTAAAGCTTTTTACTAGCATGTCATCAACATAAGCTTCAACATTCTTTCCTATTAGCTCTTTGAAAATCTTGTTGATGGCCCTCTGATATGTTGCTCCTGCATTCTTTAGGCCAAAAGGCATGACCTTGTAATAATAGCTCTCACGATCAGTCATGAAAGCCGTATACTTCTCATCCTCCTTATTCATAAGGATCCGATTATACCTGAGTAGGCATCCATGAAACTTAAAGTTTCATATCCTGCAGTCGCATCTATCAAGAGGTCAATCCGAGGCAACGGGTAGCAATCTTTCGGGCAAGCTTTGTTTAGATCTGTGTAGTCTGTACACATCCTCCACTTCCCATTCGCCTTTTTCACCATCACCACGTTGGCCAACCAAGTTGGGCACTCGATTGGTTCTATGAAACCAGAATTCTTAAGTTTTTCAACTTCGCCCCAAACGGCTTCATACTTTTCAATAGAGAAATTTCTTCTTTTCTGTATCACTGGTTTCGCCTTAGGGTCTATCCAGAGTTTGTGCTCTGCAATGGCCCGATCGATCTCAAGCATGTCCTCAGCAGACCATGCGAATACATCCTTATTCTGTTGAAGAAAAAACTTCAACTCATCTTTAAACTCTTCCAGATGTTCAGACCCGATATAAGTAATCTTTTTCTCATCTTCGGTACACAGCTGGATTTGCTCCAGTTTCTCCACTGGTTCGGGCCTTTGCATCTCTGTCTCTTCCCGATCATCTCGAACTTCTATGGGGAGGGCAGTAACCTTCCTCGGACCCTCCTTGTCTTTTAAATAGGCAACATAACATTGCCGAGAGATCTTCTAGTCGAGAGGAGACTTGACCAATTCCCATATCAGTCGGGAATTTTATCTTCAGGTGTTTTGTCGAAACAATAGCACCTATCTTGGATAAAGATGGTCGCCCGAGAATCATATTATAGGCTGGTAGTTCTCGAACCACCAAAAAATTGATTCGGACAGTTGTTTCCTTAGGAAAACTTCCAATGGATAAATCCAACTGAACCGATCCTTCCGCTACTGCAGATGACCCTGCAAAGCCATATAGGTGTGTAGATGAAGGTTTCATCAAGTCCTGATCCACCTTCAATTTTTGATACACTTCGTAGGAAATTAGGTCAGCTGTCGGACCACTGTATCAATCAAAACTCTATGCACTTCCCGCCGTGCAATCTCTACCTTGATGACTATAGCATCATCATGAGGTAAACAAACGTCTCTTTCGTCTTCTTCGCTAAAGGTGATAGAATCTTCACCATTCAGCTTCTTCCGCTTCTGCGCCTCTCCGGCTCCAACAAATTTGGATTTTGGTTTCGAGACTCCGGAATGATTCGGGCTCTGGTCCCCCAAAGATGGTAAGGATCGGTGACCGAGTAGCAGCTTCAATCACCTCCTTGCCTTTTTTAGACTTCGGGGCCTCCCTCGATCATTACGAACTAACCGAACGATCCCTCTTTGGAGCAGCCGCACGTGGCCCACGTGGCTCCTCCCTTCTCCGCTAACAAAGCCGGACAGATGTCCCCGAGATATCAATCTCTCAATATCCGCCTTGGGATGACGACAGTCATTAGTATAATGACCATAGTCCTTGTGGAATCGGCAATACTTTTCCCGATCCTGTTGCTCTCTCCGGGTTTCAAAAGAATTTTAGGCGGCCACTTTAAAATATTTTTTTCTTTTGAGGATATTCAAAATATCAGCCCGAGGAGCATTCAATGGAGTGTACTCACTTTTACGGGGGATCTTTGGCGCCAAGGCTGGGATTTTCCAACCCGATCGCGAACATTTTTCTTTGGGCTTCGCTCGGGAGCCTTTTGTTCCTTATTGGAGACTTTATTATCTCCTTGGCGCGCATCTAGAATCTCCATGACTTCAGCCTTTGCTACGGCATCTCTGTACCAACTCAGCATAAGTCGTAGGTATATCCTGTAGTAATAACTCCAGGAGTTTCCGATTAGTGAGTCCTGTGAATAGAGCGGTTCTGGCTACTTGTTCATCCAAGTTTTCTATCTCCATCGTCACTTTGTTGAATCTTTTCGGAAACTCTACGATCGATTCGCTCTTTCCTTGTTTGACGAGTAAACAAGGTTTCTTCCGTTTTCTTGACTGTATCCCACTCGGAATCGCCCTATGAATTGGTGCGCCAATTCGTCAAAGTTTACGATCCTTCCGAGAGGAGGTTAGAAAACCACTTTTGTCTTTGCTCAGTTAGAGATGAACCAAAAACCCACGCATAAAATTTCATCGAATTACCCGAAAGCGCCATGGTCCGTTGGTAATAGCCGATGTGAGCTGTTGGATCTCCGGAGCCATCGAATGTTGAGAAGGTAGGCAAACGGAAGTTATGGGGAAACCGATATCCCGCAATTGGCTCAGCAAAAGGAGTCTTCCGAATGACTGAGTAAATATCCTCAGTTATTCTTCCCTTAGCCAACTGCCCTAATTTCTCATTGATGTTGGCCAATTCTTGACCAATCTGGGTCGAGTGATCTTCAGCAATATGATCACGACCTCGATTAACACGATCATCCCATGCTACTCGATCATCACGAACAGCCCGTCCTTCCTAAGCATTCCTCTCATCACGAACTGCTCGATCATCACGAACGGTTCTTCTGACAGTGGGTGAGTGAGTTCTTACCCCTGTATCCAACCTTGTATTTGAATCAGTTGTACTCTCTTGCGGTCTGTCAAACCGATCACCTCGCCTCGGTTGATCATCGATCCTCCGAAGTCCTCGGTCTCCTTCACGGAAATTCTGATCAACATTCCGGTCTTCGATCCATTCTCGGTCACGTGGCAATGCACGTCTCCCTGAATCGCGTTGATCAGGCTCTTGTGGTAAAACCACTCGCCTGGTGAGCATGCGGAGTGCTTGGCTCACCTCCAAGAGTTGAATCTTTACCTGATCCAATTGATCTTGGATTGTATCAGGAGGAGGATTACGTCCTCCCTGGCCATCATCCACTTCGATAGGATTTTGGCTTTCCTGGGGAATATCTGGATTATTCACTCCAGGTATCTGAACACCGGAATTGCGTTGTGCAGCGGCTGCTGATCTAGTCACCATGGCTTTTCAAGTCTTTCCCACAGACGGCGCCAAATGATGCGTCCAAAATCTGCTCAGCCCTTGGATCTCCACGTGATGTCCTGCCAAAAACGAAAGCGTCGGATGTGGCCCGACCGGCGGGGTCGGGAGTCCACCTCCGAAGGCTAAGTCGGTTGATGAACTTAATCACAAACGGCTCTGCTAGAAGCACAGAGCTAAGGAATGAAGAACTGGGAAAGGTGATCTAGATAGCAGATCGCTGATAGTTTAGGTCTATCAGTATGTATCTGAACCTGAGTCTCAGATAGTATTCTTTTTGATCGATTGATCCGTCCCTCACCTTGTATTGTAGTGAGGTTTATATAGAGTGTACCTTCGAATCTCCTTCGTTGGATGCACTTGAGCCTTCTTCGGGTAGTCGTTGGATCTTATCAGTGAGATCCGTTGAGCGATAGACTTCTACTAGTTTGGGCTAGTAGAGGACTCCTGAGATAACCTTTAGGTTATGCGATGGTTATCCCTTCGATAATGATTATCCGCAACCGTCAATTTGAGTCTGCCCTCATTAGGGTGAATACCCTAATCCATAAGTAAGATTAGGGCACGCTTGCAGCCGAATAAGCTTTCTTCTTCAGCAAGCCATCTTCCGGATCTGGTTCGCTCGGGAGCGATTCGGTTTTCTCCGTCTCGACCGGGGTCGGGGGTAGGACCAGGTATGAACCCGGTCTGATCATAAACTCTCCATATCACATACAATCACATTCCATTTCATAACAACAATAATAGATTTCAAAGCAAGGAGCAACATCAGAGTAATAATAAACATAAATCATAGCAATTCCTATTTAACAAAAGACATAAAATAACCACAAGATAATACTAAAGCAATACAAGATATCAATAATGAAAAGTAACTGACATCATTACACATGTAATATAAAGTTAAGTATATTCCTCACCTTTTACTTTATTCTTCCTCCAATGATCAGTAATTCCTTCTCACAAATTAGTGACTAAAGATATATTAACCTATTCATGCAAAAGAAATAATTATCACAAATTAGAGCCAATTTGGGTTTCAAATGATATCTTAAAATCTTCCCACAAAAACCCAAATCTGAAAACTAGGTTAAAAATGGTAGTTCTCAACCTCACTAGTGAATGGTCACTAATTTGCCACCAACTCGAAGTTTATAATGAAGCAAAACTTTGGGAAAATCTAATTGGAAACAAAAGGATCCTACGGGTACCTTCAATTTTATTAAATTTGACCCATCTCAAAAAGCCCCAAATTTGACTCTCATAAATCACCCGTGTGTGACCCGGGGAGTCAAATTCTAAAATCTTTTGCAAGGGGATAAACCATTACTCCCAAACTCAAAGGGAACCTTAATATAAGAAAATATAAGCATCTAGGGTACCTATAATTATTCCCTTTCATAGATCCGATCCCTCAATAGAAGAGAAAAGATATTACTTCCACAAACTACGAAGGGACATTAAAGTAATAAAGGAAACCATCCAAGATACCTAACAACCTTCCCTTTCAAGATTCCTCAAAAGGAAAGGAGAGAAAATACTCACAAAATTGTGAGTAAGAGAAGGATTAAAGAAAACTAACCTTTCGTAATGATTTTGCAAAGATTCGGATCATAGACACCTTCGGAAGAATGGAAATCGCTCCTCTCTTTCGTTTCTCCTTTTCTCCAAAGTTTCCGCCTCTTTCTAGCCTCCAAAAATGCGTTTACGGATGAGATAAAACATAAATAGGGTTTAAAAATCCGAATTTCCAATTTTGCCCCTAAACAGAAAATGGGATGGGGGTTGGTTCACATAAACGGCTCAAACTTCTGGCTCATGGTTGGACCCCCAAACGAACTCCGATTTTGATGATTTTTGGCTCGTTGGAAAGGTCTTTCGACGATCTTCAATTTGATACCTTATGTACGTCAATCGAATTGTCCATCACTGATCTACAGATATTCCAAAATTATCATTTTTACACTATCGAGACTAATCTTCTCTCTTCACTTAAACTCTAAGAGAGTTTTTGAGTCATTATAAGGGTCATCTACCAACATTTGTTTAATTTCCAATCCTTCGGGCTCGAATTGAATGGTCCACAATTGTCGCCGAATCAAGGCCCAGGTTCTCGGTCTTAAAACCACGGGTTAAAGGGGTAGAAATCTGGGGGATTTCATAGTATCTATGCTTGTTAGGGGTTTATTTGCCATGTTTGGTGTCTCTCTCTTTGATCTTTGGATTATCTTCAGCGATAATCAGGTAAGGACAGTTGATTCCTTAACTACATAGATTGCTTGTTCTCTGGTTTCTACTTTATGAAACTATGAGATTACCTACTGCTATTGTATTTTAATTCTGATCTCCTACTGTGAGAACAGTAGCACTTAATTATATCATCTTTTCATTGTTTATGTTATATGAATTACTTATTACTGCTTAATCTGATGTTGCTTTTACATTCTCTTTTATATGATGAACTACTGGTTGTGTATGTCATGACTGATCTGAGAATGTGTTTGCTTAAGTTTGGTTTGGGATTGGGAAGTGTCCTTTTGACACTTCTGTCCTTGGACATTATCGGAAATAGTATGGGATGTTTCCGGGGTTGCCCATCGACACTTTTCCGAATCAATGGTTGTCATTCCTAGGGATGTCTAGCAGTGTTTGGCTTGAATATACCCCTGTTATATCATACCCGATTAGGAAGGGTATTGAGACCAAACGACCCGTGGTAGCAATGGGGATTCATGGGCACTCAAGACCGGTGAGTTATATCCGTGAGAGGACGGGAATCACATTGTGGGGGCCATTTATTGGAGGGTTGCATATGGCTAGACTTGGGCTCATGGGCGCTCGAGACCGGTGAGTTATATCCGTGAGAGGACATGAGAGCTTCCCGTTTACCATATGTGGATAACCAATAGGGTTGATGAGTCCGGTGAGTAATATCCGTGACTCTAGTGTGAAGGATACCGGAAAGGATCCCGAGAGGGGAGGAATGGAAGTATCTGGAACTGACTTGATGTAACTAAGTAGATGACTTGCATTGGGCTAGGCTTTTCCCTGACATGCGCCGGTACTTATGCCAAATGGTTGTGAGAGAGTGTGTTGACTTAACCCCCTACCATGGTTTGTCCGAGAGGGATGCCCGGACCCACTACCAACAGGAGCCGTATGCGTGACCTACCCAAAGAAGTACGGTGCTATGACTTAAAGCATGTCTGCCATAGAGACCAGCATACATAGAGTTAGACGCATATATACATTACTTGTTTCATATTGCATTGCATCTTGTTATGGTTTGCTTCCATGTTATTTATGTTGTTATGGATTAACTTGCCTTACTGAGTTTCTTTCGAAACTCATTCCTTTTTTTGTACAATCTGTTGTTAGACTTCTCTACAGGTTCGAATTTCTTTGACGGTATGTATGAGGAAGCACAAGGTGAAGAAGATGAAGACTGAAGAGCAAGAAGAGTTGACTGAAGATGTGGATTAGATTTTCTTTTGTTTCTTCTAGACTTATCTTTTACTTTACTTGTATTAGCTTAGAGCTTTACTTAGATTTCGATCTACCTTCCGCATGTATTTGTAGGGTATAATTCCGCTATACTCTACAGTTGTCTTTTGATTTTGGTATCTTGTTATTCCGCACTCTGATATTTTTTAGTGATCCTTCTGAGATCCTTTCTTGACTTTTATTATAAAGGGTAATTTTCATCTGGACCCCCTGAGGTTTAGTGTATGTCATTTTTAGTCCAAAAAAACTGAAACTTTGCATCTGCCTCCCCTATAGTATGGAAAAAGTCAATTTAAGGACAAATTATCGCTTCTTGGACGAATTTGCCCTTTTTATTTTTTATTTTTTTATTACATTTTAAGGATTTAAAGTTTATTAATTTACAAAATCAAACCCTCCTTCATTACCTAATTCCCAAATTCCAAAATCCCTGGTTCTACCTATTCTAAATCTTTATTTTTCAAACCCTAGTTGAAGATTAGGAAATGAAAATTAATGGGTGGAACATAATCCCCAACTAGTCGAGTCGAGAGCGAGAGAGAGGAACCAGAACATAGAAGAGTGTAACCAAGAGGATAGTTTGAAATCGACCGAGAAAAGCATCTGCAACGAAAGCTCCAAACAGAGGAAGTGAGACAAACCTGTCCAGGTATTAATGTTCACCGCTGCCATCACCTCGACTGTTGAAGTGGTGCCATCACCTCGACTGCTGAAGTGGTCCCGTGAGGTAAGTAATCAGGTTGGAACTAATTCCATTACAAGAAAACCTCTCTGCGATCTCAAATCCAAAAAAGAAATTCTCATTAATTGAAGATTCCTAATCATTTCTCAATTGATCGAAGCGAAACAAAGAAAGAGAAAGAAAGAGAAAGGAAATGAAAGGAAATGAAATTAATCAACATTTACCAATGATGAAAACGAAAGATCTCCTGTTTTAGATCTAATCGTCGGTTGACCTCTGTAATAGACTAAACCTTTAACCATTTCTGATAACAGAGAAGAATGATCCATTACTGATGAACTGAGTTAGCTTTGTTTCATTGACGAGAAAAAAACCTTATTAATCATTTCTCAATTGAGCTAAACGAAACAAAGAAAGAGAAAGAAAGAGAAAGGAAATGAAATTAATCAACATTTATTGATGATGAAAACGATAGATCTCCATCGGCCTGTTTCAGATGCAATTGCCGGTTGACCTCTGTAATGACTGAACCTTTAACCGTTTCTGATAACAGAGATTTGGGAATCGGGTAATAGAGAAATGTCTGATTTTGTAAATTAATAACTTTTAATCCCGTAAAATGTAAAAATAAAATAAATTAAATTAAGAAAGAAAAAAAAAGGGCAAATTCGTCCAAGAAGAGATAATTTGCCTTAAATTGACTTTTTCCATACTACAGGGGAGGCAGATGCAAAGTTTCAGTTTTTTTTAGACTAAAAATGACATACACTAAACCTCAGGGGGTCCAGATGAAAATTACCCTATTATAAATTACTTGAACATTTTGATTTGTTCTTGCTTTTGATTATGTTATTGTGCGAAATGGATATGATCGTTCCTAAACTTGATCTTTTGGGCTGTGGATCACACTCTCGGGTATGCCAGCTAGGGTACCGGCTGGGAGGATGTGACATAGGGTATGGTTGATGGGCGCTCAAGACCTGTAACCACCCGTGAGAGGACATAAACCATACTGCGGATACCCGAAAGGGGCCATTTATTGGTAGGGTTGCAAATGGATAGACTTGGGCTCACGGGCGCTCAAGACCGGTAACCAATCCGTGAGAGGATGTGAGAGCTTCCCATTTACCATTTGTGGACGACCAATAGGGTTGATGAGTCCGTAGTCCGAGTTGGTTGTAGCCATAGGATACGCTGACTCTAGTGTGAAGGATACGGAACCGAGTTGGTCGATGCCATAGGGAAAGCATCCGGATCTGATATGATACGACTGAGTAGATGACTTGCATTGGGCTAGGCTTCGCCGTGACATGCGCCAATACTTATTCCAATGGTGATGTGAGAGAGTGGTGACTTAATCCCCAACCATGGTTTCTGATAAAGACTTTACCCAATTACCCCGGCAGACCCAAGATATCATGTATGATTGAGGGGGAGTGACAGACAACCTAAAGAAGTATGGTGCTATGGCTTAAAGCATGTCTACCTCAGAGACTAGCATACTTAGAGTTAGAATCATATTTCATCATTGTCTCATATCATCTTGCATCATATTGTGACTTGTATCGTATGATTTGTGTATTGTGGAACGATTCGCCTTGCTGAGTTCTTTGAACTCATTTCCTTTCTGCAATTGTTTTTGTTAGACATATCTGCAGGTACTGAAGACATTGATGGCTCCTACTATGAGGCGGTGCAGGATCCCTCAAACTACGGTGAAGGTCCTGGCTATTACGAAGATTATGGTAAAGGTGCCGAGGGTGATTACCCTCCGTACTAGAGTTAGTCCGACCTTGATTTGGGAGAGGCCATGCTTAGTCTCCTTTGTGTACACTTACGAGGATACTCTATACTTGACGAAGGAGACTCTAGCCTAGGCCCTTATGTCTTTTTGGAACCCGGATATGTTTTAATAACTCTTTGGATTTACTCTTTGATGTTGGGATTTGTAACTGAATTGATTAACCACTTTTTCACTGCTTTTGGAGAAGGAGTGACTTCTGATCACTCTCTTTCTCTTTTGAGACTTTCTTGATATGTATTTGATACTTGATAATTTCCGCACTCTGATTGATTATATTTTCTTATTCACTTGATCTAATTATTACTTGCTTAAAACATTGATTATATTGTTCGTGATTATGTTATCGTGTATGTGGGAGGCATGGCCGCTCGATCCTTGATCCTCGGGCTGTGGATCACATTCTCGGGTATGCCAGATAGAATACCGGCTGGGTGGATGTGACACATATCATCACCATGCAAATGTTGTGATCAGGAACCAAAATCATATGAATACAGACATACCCTCTAGCCCAAGTGTTTCTTTGGTACTTATAAATGTACAATGTATCCATCTCTATATCTTCTCCTTTTATCAACATTAAATATCCATTCATGTGTATGTAGAATTCAAACATGAAACAAACCCAAAAACAGAACAAAAGCCAAATACTTGATGTATCCCAATTATCAACATTATGTAAAAAATATTGATAACTAAACAATTGATATACGAAAAATATCGTTAATGATGTCGTATATCACTCTTAAAAAGCAAAGCACTTAGATATAGAAGGAATATGGTGCTCGGCATGATAGGAATGAAATCCAAAATCTAGAATATAAACTTGGATAAGAACATGTTGTCGCTCTAATGTCTCTCGAGTACATAGTAGTCAACTTCTACTCATTTCTATAGTCTTGCACACAGATTCACATCCTCTGTAATTCCTTTCCCTACAATTCCCTGTAATTCCCTCTTAAGATTGTGCCACATGGCATCAGGTAATCCAACGGTCACCCAATTCTAAACCCACCCATATATTCCTCTCTCCTCTCTCTTCCCCAAATTTAGAAAAACCCTGAATCCTCTGCGAATTTTTCGTCTCTTCTGTGCGAAATTCTCAAAAAGCCCTCTCCTCCTCTTCACGAACATATTGCTCGTGAAAAGAAACTAAAGGAGATTCGTTTATGACTAGTTTTGCAAAGCATGCAGTGGATGAGTATGACTGTAAGAGTGTATGAATCGACTTCTAACAAATGTAGTGGATCGCATTTATTATGATCGTTTCTTGTGAACCATTCTCTATTAATCCCTATTGAGTTATGCAGATTAACTCTTTTGACCCCACACTCTTGTTAATGGAAAGCCAAGTGTGTTTCAGACTTCTTCCTATTTGTTGGATTCAGGAGCTTCAGAAAGTTACAAATCGCATATGACAAATATGTTTGTTTTCCCTTTTTCTCTTCTACCATGCAAAGAAGGGATATTTTGAGGGTTGGGTCTTCCGGAGAAATAGAACAACTGGAGGGCGAGATCTAGTTTCATCCCCATGATCCCCATCCTGGATTCTACTTTTAGGTTCTTGATTATATTGTTAGAGAAGGAAGGCAAAATAAGTTTTTCACAAACTGCCCTTTAATCATACTTCACATTGAAGGAAAAACATCAAGATTCGTAACCAGAACCGTGTTTATTTCCTGCAATTCCTTCAATTTGGACAATAAAGAATCTGATACTGAGTTTTTTGTTCAAGAAGATTGACCGACCAATGGGACCGCTGATTAAACCCCGGTTCCCATTGGGAGAACTTCAACCTCTAGGCTTTTGTATCATCTTATTTCAAAATCAGGATGATTCTAGATAATTTTGTGAAGAGAGTGAGTGATAGGGGTGCAAGTTTGGCCCTAGCGGCCCTGACCCGCCCTAAGCCCGCCCTGAGCCCAAATAGGGCTTGTGCTAAAGATTTTGGCCCTAAGGGCGGGTTAGGGCCAAAATATTCTGGCTCTGAACTAGGGCCAAGGGTGGGCCTGGGATTACTCTCTGGCTTGCCCAGCCCATCCCGGCCCGTCCCTGATTTTGGCCCTAATCTTGGCCCTGATTTTGGCCCAAATATTGGCCCTGATTTTGGCCCTGATTCTAGCCCTGATTTTGGCTATGATCTTAGCCCTGATTTTAGCCCTGATTTTGGCCCTGATTCTGGTTCTGATCTTGGCCCTGATTCTGACCCTGATCTTGGCCCTGATCCTAGCCCTGATATTGGCCATAATCTAGGCCATGATTTTGGCCCTGATTTGAGTCTGGATCCTCCACCCATATAGAGATGAATTAATTATAATTCACATGGGTGAATATTTGACACCTGTCATAAATTATATCTTCATTACCAATGTAGTAAGCATCTACCTGATTTTGGCCCGATCTTGACCCTAATTTTGGCTCTAGTCTTAATGTTAATTTGATCATGATTATATATTAGATTTTTACCCTAATCTTCACATTAACATTGATATAACTATAAGTCTCGACTTTGACCTTCAGTCATTTTGATAATATTAGACTATGAGTTCACTTTTTATATTATTTTTAAGATAATTTTTATTTTTTGAATTATGTCATTTTTAGTTCAAAAAAATCATTGATTTTTTTTTTTTTGACTAAAGCCAAATGATATATTATAAATAATAAAAGCTAGTATATAGAGAATTTATATCTAACAAATCTACACTCCAACTTCTCATCATGAATATTGACATCTTTCTTTTGCCTCCAATGTGATATTTCAAAGAAAAGAAAAGAAAAAAAAACTTATTAAGACAGATAGCTATGTTTGTAACTAAAATATAATTTTCTTTCACCACGAAAAAAAAAAATTGTTGATTTACTTGTTAACAAAGTTTTGAATTTTTTTTGGTTGAATAAAGATGTCAATGGGAGGCGTTTTCAATTTCCATCACCAAAGTAATGGGAGAGGTTTTTAATTTTCATCATCAAAGCAATGAGAGACTTTTAGAGATCAATATAAAATTATGGAGTATTAATTTATTTATGTTTAAAGCAACACTATTAACTTATTGACTATTTTATCATTTTGTATGAGCTTGAATCATCTATATTTCTATGAATTTTATTTTTAGTTTGCTTATGATACTTTTATTATTATTATTATTATTATTATTTTATGAATTTACATTTGTTATTTTAGGTCCAAGAATATGACCAATTAAGGCTAGGGCCAAGATAGGGTCAATTAGGGCTAGGGACAAGGCTAATTAGGGTTAGGGACAGGGTCAATTAAGGCTAATCAAGGCCAATCAAGGTCAGGGTTAGGGCCAATCAGGGCTAATTAGGGCCAGGGCCAATTAGGGTCAGGGCCAGGGCCAATCAGGGCCAACCCATCCCAACCCGGCCAAATTAGGGCCAATTAGGGCGAGAATGGGCTTGGCTCTGTAGGGCTTAGGGCCAAGGACAATAATCCTTGGCTCTGAACTAGGGTCAGGGCAGGAATGGGCTCAGATTAGAATATATAGGGCAGAGCTTGGGATTGCAAAAGCCCGGCCCAGCCCGGCCCAGTTGCAGCCCTAGTGAGTGAGCCGTGAGCCTTATGAAGGATAAGAAAATTGCTGTAATTCAAGGCTTTTCTAAATTTCGTGAAGAAGAGGAGAGGCAAACGCCAATAGGAGGAGAGGGCATTTTCAGAATTTTGCACAAAGAGACACAGTTTGAGACGAAGAAATATCAGAGGATTTAGGTTTTTTTTGAATTTGGGGAGGAGAGAGGAGAGATGAATATATGGGTGGGTTTAGAATTGGATGACCATTGATTACCTGATGCCATGTGGCACAATTTTAGGAGGGAATTACATAGAATTGTAGGGAAAGGAATTACAGAAGATGTGAATCCGATCATCCATTCAATCAAATGTTTTTATACAAAGAATTTACATGATAGTACAGAAAGAAAGAGACCCAAATATATTCCCCTTCAATTTTGACGAACTGCAGAAAGTGGTCAAACAAAAATGCAAAAAGAAACCCAGATAGATGTTAGTTTAGATGGCTAAAATCATTAGTTGCATATAAAAATTTCTTGTTTCCCATAAATACTCGAGACGATTAACGTTGATGAAGTGAGTTTTCAGGAAATATATAGAACGGAGCAAGAATGAGTAGCAGAATAGGAGCGGTAGCAAGAGTAGTAGGAGGAAATAGAAACTAATGCCCTAATCATCAAGGTGAATTCAAAAGTTAACCAGGAAATGATTCCATACTACACACAGAAATGCCAGAACATAGACCCAATAACATACCTCTTGATTCACACTAGATAGAGGACGCAAGCTCGATTTGCGACGAGTGATTTGCCAACAATGCTCTAGGAACGGCTCATAGAGTTGCAACTTCATGGAGGAAGGCAAGCATCTCGCATATTTGTAAGACGCTCTTGGGTTCAAAGAGTCATTGAGGAAGATGATCAGGAAGAAGGCTCCTTGTAGTGCTTGAAAAAGGCACGTCGAAATCTCGAGTTCTCACAATTTCTAGGGCTCCCACGAGCACAGAATCACATGAATTTATTCTATGGCTTGAAATTTGGTGATTCTATTTGAAAATCATCTATTGAGGTGTTTTGGAATAATTTGGATTTTCGAAACACTTCTTAACGAGGAATCCACCATTCTTATATCATAAGATACCAAACAACAGGTAAAAACTCCGGTGTCGGTAACTCCTAGCATCTTCTGCGGCTCTACGTTGATATTTCCCCAAAAATGACATCGTCGTTCACCGCACATATAAAATCCTAAACCTTGGGGGTAATGCCATCGCCAGTACTGCGCCACCATACCTTTTCTCAAAGTGGACTCATGTCTCCTTTCGCTTTCGATGCTTTTCTTTCTCTGACATTCTCTGCTATATCCTTCTCAACTCACACCTCTTTCGTGCCGCTCTTCTCGTTGGGATTTTTCGTCGTGGTATCTATATCCGGTCAAGTTTTGGCAAGAAACCTCGCATTCACAGCAACAGTTTCTTTTTCATCGGTTTCAGCCGATCATTTCTCTTCTCTCCTGCAAGTTTGTGAAAGCTCGAGTAGAATCAAACTGAGAGAGTTGCAGAGACGTTTCCGTATGGAATCTGAGCTTTTTCTATTTGTTTATTTGTAGTTTAGACTATTTTTTTCTCTCTCTGTGCAAGAAAATAGAGAGAAGACGGCTTTCTCAATGAGCGCACGCTTCACGTCTCTTAAAGCTTCATCTCAAGCTTACTGTTTAAAGTTCCTTTCCATAAAGCTTCCGCTTCATTTTATATAGTTATTTTAGATCGAAAATAACGTTAGAATAAGCTGTAACTGCGTCTAAACTTCTCGCTTCTCCCCAAATTCATTTTATCTGAAACAGTTTCCCTGCTTTGTTTAGCTTTGCGTTGAGATAAATGCTTGCTGCCTGGATTCCTGTAGCTATTGAAGCCACCATTGACTACTTGAAGTTCGATCTCTGATGAAACCAGAGGTCCGTTCAGTCACAGAGGCATTTGTTTGAATTAATTTAGCTGTAACTGCTTTTCTGGAGTTAAGTGTTTCTTCTTTCATGTTATCCTTTTAAGTTCAACTCTTTTTAGAGTCGAGTTTGGATTTCCCTTCTCCACCGGGAATCGATCTGTTAGTGAGATATCTCTTGCTTGAAGCTGACCTTTGATTGCATGGATACGCACCCCGTGCTGAGACCGTTTCGGTGATGTCCATCTCACTCTGTGAGTATCAGATCTCGAAGATTTTCTAAGCGTCGTTTTACAGTAAAGGTCTGACAGATATACTCTTGAAGCAAGAGTAGATTTTGCATTGTTTGCAGAAGCTCGCTGGCTTGCGTTTTGATCCTCGTTTTTAATGTTGCAGAGCTCTAAAAATCGGTTAGGTGGACTTTGTGTTAGTAGGAAGTCTGAAATTAGCAATTAAGACGGAGATTTCTTCTTGAACACCGAGCCAGAGACACAGTGGCGTTAATGTACGGTTGCAGCAGCTAACAACTAGTAAGGAAAACGTAAAGCTAAAGGTTCGTCTTCTCAGCCTCTCTCCCTCCCTCTCTTCTGTAGTTCTGTTCTGTAATCGTAACTGTAGTTCTTTTTCTTTCTTTCTTTCTTTCTTTCTTTCTTTTTTTCCCCTCTGTCTCTCTCATGATTGCTCTAGCTGTTTTCGAGTTTTGGCGTTTCCTTCCAGCCGTATCGTTTTCATGGTGTATGTGTATCATATTCTCGTGTGCATTGATTACTCACACGTGATGGGTTGTTGGAGGATCAGTTAGAGAGAGAGAGAGAGAGAGAGAAAAGGACCATTTGCCTGGCTTTTTGTCTATGGTTATTGCTTTTGCTTTGTCGTCTGCTGTTATTCGGCATTTTCTCTGAACAGGAGTGCATGGGATGTTGCTAGGGTTTCACGATGGGTGATCTCAAATAAAACTAACTAGCCTTTGGTCTGAAACTGAATCATTGCATGGTTTTGGAAACAACATCATCACTCACAGAGTATATCGTATATACACTGACTATGAACAGTTTTGGCCAAAAAAAAAAGACTATGAACAGTCCAAGGTATTGAATATTTTTCAGCAACTTGTCCGTTTACGACAAAGAGTTAAAGCCAACTCTGCGAATCGAGTCGAAACTCTATCATTGTTCACATATCTCTCCCCCTAAAAGCAAGAGATCTATCTGAAAATTAGTAAATTATAAAACGCTGGGCATTCATTTGATTACGTGGGGGCAGCTTTGAGTACTTGAGAGTCCCATTAGGCTCAACCAGTTCACAGAGCGGCTCAATTTTAATCTGCGATGGTTCGATTAGATGGAACCCTCTTGGCGATCCGAGTAGAAGACGAGTTTTGTTGCATGACCATAATCAAGTTTTGACGGATTGATAATCTCATGAAAACCGGGATGACCACTTCTTTCCCAGAGAAATCCAGTATTCTCAAGGAGTTTCAGAATAATCATGAAATTTGCAACACCTAATTTCTATGCGAGCACTGTCTTCTCCACATCTTCTCCCGTTTTAGTTCTACGGTTCTACCTAACTGTGCATGTAAGAACCGATGATTAAATGCCATTGAATGAAGATATAAATTGCTTGTTTTATAGAAAATCTGTTTGTCAGTAATACGATCCTTTGCTGCATTTATTCATAGCAATAAGCGCTGGTGGTGCTGCAGCTTCTGATGATGGTTGAGGAGAATATGAAAATAAGGATATGAGCTAATTCTATCATTCTATTTGCAAGCAGCGACGAAGCTATATGGAACATAGAAGAGCTTCCTGAAAAGTTTGTCCCTAGCTTGCCTGTCAGAGATGTCTCACATACAGATGGACCCCCAAGAGAGAAACGTGGTAAGAAAACCGCTCCAGAACTCTATGAATCAGCAGAACCCAGCTTCCCAGTCGTTAGAGAACTGTACCATTTGCTTTCAAAATCCAAAGAAGAGTTGTGGTAGGAGAAGAATGAGAGGAAGAGGTAAAGGTGCCCAAGCTCAGGAGCTGACGCAAGCGGAGCTTGATGTTGATATGGGATCCCCTGTTTCGGCCAAAGGTTTCATGTTCCAATGCCGGCCTGGCTTTGGTCAAGCAGGTACTAAATGCATTGTCAAGGCCAACCATTTCCTTGTGGAGTTGCCGGACAAGGACCTGAATCAGTACGACGTAAGCTATTTTTATATCATCTTTGCAGTTTTCATTTGTGGAAGTATATGATATACATCATGCGAAAGCTAGATAACCCAGATTGACATTGAATACAATTATTAAACATTGTCTCTCTGCAGGTAACAATAACTCCTGAGGTGGTCTCCCGTCGCTTAAACAGAGAAATAATGTCTCAGTTAGTTAAACTTTACAGAGAGACTGAATTGGGTCTGAGGCTCCCAGCTTATGATGGGAGGAAGAGTCTTTACACAGCTGGATCGTTGCCTTTTACCTCAAAGGAGTTCAAAGTAAAACTAGTTAGTAAAGATGAGGATCTGGGCATAACCAGGTATTTTCACTGTTCTTACTTGATTTCAGACCATTCTCCAAGCGTGTTGTTTTTTTTGCAATGGCATATGAATTGTAGATTATTTTGACGTTATTTCTTCCATAATTTCTTTTATTCCTTGTAACATACTTTTATCAGGGAACAAGAATATAAAGTGGCAATCAAATTTGCAGCTCAGTCGGATATGCACCAGTTACGCCAATTTCTTGCGGGAAAGCAAGTTGACACTCCACAAGATACCTTACAGGTTCTTGACATAGTCTTGAGAGAATTGTCTAGCCAAAGGTGACTTAGTTTTCTCTACTATTGTCATTTTTCTCTTTCGTACCAAATGCTTTAATAAGTGAAGTCTCATATCATAACCCTGTTTTCTCTTGCCAATGTGTCCTTAGGTGCATATCAATAGGAAAATCATTCTATTCCCCCAATATTAGAAAACCACAGCAGCTGGGTGGTGGGTTAGAATCTTGGTGTGGATTCTACCAGAGTATAAGACCAACGCAGATGGGATTGTCTCTTAATATTGGTATCTGGTCTTGTTTTTCATTTATTTTTTTCTATTTCTAAAGTGCAGGGATGCTTTATTAGTCCCTCCAGTGCACTAATTTTTTTTTCCTTTTTATGTTGACCTCATTTTGCAGACATGTCCACAACTGCATTCATTGAACCACTCCCAGTGATAGATTTTGTAGGTCAAATTTTGGGCAAAGATGTTCTGTCAAGACCGTTATCTGATGCAGATCGTGTTAAGGTATATTCACATTCAGTTATTGAGGAAACATAACAACAAATGCATGTCAGCAGAACAGAGGTGCAAGCAATCTTGTATCAATATAAGTTTCATTTTGCTGCACATTCCATCTTTATTTGATATAGTAGAAAGAAGAGGACTTCTTTTTATCCCTAGTACGTGTGGGCTCCAGATTTGTTTTCGAGGCCTATATTTTTAAGTTTGTGTCAAGTTGAAACAAGGCCTCCAGCCAAAACTTTAACTTGCTATGCACACTCTGTGTGTGTGTGTGTGTGTGTGTGTGTGTGTGTGTGTGTGTGTGTGTGTGTTGGGAGGGGGGGGTGTTGTGTGCTCTCAAAGGCTCAAAAATTTTGGAACCTTACATTGTACTATTTCAGCATTGAATTTATGGAATACCAAAAATAATAAATGAAAAGAATTATTCCACATGCAGTTCATTGATTGGTGGATCTAATGAACCATGGGTTGTTTTTGATTGGTCAACTGAGCTGGTCCTATATTGAGAGGGTGGGCCTTGGTGTAACAGTAAAGGGTACTCCATTGTGATCAAATGGTCATGAGTTTGAGCCTAGGAATAAACTTTGCAAGAAAAATAGGGTTAAGGCTGAGTACATTATTGTGACCCTCTCAAGAGCCAACAGAAGCGGTATCCTCGTGCATTGGGCACTCCCTCTGATGAGTGGATTCTATTTCTATGGATAGATATGATGTTCTGTAGAGCATTTATTGAATTAACTTATATAATAAGCCAAGCATTTGGTTTTTTTGTTTGTTCCCGGAATTATTTTACTGCCTTTTGAGATTGAAGTTTCTTCCTGGAATTGATATAAAACGTAGTAAAGTGATTACTATTTTGACTAATATGAGCAGGTTAAGAAAGCCCTTAGAGGAGTCAAAGTTGAGATTACTCACCGAGGAAATGTACGATGAAAATACCGAATTTCAGGAATAACTTCACAGCCAACAAGAGAACTAATGTATCACAGATTCCTTTTAATATATTTTTTGAAAAACTTTAAGCCATTATAACAGTTGTTTCTGATTCTCTTATCTTTTTCCCCTCCCTTTCACCAACAGTTTCCCAGTAGATGAACAGAAGAACATGAAATCAGTCATTGAATACTTTCAGGAGATGTATGGGTTTACCATTCTGAATTCCCATCTTCCTTGCCTTCAAGTAGGAAACCAGAGAAAAGCAAATTATCTGCCAATGGAGGTACAACCTATGCTTACTGTATCTTTTGTTCATAAGAAGTCCTTACTTTTTCTTAGTTAACCCTGCCATTGTTCATGATAATTCAGGCATGCAAAATTGTTGAGGGACAAAGGTGCACCAAGAACTTGAACGAAAAGCAGATAACGTCCTTGCTAAAAATTACCTGCCAGAGACCACAGGAGAAAGAAATGGACATTTTGCAGGTCAACCCCAATTTCTACCCAGGAACAAAAAGAGAAGCTTTTAAGTGGAGAGATTATTTCTTGCTACAAGCAAAATTAAAACAAGTGTAGAACTTGATAAAATGAAAAACCAATAAGTGGAAAACCTTTTATTGTTTTGAGCAAGTTAAAACAGTGTAAAAAATAACACATAATGTTTGTGTCCCCTTTCTTGTTAATTCTGAAGTTGGATTGCTCGAGCATTCTTCAAATATTTAGCGAAATATTTATTTATTTTTACTTTTTTTGGGGGGGAGGGGGGGGGAGGGGAGGTGGAAGAGGGGATGAAGGAGAAGAAAGTGCTGAGGATGACCCTTTCAATTGACTAATCCTTTTTCAAATACCAGGAAAACAGGTCCATCGAGTCCTTAGGTTCTATATAACTCCTGCTAGTGCTTTTCTGAAAATAATGTTTGGTAGACAGGGAGTAGTACGACACTAAACTTGGAACACAATAACAGCCAGGAGAGATCTTAACAATGCAAACTGTCATTGATTGTTCCCAGCTCCTGCTTCAGGAATAGAAATATTCCAGAATCATGAACATGATAGATCTAAGTTGGAAGACAACAACAGCTAGGAGAGATCCTTAGAGCCCCACCTCCTACATCAGCACTATAAATCTTTCAGAGATGAACATTATTAATCCAACTTAGGTGTGTGTTCCCAAGTTAAAAATTTGCTGTTTTCATATACTTATTGATGCATTTTATGCTGAAGAGCTGGTATGGCATACATATCTGATTCTTATGATAGTTCTGCAATATCTTCTGAATTGAATTCTCTAGAGACTTCCTTGGTGGCAGGCTGGCCAGGCCAAAGTCCTCTGGAAGAGGAGGTGCTGGAGAGGGTGACAGCACCACCATTCCCAGACCTTGTTGCACCACGAGGTGCCCTCATTGAATAGATTCTTTTCGCAAATACAAGATACAGATTGTGGATGAGATCTTATACTGGAAGTAATTACTGATCTTACTTCCACATCAAATCTAGGAAACTATAAATTCCCTTGATAGTTATACTATTTGAAAAAGAAAGCAGTCAAGTTAGTTATTTTCTATTGATCAACAGACATTTCACCAAAATGAGTATGATCAAGATCCTTATACAAAGGAATTTAGCATCTCAATCACTGACAAGCTTACGTCTGTCAAAGCTCGGGTCCTTCCTGCGCCATGGGTAATGTGAAAATTAACATTAGTTCTTTGCATTGTATTATTTACTTGCATGACCTGATGTGCTAACTGATTACTTCTTGGTCATGTATTCCCTTGTTCCCCACCCCAATAGCTGAAATATCATGATACTGGGAAAGAAAAAGATTGTTTGCCTCACGTTGGTCAGTGGAATATGGTGAATAAGGTACTTTCACTTTCTACAGATACAAACTTCTATTTTACAGTTATCTTTTGTCACCTTTTCTATGAAATGAGGATGAATTTATAATCTGCTTCAAAATGCAGAAAATGATAAATGGGAGTATCATTAATTACTGGGCTTGTATCAACTTCTCAAGAAGTGTTCAAGAAAGCACTGCTCGCACTTTTTGTCAGGAGCTCGTTCAAATGTGTCAAGTCTCTGGCATGGTAAATTTTCATTTTTGCTTGTCTAATCTTTAGTGGCTCTTGATGTACTTGGTCATTTCTCATGATCAGGGTTCTTCTTATCTTCAGTAGGTCATGATACACTGAGTTTTTTTCCCTCAATGTCAGGCTCATGTCTACAATTGCTCCCCTGGAGATATTGAAGTCTCCTGAGCATGCTGAATCTATTGCTTGACTAGATTAACAGATGGATATTGGTATTTTTGATCTCCTGTTGTAGGAATTCAATCATGAACCTGTTATTCCAATATATTCAACAAGGCCGGATCAAGTTCACAAAGCACTCAGATATGTATATAACACGTCATTGAACAAACTAAGGGGGAAAGAGTTGGAGCTACTTATTGCTATTCTTCCAGACAACAATGGTTCTCTTTATGGTATGTGGCTGTATCATGTGATATTTTATCTACACTCTGGTTTGTTTTCTTTTTTCTTGGTTATGGTACCTTCTGAAATATTGTTGGCTGTCTTTGATGGAAGAACTAATGATTCAAGTTGTCAGGTGATTTAAAGAGAATTTGCGAAACAGATTTGGGGTTAATATCCCAGTGCTGTCTAACAAAATATGTTTTCAAGATCAGCAAACAGTATCTGGCAAACGTATCACTCAAAATCAATGTCAAGGTAAATACTTACAGAAATTATTGTTCTATTTCTCTGTTTTCCCTAATCCACTCCTGTTTAAATGTTTCATTTAGTTACTCAAATTTTTACATTTTCCCCCTCTGTTTTCTTTACAGATGGGGGGAAGAAATACGGTACTTTTAGATGCTTTGAGTTGGAGAATTCCTTTGGTTAGTGACATCCCCACAATCATATTTGGAGCTGATGTAACTCATCCAGAGACTGGGGAGGACACTAGTCCATCTATTGCTGCTGTAATGACATCATTTACTGTGAACTTTAGTGGTACTAGTGGGAAACTATAAAGTCCATACTGATGGTTTATGAATGCAGGTTGTAGCTTCCCAAGATTGGCCTGAAGTTACAAAATATGCTGGGTTGGTATGTGCTCAGGCTCACAGGCAAGAGCTTATTCAGGACTTGTTCAGAACCTGGCATGATCCACATCAGGGTACAGTTAGTGGGGGCATGATCAGGTGCATGTATACTTCCTGTGTCCTTAATATGTAATGGTTACTCTTGCTGTGTATTACCTTATCTCTGATAATTGTTTACTGAATGATTAATTAGTAGCTGCAGACCTTGGTTTGATTATGTCTCTCCAACGCTTTCTTTATTCAAGCTTGTCCCCTTAGCAGGCACTTGTTACCTTCTTTTTCTAGTTAAATTGGTCTGACATTCCCTAAGAGCACTGTTGAAAAGGTTGCATTGAGGTGATACAATATGCAGTAACCTGAAATTTGTCTTGCTTAATGGAGATGGCGTTTAGGCTTTCATAAAGTCAGACCTTACTTTCTTTTCATTTGGTTATTGAATGTCAAAAATATCTTCAAGTTTTCATTATCATTAATTCATATAATTGGTTGCCTGCTCAATTCACTTGCCAGCTGTCATAACAATTCAGTCAATGTGACTGCTGTGATTTCTGTCTTTCTAAGTAGGAAACTCCTATTGGAGTACCAATGTTTGATCAACTAAAATTTGGACGATTCCCCAAAGACAGTCAAAAAAACCCAAAACCAGGGCGTTGGGGGGGTGGTTTTTCCTCTGGGGGGGGAGGGGGGGGAGGAAGAAAAAAAAAAAAAAAAAAAAAAAAAAAACCCCTTTCCCCTCAACCAACAAAAAAAAGTTTGACTGGTTCCATGCTATTGCAGGGAGCTTTTGATTTCCTTTAGGAAGGCAACTGGACAGAAGCCATTGAGGATAATATTTTACAGGTATTTTTATCTGATATGTATTTTTTTTTCTCTTATTTTACCTTTTATGGTGATTTGGGAATTATCTGCTATTTATGACCAGCCTTGCTTGAGTGAAACCTGAATGTTAGTGAACTTCGTGGACTTCAAATTTTATTCCAACAGATTGTTTTTATGTACTTTCAGAGACGGTGTCAGTGAAGGGCAGTTTTATCAGGTTCTTCTGTATGAATTAGATGCAATCAGAAAGGTATGCAAGTACCTTATCTGCCCATCATTAATTCAAGCTTGACTGCTTCAATGTTTTTATATCTTTCTGCTTTAGGCTTGTGCATCCTTGGAGCCGAATTACCAGCCTCCAGTAACCTTTGTGGTAGTCCAAAAGCGTCACCATACAAAATTGTTTGCTAACAACCACAAGGATAGAAGTAGCATTGATAAGAGTGGAAACATCCTACCTGGTAATTTTATCAGTTTCTCATTCCATCAAGGACACCCTCCATAATTATCCTGTCTAACTTGCCACTATGGCAGGCACTGTGGTGGATACCAAGATCTGTCATCCTACTGAATTCGACTTCTACCTATGCAGTCATGCTGGAATCCAGGTATACTCTTATCATCTCAGAACACTAATGCGCTCTCTCTTGGGAGAACAAGCTTAGAGTTATGTTTTTTGAGTTGGACGGCTCTTAATCTGATTATGTTGAAAAATCTGTGCATAATATGGCATTTGAAAGGGAACAAGTCGACCAGCTCATTATCATGTTCTCTGGGATGAAAACAAATTCACTGCAGATGAAATTCAATCACTTACCAACAATCTATGTTATACGTAAGTCCTGGATGAAACTCTTGTAATTATGAGTACAATCTTTAGACATCCTCATCTGTTTGACTGGGTTGCAGGTATGCCCGGTGCACACGATCAGTTTCAGTGGGTAAGCATCCTTTATCTATAATTTCAAAAAATATATACACCTGAATTATTTTAACGAACTTCATGTGTTGAAATGGTTCTCATTCTTCTTGCTTTTCGTCTACTCATATTAGTTGATCTGAATAAATTTTTATTATGGCACTTGATAACTGTACTGGTCCTGTATCATAGGACTTCTGAAAGCCCGCACTTCACCTAGCTCAATGTCCACCTCTAACTTAATACTATCACCCAGCCATGTCAAGTATTAGTTTGAATTCACTTCAACTATACTGATTTGTATTTTGATGGATTCCTTGTGGTTGCTATACAACCAACATGACCAGTTCCTCCTGCTTACTATGCCCATCTGGCTGCATTTCGGGCTCGATTTTATATGGAACCAGAGATGCCTGAGAATCCTATGACACGAAGCAAGAACTCATCAAATGGATCTCGTGTCCGACCTCTACCTGCACTGAAAGAAAGGGTGAAAAAGGTAATGTTCTACTGCTAGGAGATAAATAAGGATGAAGAATCATTGTAAAGTAGTTTTGTGTAAATATTACGGAGTAAATGTTTCAGCTCTCCGGAATGAAATCTCAAATACTAATGTTTCTAACAATGTTTATGAGAAATATCAGTGGTTTTCTGTGGTGTTTTCGCTTGAATGTGAAATATATGAGGTGCATTTCCTGATTATTAGGTGTTCCAATCCTGCTTTTCATACATACTACATAGTAATTCTGTACTTAAATCAGATTTTGGCAGCTATATCCGTAGACGTGAGCGAAGTTGGAAGTTGAAGAATTTGGATTAATTATAGGTTACCTTCCTATCAACTAAGGGTAAAGTGTCTGTTATTTTGATATGATCAGGTGTCATGTTGAGCTCCCACTATCTAACAAGTTCTTTAACTTTATTAGTATTTCAACACAGAGTTTTTTGACACTTGAATTAAATTTGAGTCATTATCACAGAGGGCTTCTCTGGTTTTGGATTTTCATTTGCTGCTAACCTAAATCATGTACCACCACAACCCAGTGATGCAATCAGAGTAAGAGCTGATTCAGGACTTCTCTATCATAGATCCCATAATGGGTGTGATTTATAAGATGATTTTGCCAATCCAAAATCAATCCATAGACCTGGAGTAGTCTTGTTCAAGGTTTAAAGTATCCTACGATATGATACTAGCCGATAATTTGATACATTTCTTAAAATCACTTGATTGATACAATACAGCTTGTTAATACAATAAAGCACATGTTGGAGTAAATGTATAATTAACAATGTTGAAATTTTTAATTATGCCCAAGGGAAATTTGGAATTGCATTATTACGTGGTTCCAATTTTATGAGGATATATTTGGTAACTGCCGTCCCACTCTCTCACAAGTAAGATACGGGATTCATTGGACACACTCTCTCTCTCTCTAAGAAATGCAAGAACGAAAGGGAGAAACGTAGATATTTGGAGGTCTTCTTCTTTGATCTGCTTTCACATTTTTTACCAATAAATCCACAAAGGTATTTGGGTTGTGGATCTATTCTCTTTCCACAAGATCGAGGATTTACCGGTGACGAATTTTAGGAGGAACAACTCCATGGATCCTTTATTTTCTTCCACTACAATTTTTCTATTTTGGGATTAGTGTATCCAGGTAAGATTCTATCATCTCCTTCTATAGAATAATAAATCTGGAATATCATGTTATCTCCCTATTAGATAGATAACCTACATTGGCATCGGAGCTAGGTTCCACCTTTTTTTTTGTTCCTTCCGAATCCTTGGATGGTTGATTCGTTTTCCTTCTGAATTTGATTGTTAACATCTTGGATTGGATCCAAATGGGAGGATCCAAGGTTTTATTGGAACTCTAAATGAAAACTCGATAATTTGTTTTTGAATGATCCAAGAGGAAGGATCCTATGTGATTTTCCTTCCGTTTCTTAGGATCCAAATGAGACCATCGTTATCTAAAGCCTAGTAGGATTGTCTAATTTGCATGAAGTTGTTAATCCATGAAAATAGTATTTTTTTTTTTTTTTTTTTTAAATTCCAAGAATCTAGTCCTGTGTGGGCGTTTGGGTTCATTTTTAGAGGGACTTTTTCGTCCCGACCAGGTGCTGTCTCGTATGAGACAAACTTCCTTCTGATCACAGATGATCAGACGAAAATTCCGTCTGGTGAGACGGTAGTTCATCTGGGCAAACGAAGATCAGTCTGATTTTAGACGGTAATACATTGATTATTTATGTTCATGATTATGTTATTGTCTATGTGGGAGGTTGATTACCTCGATACTTGATCTTCGGGGCTGTGGATCACACACTCGTGTATGCCAGGTAGGGTACTGGCTGGGTGGATGTGACATTCGGAGTTGAACACTATGTCTTCCACTGATATGGCCCATAGTTGACTTTCACTTCTACTTCGGGTCTTCGGACCTACAGACAAAAGAGTATCCGGGTTAAGGTTAGGGCCGGGTTTCACATCCACATATTGTTGGGGCGGAATGCTCTCATGACTCCTCACGAAACCCGGTCCGTTCCTTGGACATCCATGAGCCCAACCCTAACATATGCAACCCTACCATTTATATGACTAACATTGGACCAACGTCACATCACTGTCATCACGGGTCATCCGGTTTCAATCCCCCTACCGAAAGGGTAGTAACATGTGGGGTACCTAGCCATGCAACTCTAGACTCTACCTAACAATGTCATCCAATAGTTATGACAGTGCTGGAGACATCAGCAGGCATGTGTCCCATTCCAAGGCCTTCTGATATCCCAAGCTAAGATATCTCAAAGGAATACCTTATCCATCAGAACCACATACTAACCATCATCAGTATATAACATTCATAATCAACAAAGTATATATGTAAACAAGATGAACAACAGTAATATGACAAGATAAGTATATAAAATATGATTACAGCAACATACATAATGAAAGACTAATACTAACAGACACTGGACTAGCATGTTCAAGTCTATTCAAAAAGATAGGATTGAATGTCTTTACCTGCATATAAGTAAATTGTCCGTAAAATGGAATCCATAAACTATTATAAGACTTTCTTTTCAAACAGAGAACACCTATATATAGGGTTAAAATAATGCATAAGTCAATTGAATCAATTTGGATCAAAACCAAAAGTCAGTTGGTCATTGTTTACCAGCCGGTCGCTCGTGCCGGTCGCTTAGGTTGAGCGACAGCCACTAGTGACCGCCCCAAAAACAGAGAGTTTCAATCCGAAACTCAGGCTTCTGATCATCCGTTTTCAATTCGGATTTCGAGTGATCATGGCCTAAATCTCGAATCTAACACTCCTATAGCCAATTGGTGAAAGGAAACCTAACAATTACCATCATTGGATTATCCAGAACTCTCCCTTGACTGGATTATCTTTTTCACGAAAGCAGGGTTTTGTTTTCGGATGAATCACATCAAGAAGATTGGAAAGAGAGTTACGATTGATCAAAAGGGTAACCACCATGATGAGGGGATGGGTTAACACGAAATTGAAAGACAAAGGAGATAAAGGATGAAGGGTGAATCCATTACCTCACTCCAGAATACCAGAAACAAGGAAGGATTGATCTCCAGATCACTGCCAGCACTTCAGATCCGATTTCGGCACTTCTCCGTAGCCATCAAACCTTCAAAAACGGTAACCACGAATAAAATATTTGTAAATTGGATGAGGGTTACCTTTTATAGAAGTCAGGGGGCGAAATAGGGCAAAACCCCGAAAACAGACTGGGCGGTTGCTCTAGGCGGTCGCTTGGTTTGATCGACCACCACTAGCAACCGCCCCCATGTATTTTGCCATACAAGGGTGCTTTTGCCAAGGGGTTGATATCCAAGTACAACCTAGCCCTAAAGAAGAGATGGGGGAGATCTTACCTTCATTCCGGACATCTCCAGACATCACTTGCCTTCCAGAAGACCAACTACCAAGCAGGGTAGGCTCTTCAAACAGAGGATCCAGATCCATGGGTTCAGGGTATGGATCATGGACTTCTATCTTGACACTCCACAATTACCCGACTAGACCTTCGGGTTCTCAGACCTGCAATACGGATCTCGGGTTAGAAATACGGGGGTTGTTACAGATTTGGTATCATGTTATTCCGCACTCTGATATTCTTTAGTGATCTTTCTGAGATCCTTTCTTGGCATTTATTAATAAATTACTTGAATACAATGATTTGTTCTTGCTTTTGATTATGTTATTGTGCTAAATGGATATGATCGTTCCTAAACTTGATCTTCAGGGCTATGGATCACACACTCAGGTATTCCAGATAGAGTACCGGCAGGGTGGATGTGACATTTACAATCCAGAACGGGAGGCTCTACCGAAAGTTCTTTGCTGGGCCATTACTCAGATGCATAGGACCAGAAGGGTCGAAGATTGCTTTAGCAGAAGTTCACGAAGGAATCTGTGGAGCACATATGGGCAGTCGAGCGCTAGCACTTTAGATCTTGAGGCTCGGGTTATACTGGCCCAAAGTACAAGAGGATGCCATGGAATACGTTCGGCGTTGCAATCAATGCCAAGTTCATTCGACCGTATGAAAGCAGCCTGCAACAACCCTAATGTCAATTCTCAACCCAATTCCATTTGCAATGTGGGGAATCGACTTAATGGGAAAATTTGCAAAAGTGTCTGGAGGTTGGGAGTACCTGATTGTAGTGGTCGACTACTTCACCAAATGGGTTGAAGTAGTCCATTTGGCTTCAATTATAGAGAAAAAGATGGAGAAGTTTGTGTTGGAGTCAATCATCCACAGGTTCGCGATTCCAAAGATTCTCGTAAAAGATCATGGAACACAGTTCAAGCTCTTCTACAATACTTAAATGATCGAGCACCACATGTCCTCGGTGGCGTATCCTCAGAGCAACGACCAAGTTGAAGGTACCAACCGAACTCTGCTAGAAGGAACTAAAAAGAGATTGGAGTCCAACAAAGCTTTGTGGGTAGAAGAACTCCCGAATGTCCTCTAGGCATTACCGAACTACAGTTCGAACATCAATGGGGGAGTCACCATTTAAGCTAGCTTATGGATCAAAAGCTCTGGCTCCTATGGAAGTAATGGTAGGAACCATCAGAGATTGTGAGTTTGAAGAAAAGGCAAATGAGCAAGGATTATTGGACAGCCTAGAGCTATTTGATGAGGTTCGAGCGAAGGCAATCTCTCGAATACAACATTACCAAATACGGATAGCTTCTCACTACAATTCCAGAGTAAAGTATCGACAGTATCGATCGAGAGATCTCGTTCTCATAAATACTCTAGCCTCAGATCCACGCCACCAAAAGAATTGGATCCTTCTTCTTCTTGGGAAGGACCATATATGATCGTGAAGCCAGTAGGTTCGGGAGCTTATAAATTAAATGATCCAACCACTAATCGGGAGCTGAGTCGATCATGAAATGCAAGACATCTTAAGAAGTTTTACCCTTGACAGAACTCTCTGTTTTGGCTGTAATACGCATCGAATTTTTCAAATATCAATCCAAATTTTCAAACACTGAATCCTTTCAAATGGAGGGCATATATGGAACAATCAAATCTTCAATTCAAAAGGCTTCGATAGAGTGTGGATTACAGGGCATCGGGTGCATACCCGAATAAGTCCTCCAAAAGCTTATGAATTCGTAAGGAATTCCTCTAAGTATGTTTATGACATGGCATCGGGTGCATACCCGAATGAGTCCTCCAAAAGCTTATGAATTCTAAGGAATTCCTCTTAAGTATGTTTGTGACAAGGCATCGGGTGCATACCCGAATGAGTCCTCCAAAAGCTTATGAATTCTAAGGAATTCCTCTAAGTATGTTTATGACGAAGCATCGGGTGCATACCCAAATGAGTCCTCCAAAAGCTTATGAATTCTAAGGAATTCCTTAAAGTATTTTTATGACAAGGCATCATCGGGTGCATACCCGAACGAGTCCTCCAAAAGCTAATGAATTCTAAGGAATTCCTCTAAGTATGTTTATGACGGGGCATCGGGTGCATACCCGAATGAGTCCTCCAAAAGCTTATGAATTCTAAGGAATTCCTCTAAGTATGTTTATGACGGGGCATCGGGTGCATACCCGAATGAGTCCTCCAAAAGCTTATGAATTCTACGGAATTCCTCTATGTATGTTTATGACAAGGCATCGGGTGCATACCCGAATGAGTCCTCCAAAAGCTTATGAATTCTACGGAATTCCTCTTAAGTATGTTTATGACGATGCATCGGGGGCACGAAGGAGTCCTCTAAAAGTTAGGGAATGGCTACGTTCAACATTCAAATTGATTGCGTTCGGTCTTATGATGTTCAACTCTAAAACTAACAAAAAAAGAACTTCATTAACATAAAGACCCAAAAGGGAGGGCCAACCCTTACAAAAAAGAAAGAGGAGATCTAAAAGGAAGTCAAACTCCACTCTTCAGAGTTTCGACGTAAATGGCTGATCGTGTCACTAATCAATCAAAATAAAATCATATACTAATCTAGCTAGCAGAAAGTACGAGGTCGAACTATGGGGAACTAAAAGGCTAAGTTACTAAGATTGAATTCAAAAAAACTAAATTTAAACTATAAATCTATTAATTAATGCAAAAACTTTAACTATGATACGTGAAGATCTTTGGGATTTCGAATCCCCAATGCTTTTCCCTAACCGATATAACTCTACACTTCAAAGCAAATTAAGGATGGTCTACCTAGGTATGCTCTATCTTCGCAAGACTATCGTCTTTCGCTGAAGCTTAGCATGCTGAGCTATAGAACATCTTTAGCTAGACTCAAACACAATCAACTAGAAGATATAGAACAATCAAATTAATCAAATAAACATGGTTCATCTACATCCCAAAGAAAAGGAACTAGCTACTCATTATCACAAAGTTCATAAGACAAATAAAGATGAA
Organism: Hakea prostrata; assembly: GCF_041222555.1. NCBI lineage: Eukaryota > Viridiplantae > Streptophyta > Magnoliopsida > Proteales > Proteaceae > Hakea > Hakea prostrata. Next base: position 20,169,773 of record NC_142607.1, on the reverse strand, counting down.
ACATAGAGAGAGAGAGAGAGAGAGAGAGAGAGAGAGAGAGAGAGAGAGAGAGAGAGAGAGAGAGATGTGGTCTTCTTCTTGATCAATGAGAGAGATGAGAGCCAAGATCCGTGTTCGCCGTCTTCTCCTCTTCTCGGTGGCTAGCTTCTCTTTTATATCTCCTGCACACAATGAATCCTCTCTCTTTATCCGTCGATTCGATATTTATTCGTTTGGATTTTGGAAAAACTCATAACTATAAAGTTGTAGATATTTTCGATATCATTCCATAGCATCTTGAATCACTACAATCCGAGCTCATGTGAGAGAGATAAATGAAGGTAGGTCTGTTTACCCGATTTTCAGATTTATTACCAATTTTGTTCCTTAGACCTCCACCTATTTCCAATTTGGCTAAGATCTCACTTTTCATGATTTCTTGGGTAGCAAGATTGAATGTCATGATTTAAAATCCATCAATATCTAATATATTTGCCAACTTTACTCCACATTATCTCTAATAACCAAAATCACCTTTTTTCCTGAAAAATACACAAAAATACTCAATTGCCTCTCTTTTAATTAAATAAGTATGGGGAATTAAATCAAATAAATAATGATAAATGCATGTTTATCAATGGCGAACTTCCCCGAAATAGGGGAATTGACTCTTTCAGTTGGGTTCGGGACCGAAAGGTATAGGAAGGAGGCACAAAATATTGAGTTGCGAGATCTTCAATCTCATTGGGACAAACTTGGGACACATAATATGAAGGACTGATGGAGGGTCTCTTTGACGATCGAGAGCTCCCAGCCATTGGTTTCTTAGGGGCTTTCCTCTTCTTAGAGGAAGTTCCCCGAACTTCAGGTGCATTACCGGGTGGATCCCTAGGGCTAGCAGGAATAGATCGCAACCAGCGATTGGTGACCGTATCATTCCGATCGCCAAAAAGTTCAATAGAGGCAGTGGGAGTTGCTACCTCAGCAGAGCCTACTCCATTAATCAAACGATTGATGGAGTCATCATTAGAAGTCTCGTCACTACCCATTTCTTAAGAAAACAAATAACATGAAGGATTTGGGTGATGAAGGAAAAGGAAAACTAGCATAAACGAAGCAAGTAGGCCGAATGCAGAAAAGATGAACATGAATGAAGATATAACAAAAGAAAGGAGAATGAACTTACTTGTGATCTTAGAAAATCAAAGTTGGGAGGTGAAAAACTTTGAATTGCTGAAACAAAAGCAGGAGCAGAAGCAGGAGCCAATCTTCAGAACAAAATCTCTAGAACAAAAATGAATTCGCAGAGGTGAAAAGAAGAAATGAAAAAGAGAGGCCCTTTTATATATTTGAAAGTAAGATGAACGAACGAGATTGAGGTCATTCAACGGACAAGATCGTGCGACGGTTCGAGTAGAATGGATCGACGAACAAGATTAAATGCCATCAACGGTTGATAGTCACTAACGGTTCGAGAAACGAGACAATGATAGCAATGTTCAAATGAGTGATGGTTCGAGCAATGGGACCATAATGGCAATGCTTCCCCATGGACCACGTGGCGTACAACACGCAGGAAACGGGAGTTTAGATGGCTCGACGGCACACCATTGGGCACGAGTGACAAGAGCATTAAATGCGGAGTTATCTCCAATTGACAAGATGCTTCGTCTTTATTCACGATCAAGATAAAGAAAGCCAAGCCAAGCATCCGAATAGGAGGCATCACCCAAAAGCTTGGCCTGCAGGGCAAGTGAGACGAAGAAAATCAAACAGAACCCGATCAGACAGGGTTCGAGCCATAAGTCCTGGTCAAGCCATGATCGGGACCAATCTTGACCTAGTTCTCACGATCAATAATGAAAGAGTCGTTTGACGGTTAGAAGCCACGAACGTGATCCCGAATCTTAGGGGATATGCAACCGAGCTAAAGGGGGTAACTGCCATTGAGGCGGAGAGGGGACTCGTGTTAAGGTTGGTAACTACCACAATCCCTAATATCTAGGGTAAAACCCTACAATCGGACGATCATCAAGAAGGATCCTAAACGCATCCAACGGTCGGGAATCAGAGGTAAAACCTATATAAACAAATGATTTACGCCCTTACGAGCTATTTGAATAGTTTCCTTTACATTTTACATATAATTTAGGCTCTGCATCTAGCTAGAACTCTGTGATCAGTTCCTTAACTGACTTGGCCTTCGGAGGTGGCCTCCCGATCCCCACGATCGGGCCACGTCTGACATTGTTTTGCAAGTTTATCATCAATGATCTAAAGGCTAAACAGATTCGAGACACATCACATTGAAAACCTTTCAGACACTGTTTATTATAAGGAGATTTTTTTTAAAAAAAAATAAACAGTAATTTAACTGTTTTCAGTGATAAATTTGACAAATATATCCAATAAAAATCCAATTTTGGGGTCTCTATGCTTTTTAAACATAAAGTGGGGTGTCAATGTAGGGTTTTCATTTTGGGATGCCAGTGAAATTATTCTAATTAAAATATTATGCTGGTAAATGTAATTGATGGTATTGTTTTGGAAATATGTTGACAACTACAGCCAAAAACTATTTTTGTATCGTACCCACATTCAAAACCGTTTTAGAAAACCATATATCCTTCTTGTAGTGGTTTTTTTTTTTTTTTTTTGATAGGGTACAACCTTAGATAGGCAGTTTCGATTTCATTATTCAATTTTAGTACTATATTTTCAATATTTTCACCCTTACACGAAGTAAGGATAATAATTTTGCAACCGAACTACTAGGACCAAGTTGATTCAAGTCGAGGCTTAATGGACAAAGTATGGACTGAGGGTTAGAATACTAGTTGGTTTTGAATTGATTAGCCAAAATTAATTCGTTAAAATAAAAACACTTTGCAGTCGTTGGACAAAGTATGGACTGAGGGTTAGAATACTAGTTGGTCTATGCATATTCCCTGGGATTGTTCACATACCCTCAAGGTTATTCTGAACCTTCGTTCTACTCTTACACTTTGCAGTCGTTTTCTGATTAAAGATGGGAATCAAGTTATGTTATGGCATGACCCATGGCTTCCAAATGGTCCGATTGCCAAGCCAAATGACCTTATTGTGGAAGCCATTGGTCGTGGACATCATGATGCAGTATCTAAAATCATTTCTGCCGCCAATCAGTGGTTCAACCCTTGCAATGATCCTTTATTATGTGATAGATGGGAGGAGATCAAGACAACCAAAAAATGGCAGCGGCTTCAACAGGATTCCCTCATATGGTTACATACTTCCTCTGGTCATTTTTCTATGCAAAGTGCACATGAAGTTATCCGGCCTCATGCTCCAACCGTAAATTGGTGGTCTCTGGTGTGGCGGTCCATAGCACCAACTAGGTTCATGTTTGTTACTTGGATGGCTGCTCATCATCGGCTCCCTGTGAGAAGTCGATTGTTTAACCGGGGTGTTGCTCGACCCAACATGTGTTCTCTGTCTTGCTGAAGACGAGACACATGACCATTTATTTTTTTGCTGCGTATATTCAAAGCAGATCTGGAATTCGATTCTTCGATTACATGGTTTTAAGCCAAGTGATAGATCTAGCTGGGGCGAAGAGTTGACCTGGGTAGCTTCTCATTTCAACAACCAGGATTTGATGGGTAAACTATTTCGGTTCAGTTTTTGTTGCTTTCTCTATCGTCTTTGGATAGAGAGGAATAATCGCATTTTTCAGGGGAAGTCAGAGACTCACACTGATGTTTTAAACCGTATTATTTATGATACGAGGTTGAGATTCATTGTGACAGAAATTCCAGTCATAGATAATGATCGCAATCGGTCTTTGTTTCATCGTTGGAAGATCAAGGTGCAATATAGGATTTCAAGACCACATGCCCTAACTTAGAATAAACCACCTGCAGAATGGGTTTCTCTCAATTGTGACGGCTCTGTCATGGGGAATCAAGGAGGATATGGGATTCTTGCGAGAAATGAGATGGGTGCAGTTATCTTCGCTGCTGCTGGTAGATGTCTGGAAACAAATGTTCTTTGCATGGAGCTCACGGCCATTCGTCGAGGACTAGTACTAGCTTTGGAACATTCTATCCAGAGAGTCCAGATTCGCTCTGATTCATCGAGTGCTATTGCGATGATTTTAGGTCGGTTTACCATACCATGGTATGCAACAGAGGATGTCTGTGATATCCGAGACTCATTGAGACGGTTATGCCAATATGGGCTTCATCATGTTGTCCGTGAGCTTAATGCTGGAGCTGATTTTTTGGCTGGGCTTTACCCATCTGTACATGAAATTTCTTTCTCTCCTCATTCTTTACCTAAAGCGTTGTCTCGTATTATAAAAGATGACGCTGAAGGGAAGACTTATTTCAGATTGTAACTTTTTCTTTTCTTTCTAATACACATCTACCTTTTTCCAAAAAAAAAAAATTATCTAGGATTTTTTATTTTTATAATTATTGATTGATGCATGTTAACATCACTATTAATCTTGTGAAAAGGACAAAATAGACTGTTATTATTTATTTTTAAATAGAATAGAGTCTTCACACATTAATGGAATATACTTGTAAGGTAAACTTTTTGCTTTGCAAATCTTTAATAAAGTAACCATGAATATTATCCAAAAATATATATACCATGAATAATCTAAGGGTCTATAATAAAAAAAAATGGTTAAGAAAATAAATAAAATCCATAAATTTATTACCTTTCGGGTTTATAAAAGCATAGAATAATTCCTAAGATCGTTTTCCATTCTCTTGTAATTCCAATGCAAGCCCCATCTACATGAGTCCGGATCATCTCCCCATCAGGAGAGTACTCTCTCCGATGGTTTTACAACCACAAAATATAATGGGGCCTAAAAAATATATTTCTTATTTTTACTTGTAGGCCCTACTGTATTTTGTGGTTGTAAAACCGTCAGGGAGCACAGAGAAGGGGATGATCCGGATTCCATCTATTACTCTAAAAAAACAAAAAATATAAGCCCATCAATCAGATCATATCCCAAAAAGCATAAAATACTATTATACTATCATACTACTATTATAAAAGCATGAACTTAAGAGACATGACTATATTTTTGTTTCCTTAAATACCCTTATGTATTAAATCAATTAACACTTTAAATCACTGATAAATGATGTCTAAAATTATAATTTTTAATGATAAGTATAATGTAATATATAATTAGTTGTGGATTAATATTAATTAATACCACTACCTCCTTTGAATTCTACCCCACTCTATTGGAAATCGAAATAATCTTTAAACACAAATTAAATAAAATTAATTAAAAAAATTAGCTTGACTATTTTGTATATCTCTTAGACTTATTATTAAGCAACAATATTTATGGTAAAACAATAATATTTATGGATCTAATAAATAATGCAACGATATCCAAGATCTTGAAATTTCTTTATTTATTTCTCCTTAAGTTTGATCTTTCTTTTTTTTCAACATTTCAAATCTCTTGAAATTCTTCTTCTTTTTTTTTTTTTTTTTTTTTTTTTTAAATCTATTGAAATTCCTATTTTTTTCTTCAACTATTCTTTTTTTAATTTCCCTACAAATTCCTTTAATTTTCAAATTACCTTCCGTCATTAATTACACGTACCTAAGTAATTATGGATATAACTTTGAATTCATTATAATTATAATTTTACTTATCCAGCTTTCTAGAAACAAATTTGAAAAGGCAAAAGATTAAATTGGGCATTCAATTAAATTTCTTCATTTTTCAAAAAAAATAAATTTTCGTAACCGAATTATATGCCACTAAAGTTGGACTATATGCTTTATAATTTGGGCTAAGAATATATAGCATGCTCTAATTTCAAATTATGAGTTAGACTTTTATTTGATTTTAAATATTAATAATTAAATAAGTTCAAACAAATATAATGTAGAGGATATTACTTTACATGAAAATCCATACTTTTTCCTTAGAAAACCATAAGTCTTCTATTCACTTAGGGCGCGTTTGATAACACTCTGAAAGAATGTTTTTTTGTGTTCTTTTAGTCTTTAAGAACGGAAGAATAGGTTTGAAGCGTTTGATAAAACGGTTCGTTCTTCCGTTCTTAAAGAACGAACCGGCATAAAATTGGTCCCAAGAACACCCTTTACAGAACATCTAAAACATGTTTTACTAAAATAACAACAACAAAACTGATAAATCGTTCCCGATAAAACTCATTTGTGTTCATGCAAGGGTTCAACTACTCTATAGCTCGGAGAAGTTCGAAGGTCTGCAAATCCGGTGTCGCCTCCATGGATTTGGTTGCAGGTAGAGTCGATATGGATTTATGCGCTTTGCCTCTGCTCGCTGCAAAGTCGTCTAGGGTTTATGCGCTCTGTTTCTGCTCGCTGCAAAGTTATTCTCCTTTCGTCTCTGGAAAAGAAGATTTAGGTAAGCAAATCTGCTTTTTTGGTTTTCGATGGAAGATGAAGAACTGTTCCGACTTTTGAGAAAGAAATACTGAAATTAATCAGACAAGCTCGACGTTTTCGTAAGTAATCTATCTTGAAATCTATTAAGCCATTTTCCGTGTCACTCATCTTTCATGTTTCTCTTGACGTTTTAGCATCTGAATTTCAATGGTGTTCTCAACTCTGAATTCTCAATTCTCACGAGTAACTAGTTAATACGCTTAGGTCTTCTCACCTTGCATCGGCCGCTCACCTCGCTGCTGTTGCGTGTGACCTTCGATTGAAGAAATAATATCGGCCTGTAATGTGAGAAATCAATTGAAGTTTATGTTTTTCGGTTTTCAAATATGCGTTGATACATGTTTGTTTCTTCGATGCAAGTTTGATCTTTTAGAGATTATATTTGGCAAAGTAGATTTTCAGGAGCTATCTGTGTTTCTCATCAAACCGTCTTCAATCCATAGGTAAAATAAAATATCCATTCCTCTCCTAACTTTAGATTTACTTTATGATAACGCCTGAATCCTGGATTATGATCCTCTGCTGCGCTGCTATTGATTGTTGAGATTGCAACTCATAAGCACAAAATACATCCAATAGCTTGTTTTCAAACTCGGTTTAGTTAATAAAAAACACTCAGAAGTGTTGGACATATTTTCGAGCTGACAGGATGCTATCTCAATGATCAACAACAGGGGAAGTAGGGCCTTAAGGCAGCAGAGGATCAAAATCCCCTAAATCTTGTTTTGTTACCTACTGAATCCATATCTTTTTGTCATAAGCTAGGAGGCTCCCATCCTTTTATCTTCTCTAAGATAAACAAGGAAAACATTTGTGAACCAAGACCATGAAAGAAATTCCCTTTCCATCTTTATCAAGCTTCAAATTCATTAATTCATGACTCATTATTGCCTCTTTTTTCTTCATTCTTTTCTTTCCATTCTCTTTTCTTAGCTCCTTTTGACTTCCTAACAGTTGTGGGTTATTGTGTAAGAGTAGAAGTTAGAACTGAATTTAAAAGACTCATAAAAATGGAATGATGAAGGTGACATTGGGAACTAGAGTCAGAAAAGGAAAAAGGGCGGATAAGGAGAGGCAACCAATCTATCATCCTTTCATCCATCCATCCATTCATTTATTTGTTATTCATTTGTTTGTAGTCTTCTCTAGTCTTCTAAGTAACCAGTTATCACTCTCTCTATTTGTCATGACTGAGGTTGGTGCCCTGTTTCAGAGATCAGAAAAGCGTTTGGAGTTTTGGATTGAATAGTCTCTCTCAGGCTTAGCTCATTACTACCCAGAATTAAAAATTGCAGAGGTATGGTTTAGGGCTTTGTGGATTTATATTTCTAGTATCTATCATACCAGGTGATGTCTATCTACCTGAACCTCATTTTTGCCGGGTGGAATTAGATTTGAGAGTTACCTTGTTGTGATGAACTCACACCAAATTAGACCCAAGAACAGTTCAAACACAAACAGATCAACGAAACTCACTTCAATCTTTGCTGAAGGGGAAAGTTGAGTACCCCTCCCAAACCAGTTTCAAAAAGAGTAATTTCTGCTTCTTTTTTTTTTTTCCTGCTAATTCTCATCCTATAGAAATTCTTATACAGCCAAGACATGATAGACTAGTTAAGTGGAACATGGTTAAATATAAGTATGAATTTGAACAAAGATGCTGAAATAAGGTGGGGATGCTTTCTTTCGGGTATATTTCTGTTTTCTTGTAGGTGAAATTGGTTTGGTACTATAACAATGCACTTGGAAGGCTAGATAAGAAGAAATTTATTGCACGGAAAGAGTCATATGTTCTTAATTAGTTAATTTAGGAGTCCAAAGTCGTATGTTCTTGTTTAATTTAGGAGTCATCGTATTTTTTTATTAAGGATATAGCTTTATTTCTTCTGCATTTTTTGACAGGTACCATGGGTCAACTTTGATATCAGCTAGCCTTTCTGGGTATGTCTGGAAGCAATATTGCCGAATGTAACTTTGGAAGTTAATCTTGATAGTGGTGCGCTTTTTCTTGCAAATTTGGCCTATGATATTTTAAGCATCAAGTTAGTTTATGTTTTGTCGGAGTAATTATCGGAATGTTTTAAATTCACTTCTGAGAAACTCCCCCTAGAGTCTTCTAGTTCTTCATCAGAAATTTGATCTTCCGCACCATTTGTTTTGCATCTTGTTGCCCACATTATTGGCGGTATCATTTACCAAGTTGTTTTCTTACTCATGTTAGTATTGATTCCTCAGTTTATTTCTTTTGTTACTGAGAGACATGTTCATATGTGTTCCAGGAGAGACGGAGGAGGAGTTTTTCACTAAATTAACATATAATTTGGAGAATCTTATACTTAAGGAGGGACTAGAGATAGTAGTTGCTTCGGATATCACCCCATGTCAATAGGAATTCTTTATATTTGCAAGAGATGTTACGTTGTTGATCGTTCATATGTCTAAATCTCGATTGCTACATTCATTGCCGTGCCTGTAATGAGTCTTTGGAGGTGTAATTCCACCACTTTCAACATATTTTGAGAAGGTGATTCCTCGAAATAATCTGTTTGTGAATGCTTGGCCTGTGGGTGACCTAGACAGTCATTGAATTTCACCAATTGAGAACCCAGTTTGATTTTAATTCCTTTGCTTTTCTGATTGATTGATAGATGATATATTTACCATAAAGAAATGATTTTAAAAGGTGGGTGAAATAATGGGTGAACAAAAAATGCCACAAAACTTATCTAGTCACTGCTCACACATGCCTTTCAAATATGTTGTTACATTAGATGCATTGAAGATAAATTGCTTGACATGGAGACACAGGAAGCATTTGAGATGCATGCATTAACATGTATAAATGGTAAGTACACCCATGAATGTGTCCTCCAAAGCATCTTCCACACAAAAATATATGCAGTGACCTTTATACTTTTGAATCCATTTGTAACTCTGATATTTTCAAGTAGAATACGTAAACGTTGGGCTCATACATGTTTTAGTCATTAATATTCATATTGCTTTGAACACTCCATCTTTAAGGGATACTTAGTCAATCTAACAAATCCTATGTTCCATTTATGCAGGTAAGTGTTGTAATATTAGTCCCACATCGACTGATGTGGGAATATGTGGAGAGGAAGAGGCTATAAAAGAATGCCTCTTCCTTCTTCTTTAATCATCCCAAATATCTTCTCTCTTGGATATTTCTTTATTTATAGTGGAGTTTTCTCTCTTGCCCATATATTATTGTGTCTTTCTTTTCTCTTAGTTGTTATTATTGTGTTCTTCTTTTCTCTTATTTGCTGATTGTTCTATTCGGTGGGTTCTTCATAACCCGACAGTGGTATCAGAGCGAGGTTTTTCTGAAGTATGCTCTGTGGTTGCAGCATAGTTTGAGCTTCCACATCAGAAAAGGAAAATTCCTTAGGGGGTTTGTTTGTTTGGTTTAGGGTGTGAGTATCTACTTATAGTATGCTCTGTGATTGCCACTTAGGTGGATCCTTCACATCAGAAAAATAAGTAAGATATTGTTTTTCATCCTACGGAGGTGCTGCAGAAGTCGCAATTTCACGTGGTTTCTTTTCGGGTATCCTCGAAAGGTGTATTGGGTGATTAAGTGCATGTCTAGGAAAATTTTGTCTAAGGAGTCTGGTTTTTAAGCGGATCGCTTGTGTCTCTCCAGTCTTTCCTGGAAATTTTCCTAGTGCATTTTGGTTCAACCATATACCAGTTGGAGATAACCTGAGAAGACAAGTTTCACGTGAAATAGTAGGAGTTATTCTGCAGCCAACAACGATTCGTGATAGAAGCAATGGCGGCAAAAATCGACATCGGCAAGTTTGACGGCTCGAAATTCTCATTATGGAAAATGAAGATGAAGGCATTATTGATAAAGGATAACTGCCTGGAAGCCATCAGTGTTCGGCCGGCGGAGTTCACATACAACGAAAAGTGGAACAGAATAGATGCGATCGCTCTTTCTGATTTGCATCTAGCATTATCAGATGATATTTTAGCGGGCATAGAAGAGAAGAAAACTGCTAAGGAGGTTTGGGATCATCTCATCAAATTGTATGAAGCCAAATCACTTCACAACAAAATCTTCTTGAAGAGAAAGTTGTATACCTTACGGATGTCAGAATCTACATCAGTTACAGAGCATTTATATACTCTGATTTCGTTATGTTCTCAACTTTCAACATTGGGACATAATGTTTCACCACAGAACGTGCTTGAAATTCTACTCCAAAGTCTTCGATTCATATGACCCAGTCATCATCAATTTAACCAAGTAATATCCTCTCCGATTATTTGGTATTTGATGAAAGTCGTGCTACAATTCTTGAAGAAGAAAGTAGACGAAAAGGCAGAGAAGATAGACAGGCAAGCTCACAACAAGCGAAGCTTTGTCTATGACTCGAGGAAGGTCAACGGAACGTGATTCCAGTGGGAGTCACAATCAAGGGAGGTCAAAATCCAGGGGTAAGAAGAATTTCAAGTGCTACAATTGTGGCAAAAGGGGACACTTCAAAAATGAGTGTCGATTCAAAAAGGGTGTAGATAAGGCAGAGACATCTCAAGGGTGCATTGATGAAGGAGATATTCTTTACAGCGAATCAACAATGGCAGCCAAGGATAGATTGGAACATAGTGATGCTTGGATCTTGGATTCGGGAGCAACATGGCACATGACCTCTCGCAGAGATTGGTTTCAAACTTATGAACCTATCTCTACAGGGTCTGTGTACATGGGAAATGATCATGCCTTGGAGATTATTGGAGTTGGCACCATCAAGTTGAAGATGTACGATGGTATGATACGCACTATTCAAAATGTGCGGCATGTGAAGGGCTTAAAGAAGAATCTATTGTCTTTGGGACAATTGGATGAAATTGGGTGCAAGACACGCATCCAAAATGGAATGATGAGGATCGTCAAAGGAGCGCTAGTTGTAATGAAAGCTGAAAGGGGCGCTGCAAATTTGTACGAAGTAATGGGAGAAACATGTCTGGAGGCAGAAGCATCAGTTGCATCAACCGGTACTGCAGAAGAGATGACAAAAGTGTGGCATCGAAAATTGGCCCACATGTCAGAGCAAGGGTTGAAGGTTCTCGCAGAACAGAAATTACTCCCGGGTCTCACAAAGGTTTCATTACCCTTTTGTGAGCATTGTGTTACAAGCAAGCAGCATAGATTGAAGTTCAATGCATCTGATTCCAAGAGTAAAAGTATTCTGGAATTAGTTCACTCTGATGTATGGCAAGCACCGGTTACATCTCTGGGAGGAGCAAGGTACTATGTATCTTTCATTGATGATTATTCGAGAAGATGTTGGGTGTTTCCTATTAAGAAGAAGTCAGATGTGTTTTCAGTTTTCAAAACATTCAAAGCGCAAGTTGAATGAGAAATTGAGAAGAAAATCAAGTGCCTCAGGACAGACAATGGCGGTGAATATACAGGGGATGACTTCTTTGAGTTTTGTAATCAAGAAGGCATCAAGAGACAACTCACGGTGGCTTACACTCCTCAACAGAATGGAGTAGCAGAGCGGTTGAATAGAACTTTACTCAAAAGAACGAGAGCCATGTTGAGAACTGCAAGTATGGCTAAGTCCTTTTGGGCAGAAGCCGTAAACACTGCCTGCTATGTGATTAATCGATCACCAACAAGATCGATTGATTTGAAGACACCGATGGAGATGTGGACTCGGCAAGCCGGATTGATTATTCACGCCGCACACATTTGGGAGTCCTGTGTACGCGATGTATCATCCCCAAGAAATTTCGAAGTTGGATCCAAAATCCAGAAAATGCAGATTCTTGGGAAATGCTGATGGAGTCAAGGGGTATCGACTGTGGGATCCCATTGCCCACAAGGTCGTCATCAGCAGAGATGTCATTTTTGCAGAAGATAAGCTGCAAAAGGAAGATGTGAGTAGCATTTCAATAGAAATTCCGGAGAGTACAACAGTTCAGGAGGAAGAGAAGTCCAATCCAGAAAATTCTTCTGGAGCAGAATCAGAAAATGAGGAACAAGTACCAGTTGAGTCTACAATTGTAGAAGTTCGACGGTCACCTCGTGAAAGACATACACCAACTTGGGCAATCGATTATATTATGGAGAGCAACATTGCATACTTGTCTTCTAACAGAAGATGGTGAGCCATCAACATTCAGAGAAGCGATTGATAGCTCGAAGCGTCACTTTGGATGGCGGCTATGCGGCAGAAGAACTAGAAGCTCTTCATAAGAATAAGACGTGGGAGCTTGTACCTTTACCGCACGGAAGGAAGCCCATTGGTAACAAATGGGTTTACAAGATCAAACGAAACAGTGATGATCAAGTAGAGCGGTATCGTGCAAGAATGGTGATCAAAGGATATGCTCAGAAAGAAGGTGTCGATTTCACGTAAATCTTTTCTCCGGTGGTTCGACTTACTACTCGTCCGGATAGTTTCGGCACTTTGTGCTACGTTTGATCTACATCTTGAGCAGTTAGATGTAAAAACTGCATTTCTTCATGGAGATCTTGAAGAAGAAATCTATATGCTTCAACCAGAAGGTTTTGAAGAACCAGAAAAGGGGAACTTGGTTTGCAGGTTGAACAAATCTCTATACGGCTTAAGACAGGCGCCAAGATGTTGGTATAAGAGATTTGATTCCTTCATATTGAGCCTTGGATACAACAGACTTGCTTCAGACCCTTGTGCGTATTACAAGAGGTTTGGTAATGATGATTTCATCATTTTATTGTTGTATGTCGATGATATGTTGGTGTCAGGCCCCAACAAAGATCGGATCGTAGAATTAAAGGCTCAATTGGCTAGGGAATTTGAAATGAAGGATCTAGGACCCGCAAACAAGATTCTAGGGATGCAAATTCACCGAGACAGAAATAACAGGAAGATTTGGCTATCTCAGAAGAGTTACTTAAGGAAAGTCTTGCGCCGCTTCAATATGCAAGACTGTAAGCCAATTTCTACTCCTCTTCCTGTTAATTTCAAGTTATCCTCAAGTATGTGTCCTAGCAATGAAGCAGAGAGGATGGAGATGTCTCGAGTACCGTATGCATCAAGACAGTGGGAAGTCTGATGTTCACTATGATATGTACAAGACCGGACATTGCACATGCAAGTGGGAGTGATTAGTCGACATATGGCGAATCCAGGACAAGAGCATTGGATTATAGTGAAGAGGATCCTAAGATACATTAAAGGAACCTTGGATGTCGCTCTATGTTATGGAGGATCTGAATTTCTTGTCGAGAGGATATGTTGATTCGATTTTGCAGGGGATCTTGATAAAAGGAAATCCACTACCGGCTATGTGTTTACAATTGCAGAAGGAGCCGTGAGCTGGGTATCTAAACTACGACAGTTGTAGTACATCGTCTACAACGAAGTTGAGTATATGGCAGCTACACAAGCTTGTAAAGAAGCAATCTGGATAAGAAGATTCATGGAAGAACTTGGGCACAAACACGAGAAGATTCTCTTGTATTGTGACAATCGAGTGCCTTGCACATTGCAAGGAATCCACTTTTCATTCCAGGACAAAACACATAGAAGTACAATATCATTTTGTTCGTGAAGTGGTGGAAGACGGAAGGGTGGATATGCGGGAAAATCCACACGAAAGAGAACCTAGCAGATGCATTGACAAAAGCAATCAATACTGACAAGTTCATTTGGTGCAGATCCTTGTATGGCTTGATAGAGACATAGACAACATGGTGGTGGCAAGATAGAGACTGGTGTGGAGATTGATTGATTCTCAATCTAATCTCCAAGTGGGAGATTGTTGTAATATTAGTCCCACATCGACTGATGTGGAGAATATGTGGAGAGGAAGAGGCTATAAAAGAATGCCTCTTCCTTCTTCTTTAATCATCCCAAATATCTTCTCTCTTGGATATTTCTTTATTTATAGTGGAGTTTTCTCTCTTGCCCATATATTATTGTGTCTTTCTTTTCTCTTAGTTGTTATTATTGTGTTCTTTTTTTCTCTTATTTGCTGATTGTTCTATTCGGTGGGTTCTTCATAATCCGACAGTAAGGACACTCATGGGTATGTTGGTGCTAATCTTGCTGCTCTATGTATTGAAGCTGCTCTACAATGTATCAGAGAAAAGATGGATGTTATTGACTTGAGAGATGAACCCATTGATGCTGGGATACTAAACTCTATGGTTGTATATCATGAGTTTCTTGGGTTTATATTTGATACTTTTTCTTTAGCCCAATCCCCACATTTCGATAAGTCCTATAACTACCACATGTATGTCTTTGATTGGATGGAGGGAACAGACTGATTGTAGTGAGCTTTCTTTTATTAGATAATCCATTGTTCTTTTATTAAATAATCCAATATAAGTATGGTTTTTGGTCCAGCATTAAAATATGGCTTTTTGGGAAAAAAAATTTTAAATATAAAAACTTCTGGCATTTTTAGAACGCCGGCATAAATCACATATGACAACGTTTATAAAAAACGCTAGCAAATAAACTTTATTCTCATCTCTACGGCAGTGTTTCAAAAACGTCGCGAAAAAGCACTAAAACAAGAAACGCCAGCAATGAAATGACACTTTGCTTTCCAACAACGATGTTTTGTAAACGTCGTAAATATAAATGTTGTGGCATTTTGTATAAAAGCCGGCATTTTAGAAACTATAATGGCGTTTTCTAAACGCCGGTAAATGTGTCGTCGTAAGTCACCATCACCAACATTTTTTTAGTGCTATTGTTGCAATACGGCACTGTTTTTGTCGGCGTTTGTGAAGCGTCGGAAAAGGTTTATAGCGGCATTTTTAGATTTATGGCAGCGTTTTGGAAACGTTGCTATAGGCCCGTTTTCTTGTAATGATAACATGTACATAAAGGCTTTGCTTCAAAATTTGACTTTCAGAGAAAACTATAAAAAATACATACCAAATCTTCACCAAAGGGACCCAACATTAGTTTGCATTAAGGTGACCTAATATTAGTTTATGACCCATTAAAGGGACCCACACGTAAAAAACTCTATTTTTTATTTGTTAATCCAAGTTTTTAATTGATTTCATGCACATTCGAATTTGGTATCCATATTTAATGTAGGGTATGAATTTAGTCATATTTATTGATTTAATCATAAAATTTTGTAATAGGAACATATTTTCTATAACATTTTTATCAAACATCCATTTGTTCTATAAGCGTTCTTTTTCCATTCCTGGAACGAGTTTATCAAACACCAAATTGTTTCGAAAATACTTTTAGAACATGTTTATCAAACGCCTATTTTCAAACAGAAAATGTTCTTTAAGCATAGAAACATGTAAAAATGGTTTTACATAAGAACTGGTCCTCTGGAAAGGAAACGTTACCATACGCATACTTATAGTTCAATATTAAGAAATTTGCACTAAGCAACATCATAGTGCATCATTACTAGTATATAAATATATATATATATATATAGAGAGAGGTCGTTCCGTCCACGTAAACGCAAACTCATGAGTCCCATCCAACGGAATGAGTCCCATCCAACGGTTTCTAATTCATATATGCCATATATAACTGTGACACGTGGAATGTAGAAGATATTTCCAACTCTCGTTCTTGGATTCTTGACTTGTAGGTTTGAAAAACCTTTTGCAGACACCAAGGGTCACCCCAATCATCGAAATATCTCTCTCTTATCAACAGAATCGGAGACAGAGAGAGAGCGCATCCAACAATGGAGTCACCACACGAGACACCCTCAGTCCACCACTCAGAGAGGTGGCGCCGCTACATTCCTCGATTCTCGTGCGCAACCAGCTTCCGCCTGAAAACGTCATTTTGGGCGGAACTTGGGGGCTCTGTTGGTGATCTCGGCACTTACATCCCCATCGTTCTTGCCCTCACACTAGTCAACCAACTCGACCTGGGCACCACACTGATCTTCACAGCTCTCTACAACATCATCACAGGATTCCTCTTTGGAATCCCCATGCCGGTTCAACCCATGAAATCCATCGCTGCCGTCGCCATCTCCGAGTCACAGACTCACCTCACCGTTCCCCAAATCATGGCCGCCGGCATCTCCACCGCCTCTGTTCTCTTCCTTCTAGGCGTCACCGGCCTCATGTCTTTCTTCTACCGCTTCATCCCTTTACCCGTCGTTCGTGGCGTTCAGCTTTCTCAAGGTCTCTCCTTTGCTTTCACCGCCATTAAATACATCCGTTACAATCAAGACTTCTCAACTTCAAAATCCGGCTCTGGTCGTTCCTGGGTTGGCCTAGATGGGCTCATCCTTGCCCTCTCTGCTCTCCTATTCGTCGTTCTCACAACCGGTTCTGGGGATTCCATTGAGGAACCTCAACCACTGCTTCAATCCAGAGAAGCTCATCCTCGCCGCCGTCGTGCGGTTCGAAGGCTTCGTATCTTATCTTCAATTCCATCTGCGCTTCTGGTTTTCCTCTTGGGTCTGGTGTTCTGTTTTCTTCGTAATCCTTCCATTGTTAATGATCTCAAGTTCGGCCCTTCGAAGATTCACGTGGTTAAGATCTCCTGGGAGGATTGGAAGATTGGATTCGTTCGAGCCGCAATCCCTCAAATTCCTCTATCTATTCTCAACTCTGTGATTGCCGTCTGTAAATTATCAGCCGATCTCTTTCCCGAGAAGGAAGCATCGGCCACGGCAGTCTCTGTGAGTGTGGGAGCCATGAATTTAGTGGGTTGCTGGTTCGGAGCAATGCCGGTCTGCCATGGCGCAGGTGGATTAGCAGGGCAGTACCGTTTTGGGGGAAGAAGTGGAGCTTCGGTGTTGTTTCTGGGAATTGGAAAACTGGCTTTGGGGCTTGTTTTTGGGAACTCGTTTGTGAAGATTTTGGGTGAGTTTCCAATTGGGTTATTGGGGGTTCTCTTGCTCTTCTCTGGGGTTGAATTGGCAATGGCTTCCAAGGACATGAATACCAAGGAAGAATCTTTCGTGATGCTGCTATGTGCTGCTATTTCCATGACTGGTTCAAGTGCTGCTCTGGGTTTCGGCTGCGGGATTGTTCTGTTTTCGCTTTTGAAGCTCAGGGAATTCAATTGTTGTTCTTCAAGCTCCACCAAATCCGTGGATTCTACAGATCTTAATTCTGGTCTCCTTCCTTAGGGGATGAGATGGGTAAGCAATCTCAGGCTTAAGATACTTGGTCGTAAACAGATCGATTCCGAATAGTCAGATACAGGTGTTCTTCATTTTCTAAAACTGATAAAAGCTTCCAGAATCCTCAGTGTAAATAGATATTTAAATTTTTACTAAATGATATTGAATTGGGTTTAATAGTTATCTTTTCGAGGTCCCTCTGTAACCATCCTGTTTTAAATGGAACAAAAGTTTGCCGGAGTTGTGCAAAATACGATCCAAGACCAATTCAGTTTTAGTTTTAAAAATTAAAAGGATAATTTTAGAGTTTTCTTCATTTAAAAAACAGATTTTTAAGCTCTTGAGGCAGCTTATCACCACCTACAAGACCTATTGGATTATATTATTGATGGACACTGAACACAGCCATCTCTCGATGTAGCACTTATTGTTGATGATGTCAGGTAGCTTGCTAGCTTATTCTTTTTTTGCGAAAAGATATTTTTTTCGAGTTCATTACAAGAAAGTCAATTATATATTATATAATTCGAGTTCGTTTTGTATTTTATAGTATTAATAAAACGGACATAAAAAAATCACGAATAAACATTGAAACAAGTCAATCTTTAATCCCTCTAGTATTTATTTGGGGCCTCTTAAAAATGCTTAAAAATGCACTTATTTTCTTACCAAAAAAAAAAAAGCACTTATTTTAGGGAACGATGCAACCATGAGGAGGGAAGGACATTTTTGGGGTGTCGGTGGTAGAATTCGATCAGATTCACCGGAGCAACAAGAAGATGAAACGGTGGGCTAGTGATGCAGAACCGCAGGAATCCCCACCAACCAGAACCAATGCTGCATTTTTTGGCTGGTTTTCAAATTGCAGGAGACAGATATGAAACTATGGAAGAAATTGGATGGATTGATCATAATGGATTTCTAGTTGGTGAACAATTTGAAAGGGACTCGGAGGCCGATGAAGGCGGAGAGGAAGGTGTAGGTGTAGGTGATGAGAGATTCTACTCAACCATCAAGCTTTCAAAGGCAAAGAAAGAAAGAATTTGAAAACCTTGGAGATAGTCACTAATAATTAAGCTTATGGGAAAGACGATAAGTTTCAAAACCATTTCTAGTAAACTGAATACCTTGTGGAGTCCTAGATCTTATTGATATTGGCAATGCATTCTATATTGCAAAATTTGGATAGCAAGAGGAATACCTAAAGGTCCTTACCAATGGACCTTGAATTATATCTGATCATTATCTATCAATTCGAAGATGGGAGTCTAATTTCATCTCAGAATAAGAAGTATTGAAATAATTGATTGTTTGGGTTCGATTCTAGGTGTTTCAATAGAATATTTTGGCCATCTATTCCTACATAGGTTGGGGAATAGGGTGGGCAAAATTATCAAAATTAATACAACAACAATGCAAGCCTTGAGAGGTAAATATGTTAGGGTTTGTGTAGAAGTGGATCTTACTAAACCTCTACCCTCTAAATTCAGTTTAAATGGTCGAGTTCATCAAATCTTATATGAATCATTACATCTTTTATGCTACACATGTGGTAAATTTGGACATTTCCAAGAACAATGCACAGCTATACCTCTTACAGAAATTGAGCCACATGCAATTTTTCCTTCGGGAGGAGAAGCCGTGAACTTGAACAGAAAGGAAGAGGAGATTGAAGAACATCCTCCTGATGCCACATATGGTTCATGGATGCATGCCCAAAAAACCAAATACAAGAAAGATAACAGGAAAACTATCGGAGGAATGGTCGGAGAAGGAAACGAAGATCAGAGAGGGCAAAACCAGAACAGAGAACAATTGGGAAATAGAACTATCGTACAAGTTTCGGGCTCTAGGTTCGCAGCGCTCATGTCGAAGGAAACTAATGAGGTGCCACTAGAGTCCCAATTGGATTCAAATGCTACGATGGTCCAGAAACTGGTCAAGTTAGGCAAATTCAGCAGAGTTTCAATAAGGAAAGAACTCCAAGATCTGATAGATAGGATGAAATTTCTAGACAATTATCAATTAACAATATGGATCCACGTCTAAGAGCAACAAATCTAGTAACTGATGCTTGCAGAAATTACACATTGGCAGTAGAGATCCAACAAGCACATGCCATGATAGGTAAATTGAAAGATAATGGAAGAGTTGAATGCATGCAAAATTTTATGGGCAGAATATAAGAAAGAGAAAATCAAGATCCAAATCGCATATTGGGAAACATTGCTACTATTAGTATAGAGAACCAAATGGACGTCGATCAACTGGCATTGAGAATAGAGGTGGGTAAACCGCCAGATATCAACCCTGCAAATAGGACACATGTGGAAAAATTGATCATAAATGAAGAATATCCATCCCCTTGGAGACAATGAGTTTATGTAGGAGGATGTCCAACCTTCAATTTATTAATTATGAAGGCTTTAGTGTGGAATTGTAGAGGAACGGGAAGTAAAGCATTTATTTCAATGCTCAAATTTTACAAACAGGAATACAATCCTGATGGAATTATTATTATTATGGAGACTCGTATAAGTGGTAAAAGAGCTGAGGATGTGATTAAAAAGCTTCATAGAGAAGTTAACTTTAGAAGTGACGCTGTGGGCATGTCTGGGGGAATTTGGTTCGTTCTCTTCAATCCTCAAATCCAAGCATCATTGATTCAAACTCATGATCAGTATTTGTTTATGGAAGTTGAAGATCGAATGGGTAGTTTTAGATGGAATATGGTAGTAATGTATGCAAATCCATCAGATACATTGAGGCAAAAAGGTTGGGATGATATCCATACAATTCTAAGCATCTCAAACTAGCCTTGTTTGGTTATAGGAGACTTAAATGATGTTCTAAACTCATCCAAAGTAAAAGGGGGAGTGCCAGTATAAAAAAGAAAATGCAAAAAGTTCAGGGAAAATTTGAATTGTTGCAACTTGATAGATCGGGATCATTTGGACCTAAAATTTTACCGAAGGGGGTCAAAATGGAGGGGCTTGAGACGCACTTATAGAAGATTAGATCGAGGTTTATGTACAGACTTGTGGAGGTTATTATTTCCTAACATTGTGGTCAAAGTTCTCCCTAGAATAAAGTCTGATCACCACCCTCTTTTGGTCGACTTCTATCCTTCCAAGAGGAACTCCCGCAAAAGACCTTTCCGTATGGAGGCCATGTGGCTTACTCATGAGCAATTTGATGATGTTGTTAATAAAGGCTGGCAAAGAACTATTAGTCTTCTTGCGGCTCTATCCCACATGCAAGAAAAATTACAAGACTGGAATAGAACTACTTTTGGAAGATTACAAAAGGAGAAAAAGAAGTTGAATGCTAGACTTGGAGGGATTGAAAAGAAAAAAAAAAAAAAAACTAGTTGACGGCCTTCTGAATCCCTTTCTAGTTGTTCTTGAAAAAAATTTGAGGTTAGAATTGGAAAAAGTTCTAAGCAGAGAGGAGATTCTATGGGCCCAAAAATCTCGAAAAAAACTGGATTTTGCAAGGAGATAGAAATACAAGATATTTTCATACCTCTACCATAACAAGGAGAAGAAGGAATAGAGTGGATGCTTTAATAGATGAAAGAGGTGAGTGGATCCACGAAGAGACCAATCTCAAGGTGCATTTAATGAACTATCATAGGAGTTTATTTAATGGGGAACACCATGAGCCGAGTCCCATTAATTGGAGAGTCTGTACATCAGACTGTACAAGAAGCATTTGCTAATATGGATGATAAGCTAAATGAAACTTTGTTGGCTCCGATATCCAAAGTTAACAATCTTGAGAGAATCACCCAATTTAGGCCCATATCTCTCTGCAATGTGAGCTTTAAAATTATTACTACAATGATCACTAACAAACTTAAGGATTTTATGCCTAGTCTTATTGCCCCTAATCAAGTTAGCTTTGTTCTTGGACGTCACATCCAGGATAATATTATTGTAGCGCAGGAGATCTTTCATGATATGAAAAAGAAGGGCAGAGGAATCCAGTACATGGCTATAAAAATTGATCTAAAAAAAACATATGATAGAATCCAGTGGAATTTTATTGTTGACTCACTTTCTCTAGCAAGAATTCCTAAAAGTTTGATAAATGTCATTATGAATTGTGTCACAACTTCTAAGCTCAATGTTTTTTGGAATGGTGAATTGATGGAGTATTTCCAGCATTCTAGAGGAAGTCAACTAGGGGACCCCCTCTCTCTCCCTCTTGTTCATGTTATGCATAGAAAGATTGACTCATATTATTCAATATGTTGTTGCAGAAGGAAGGTGGAAGCCATTTAAGATCAGAAAGGGAGGAACTATGATCTCCCACCTAATGTTTGCGGACGACGTTGTCTTATTTTTTAAAACTTCTAAAGATCAAGTTTCAACAGTCCTACAATGTTTGAATAAATTCTACAATGCTTCAAGAAGCAAGGTTAGTGTGGCGAAAACACAAATATACTTCTAAAAAAATGTGGATAGACAAAAAGCCAAGGAAATAACACATATCAGTGGATTTTCTACAATTGATGATATAGGTTGTTATTTAGGAGTCCCTATTTGGAATGGAAGAACCAAGAAAGCTAACTACAACTATATTGTCAACAAGATGAAGGAGAGGCTGTCTTCTTGGAAAACAAATTCTTTATCTCTTGCATGCCAAGTTGTACTAGCTAAATTAGTAATCCAAACAATCCCATACTACATAGTGCAATAAAATCTCATCCCAAAAGGAATTTTGCAGGAGGTGGAAAGGGCCACTAGAGCATTTGTTTGGGGAGATACTGAACACCAAAAAAGAACTCATCTAGTTAACTGGGGAAGTTTGTGCAGTTCCAAGAAAAATGGAAGTTTAGGCTTAAAAAATTTATCTATTATGAACAAGGTTTCATCATGAAGCTAGCATGGGGGGGGGGGGTTCTCCACCAAGATACTATGTGGACAACAATTTTAAGGGAGAAGTATGGCTCTACAAGGAGGAGCAACCCATTAAACATTTTAGTGACCGACTCTCTACTTTGGAAAGCTGTCACATCCTGCCAAAATCCACCCAGCCGGTACCCTATCGGGAATACCTGGAGGAGTGATTGTTGCTTGTATCTCAAGATATTACGCAAGTATACGTATCGCAGTCAAGTAATAAATGATAAGTACAAAATCGATCCCACGGAGAATTATATCCTTAACTTTCAATGTAAAAGTAGAATTGATTTAAATGAAATTAACAAGGTTGATTGGTATTTGTCTAACTAATTAACCAATTGACAGGTAAAGAAAACTAAGGAACTAAAATGTAGATTTGAGCAATGGAAGAAACTTAATGAGTGACAAGTGTGTTAGGAATCAAGTTTCCCTTCCCCTGAATTTTAAAACACAAATACTAAAGCAATACTACAACCCCAAGATAAATCAAGAACTTGGAATGAATGGCAATATGGTATTTTCCAATACACATAAGCTAGCATCCTAAATCAACATCAGCATATTCCTATGAAGAATTGAATTAAGAATGCAATTTAAACCCAATCCAATCAATGGTAATGTGAGGTAATTGGGTATTCTTACCCAACCTACTAATTAACACAACCTAATTAAAGATGATGCTAACTCACACAATTCAACAAACACCTAGACTTCATTAATTTTCCAATTAATGAAATCATAACATTCATTCAAGAAAGATCATTCAAGAACTGAAATTAGTCAATATAACATGCTGAATTCATTAACAATAAAGTGGATTGCAATAAAACTAAAGAACACATGATTAATTACATATCAAAATTCAGGTTTAGGTACTACTATCATCCTAACACAGCTAAGATTTAGCCCATAACAGAATTCAAATGCATAAAACCAAGTATAGTTGACATGAGACTAGAAAATAAGAAGATAGAGTTATAAAAACAAGAATAAACTAAGGCTTCAATGCTTCCACATGAGCTCCAGCTTTCTTCTTCAGCAAATCAACAATTCCAGCAGCTCCTTGCTTCCACAAGAGCTCCAGCATTCGTTCTCTCCCTCCTTCCTCTCAGCCAAGTCTCTCATCCACACCTTGGTCGAATCTCCCCTCTTGTCCTCCTTGCCTCTCTTCTCTTTCTTCCATAAATGTCTTCAATCATTAGGTTAGATTCTGGCCATAGGATTAGAACCTTCCTCCTGAGATCAAGGGCTGAAAACCATCATGTATTTACAAGAATTTAGTCCACTTAAGTTAGCCCTTTTTGGTCAATTCCATTTGAATTGGATCTGAGAATATTCTGCTCCGTTGTTGTAGCAATGCAGCAACAACTCTACAACAAAGTTAGAGGACATGTTCTTTATGAATCTTCACCTACATGTTCAAGAGAAAGAGAAACAGTCAAATTCATCCATAAAAAGAAGGGAAATTCATGCAATGTGACAAAAATGAACTAAACAAAATGCAACATGTTGAGACTAAATAAAACAACACCTAATGAATACTATCACTAAAACAAAGACAAAATACTCCTAAATCAAGCCATCTCAAGTATAAAAGTTATAAATCTTAACTCTATTTCATAGAGTTATCAGTGATCCACGATCCCGACGATCAAGTTTAGGAACTATCATATCCACTTAGCACAATAATATAATCAAAAGCAAGAACAAATCATTGTTTTCAAGTAATTTAATAATAGACGTCAAGAACGGATCTCAGAAGGATCACAAAAGAACATCAGAGTGCAGAAAAGATACCAATAAAATAAATAGTCAAAATGCGGAATGAGGCGGAAACCCACTCTACAAAAGCTTTGGAAGGTAGATCGAATAAAAGTAAAGGTTACAACTGATTCCCAAATGAAAGGGGAACAAACTAAACTATGGTCTCAACGAATCAAATAAAAGGTCAAAAGAGAATGGGACGATATCCCATCGCTAGCACACAAGTGCAAAAGCCGGATTGCTCCATCAATCTCGTACTGATAGTCTTCACCGACGTGGTCACCATAACCAGTACTGCAAGGGTCATCAACCTGGTCTTCATAGTATTGACCATCATAGTCAACAATAGTAGTACTTGCAGGCAAGTCTAACAAAAGATGTTGCAAAAAAGAGTGAGTTCAAAAGAACTCAGCAAGGCATGTTATTCCACAATAACATAAATACATGATACAAAACATAGCATGATGTAAGATGATATGAAACAGACAATGCATATATGAATCTAACTCTATATATGCTAGTCTCTATGGTAAACATGCTTTAAGTCATAGCACCATACTTTCTTGGGTAAGTCCAGTCACTTGGCTCTGGTAGGTAATGGGTCCTGCATCCCTTGGGACAATCCATGGCTGGGGTCTAAGTCACCGCTCTCTCACATCACCATTTGGTATAAGTATTGGTGCATGTTACAGTAAAGCCTAACCCAGTGCAAGTCATCTACTCAGTCGTATCAAGTCAGATCCAGATACTTCCCCTATGGCTACAACCAACTCGGTTCCGTATCCTTCACACTAGAGGCAGCGTATCCTATGGCTACAACCAACTCGGACTACGGACTCATCAACCCTATTGGTCATCCACATAATAGAGGGGAAGCTCTCACATCCTCTCAAGGATCATTTCACCGGTCTCGAGCGCCCGTGAGCCCAAGTCTAGCTATTTGCAACCCTACCAATAAATGGCCTCTAACGAGTATCCGCAATGTGATCTATGCCCTCTCACGGATATCATTCACTAGTCTTGAGCGCCCACAAATCCACGTTACTACCACGGGTTGTTCGGTCTCAATGGCCTTCCAATTCGGGTCTGATACAACAAGGACGTCCTAGCCAACACCACTAGACAAGTCCTATGTATGACATCCAATAATCCGGGAAAGCGTCAATGGGCACCATCGGAAACATCCCATACTATTCCCTCTGATGTCCAAGGACAAAAATGTCAAAAGGACATTCCCCAATCCCAAATAAAACCTATTCAATCGCATTCCCAATTCCATCATATCATACACAATATGGTATTTCATCATATAGAAAGATATATAATATAACATGATCAATCGCATATGTAAATAACAAAATGAATATTCATGATCACAAGAGAATGTATAAACATGACACTATTGTACTTGAAGTACTTACAACAGTCATATAGTGTAAGAAATACAATAAAGAAGGTGAATCTACTAAGTTTTCAACATCGAAGTAAGATTCACATATTCTATATAACTATGGTAACAACCGTCATTACCTTAATTCGAATTGAAGATAGTCCAAAGATCAATTAGAATGGTCCCAAGGTTAGCACTTAGACCCTAGACAATCATAGATGCAATATTAGAAGAGAAATCAAGCAAATCGGAGGTCAAACGGATCAAATAGGACAAAGCGTCAAAATTGATTTTCAGCTGGTTGACTGCTTGGTTGACTGACTCAGTCGACTAGGCAGTCGACCAAGTGAACAAGAACGGGACAGATTTTGGATTTTTTATCCGAAACCTAGCTTCCAGGACTCGGATCACTCAGAAATTTGAAAGGAATGTTAGGAACAGTAAATGAAGACTATCTAGCAAAGATTTAACATCAATCAATGGTCTAAAGAATTCCCAATTTGAAACCCTAGCTTCTAAATGCTAAACATCATGTTCTTCAATGAAATCAATTGTAAATGCAAGGAACATTAGGGAATCAATTAAGGGAATGACAAGCAATAGATTAGAATCATATACTAATAAGAAATCAAACTTAGCATACTATAGAAATCAGTTTAGGAGATGAAATCATGTTGCTATGAAGAAAATCATGATAATGTAAGGTTAAGAATCAATAGAGGGAGCATAGCATTGGTGGGATGAGAGGGGTTTATACAAACGCAAGGAGAGAACACAAGAATAGGTGGTTGCAAGGTTGCAGCACCATCTTCATGATCTCAATAGCAAGAAAGAGAAGAGGTGAGAGTAGATTAAAGAGAGAATGAGAGAATACATACCTTGTAGAAGAAACTTGAGAAGAGAGACAATGATTTTTGATAGAATACTTCACCACTACCAAGGAGAGGTCTTAGGAGGCTCTCTCCATGTTCTCAGGAGGCTATAGGAATAGAATAGGGTTCTAACTACGAGGTTCCATTATGTAGGTCACAAAATAATCCAAAAATCACAATTTTCGCATTTAATAATCAGCTGGTCGACTGGCCCAGTCGACCAAGTAGTCGACCAAGCAGTGATAGCAACTTTAGACAGGGAAATGGAAGGCCAGGTCAACTCAAATTCACTTGGGCTTTCTCCTATAACTCAATCAACTAGTCTAGGTCAGAGAACTACCTTTGAACCAAGTCTGGAAGTGCATTAGGTATGTCAACTAATCTCCCCTTCATCAAGGTGTAGTTTCTTATCAAACACTGACAATGCTTCCAAGTATGGAGCACCATCATCAATTTCCATGGGTTTCGGGTCAAATACCATGTCTTCTACTGAGAGGGCCCATAGAGACTTCTTTCTTCACTTCGGGACATTAGATCTACCCTAAGGGAAAGGTCTGACATGACTTCCTAAGACTTTCAAAGATGGCAACACTGTTATCAAGGTCCAACTTCAAGTTCTAACATTAAACAAGTCCTTCTTCACCCAAAACAAATAGGGTGTCCTAGCTAGGTTTGGGCTGGATTTCACAAAGCAATAACAAAAGAAGTCGTAACGGTCAAGAAACATTGTGAATCAGTAGTTGGGAATGGCATGTCTATTCTTTTCAGGAGTGACAATTGGATAGGAACTAATCTTGCTCTTGTAGATATGGCTATGAAACCTATTCTAGTTGATTGGTTAGAAGAGAATATATAGTCCTATGTGCAAACTAGTGAGAGGTTGTGGAACAAAAAATTTATTAACTTTCTGCCCGATAATATCTATCAACAGATTAAAGCATGTGCCCCTCCCCCCTTTAGAAGATAATGGTAGTGATAGGTTCATATGGAAGCAGTCTCCATGTGAGATCCAGCCCAAACCTATCTAGGACACCCTATCTGTTTTGGGTAAAGAAAGGTTAGTTTAACGTTACACCTTGAAGTTAGACCTTGATTTCAGTGTTCTATCTCCTTCTTCTCTCTTTTCCTCTTCTTACTGTTCTATCTTGATGTTTTGATTGTGAAGAAGGTGTTACACTACTATAACTACCTATTCTCTAATCTCCTTATGTCTCAGAGTGAACCCCCAATCATTTTATGCATTCCTTGAAACCACATGGTGAATATCCTCAATTCTTCATTGATTTTGATTGAGTTTTGAAAAGCATGATCATTCTACTGTAGCTTCTTTTCTAATTAATGTTTAACATGCTTGATCTTAGCCTTTATTGCTGTTCTAATGTATTTCATCTCTTTGAATCAATTCCCCTTTCTTTCTAGCCATTATAGCCTTATATGTTGATCATTGATATAAGCATTCTAGTAAGTTTCTATTTTTGATTCCTCTCATTCTAGGATTAGTATTCTTTTGATTTTCTATTTAGTTATTCTTGCTGTGATTAGGAAGATGGTATTGCATCGTTGCAAACACCTCTTCTTTGATCTTTAAAGTTGTGAATCCATTCAATTCTAATGATGCTATGATTCCCCTATTTGATTTTCTACAAGGAATCATGGATATCTTCATGAATGCATGCTTAATCTTGTTTCTCTTGTATGATTGATCCATTCTTATGATAATTCTTGCCTCTGATATGTTTTTGATATTCCATTAGAGTGAAGCCTTGTTCTCTCTAATTCTTCCCTTGAATCCATGGTGAGTTTGCTACGAAAACCATGTTGTTTCCAATTTAGAAACTCATGTTTCCAAATTATAAAGTATTTATTTCTGACCATGGATGATGTCCAATTCATGCTAGATAGTCTTGGTATGTTTGTGTGAGGTTCCCTTTCGAATTTTGAATCAATCGGACTTCAAACGAAGAAGTTATGATCAAAACAATGCATTCTGGCCTTGTTGTCTCTATTGGTCGACTGATTGGTCGATTGGGGCCAGTAGACCAATCAATCAACCAATGAGATTGGGTTTTTCTAATTATGTTGTGGCTGCTCTATTTAAGTCCACACTCGACGTTATTCCGTCTCCTCTACCTCTTAAACCTCTGGGAACGGTCCGAGCTCCTTCCAATCAATTTCCTTGCATCCTTGGTTGATTTCTCGCAAGAACTCAAGTAATCTTCTTCCTCTTGCATCAAAGGTATGTCTACACTCTCTTCTTCTTCCCCATCTCTGTTTTTCTTTTCTTTTTGGACTGAGACAGTAGAGTAGATGCTGCATCTTCTATTGCAAACATCTCTCCACTCATCTCTCATGGTTTCCTAAGGATTGATGGTTAGTATAATGATCTTAAATATGATCATTGCAAGCTTTTGAAGGAACCATGATCTTCTCTTTGATCTTCTTCTTTGATTCATCTTCTGATTCGAATTCTTATATTCTTAGATTTGTTTCTTGATTAGATTAGTGTAAAATCTCTATGTTTTCTTTACTAGATTAGTAACCTATCAATCTCTGGTTTTCCCTTCGCACTCATTCCATGTTTTCTTCAAAAACCCTGACTGTTACTTTTATGGTAAGTTTTGTTTCCTTATTTGTATCTTTAGGTTTTGATCAATGATAGTGTTAGACTTGTTCTTTAGTACTAGTACACTGTCATAGTAATTCCCTTTTTGTATGGTGGTGTTTCGGATCGCAAAATTCTATTTTCTGATCAGAAACCTCTTTATTTTTTTGTTACTGACTCAGTTGGTCGACTGATTGGTCTACTGACTGATTGGTTGACTGGGTCAGTAGACCAATCAATTGACCAATGAAGACAATAGCCCTTTTCTTGGTCTGTTCTGATTCATTTGATCTTCTATCTTTTAGACTTCTTTCCTAATAAGGTATGTATACTTGTTTAGGATCTTCTTGCCAAGTTTAGAAAGATTCTCCTTGATTCTTGGGATTCTCTTCAAGTTATATAAGGTAAGGAGGGTTATTTCTATAATTACATAGATTGTGTGATCTTAGTTTCTATATTAGAATCATTTGGATTTGTTACCATAAATAGATTCTTTTATGGATACACTACTGATGCACTTACTTCAATTACAGTAGCACTAGTTACTTGTATTCTTTAGTTTATGAATGTCTTTTAGTTGTCAATTGTATATGAGATGGATCGTGTTATTGTATACTTTCTATATGAGGAATTATTAGAATTGTGTATGATATGATTGACTGATGATTGTGACTGATTAGGTATGGTTTGGGATTGAGAGGTGTCCTTTTGACACTTCTATCCTTGGACATCGGAGGGAATAGTATGGGATGTTCTCCGAAGATGCCCATCGACGCTTTCCCAAATTATTGATTTCATACCTAGGACTATCTAGTAGTATTTGGTTAGGAATACCCCGTTATATCAGACCCGAATCGGAAGGGTATTGAGACCGAACGACTTGTGGTAGCAATGGGGATTCATGAGCGCTCATGAGAGGATATGAATCACATTGTGGGGCCATTTATTGGGAGGATTGCATATGGATAGACTTGGGCTCATGGGAGCTCAAGACCGGTAACAAATCCGTGAAGGGACATGAGAGCTTCCCGTTTACCATATGTGGATAACTAATAAGGTTGATGAGTCCTTAGTCCAGGACTATGAGGACTGTAGTGTGAAGGATACCGGAAAGGATCCCGAGAGGGGAGGAATGGACGTATCTGGACCTAACTTGATATGACTAAGTAGAACACTTGCATTTGGCTAGGCTTAACCCTGACATGCGCCAATACTTAGACCAATGGTGATGTGAGAGAGCGGTGACCTATACCCCCAGCCATGGATTGACACTCGGTCGGGACAATTGCCGACCTTCTAGGAAAGGGCGTTACATACGCTAGACTTATTTGGCAACAACACTCAAGATGGAAGGTCAACTCAGTGGATAATTGTGCTGGACCAACGATAGGGAAGCACAATCTCAGGAGAGACAACAACCCTCGTCGAGAAAACTTACCAAATCCAGAAAAGGTAATACATACAGTATAAAAGCAAGGATTCACCCCTTCGTTAAGCATCCAATACATTCTGAACATAGTCTTGTGTAGCTCTTGCACGAGACCTTAATTTTTTCACCGTTTGACTAAGCCATCTGTGAAACCCAGCCCTGACCCTAATCCGGAAACTTTGTTAATTGTAGGTCCAGTGACCCGAAGTAAGGCAAGAAGTCATCTTTGGGCCATTTCTGTTGAAGACTTGATGGCTGGATTGGAATCCATGAGTGTTGATGCTAGTGTCCCAATGGTGGAAACTGCACCCGGATGAAGATTGGATTAGTTGATGGTTTTGGAGTGGTCTCTGTATTGATTCTAAGGCATTTCTAACTCCTAGGTATGTCACTCTAGGTGTGTGCAAAACCCCTTGATGTTTGGACTTGATTTGAGCCTTCAATTCCCTGTTTGAAGTTGCTGTCTTGATTGGTCGACTCATTGGTCGATTGGACCAATCGACCAATCAATCGACCAATTGATTCTGTTTTTGAAATTTGAATCCTATCTCTTCTATTTAAGTCTAATCTCGGGAATACTCCGCCTCCTCTACCTCCTAAGCCTCTGGAACGAGTTAGAACCCTAATATAACCCATTCCCTTGCATTCTTTGGTGATATCTTACAAAGACTTGGATAATTCTTCATCTTTCTACGGCAAAGGTATGATTTCACTCACTCTCTCTTCTATCTCTGAATTTCTTTCTTTTATTCTGTTTTTCATTGAGATCAGAAAGATGATGAAGCATTCTTGTAATCATCAATTCTCTGATCTCACCATATTCTTTAAGACTCATGATCATCATCATGTTCTTAAACCCTACCTATTGAATTCTTGAAAACCTAACCCTAATCCTTTGAAACCCTAAGCTGTGTGATTGTTTGGAGAACTTTTGGTAACCTACCTTGTGAAAGGGAAATCCTTTTTGGGTGACATTGTGTTAACCTAAAACTTAATCATCTATATTTTCCTTTTTTGATTTGTCTTTGTTCATCCAGATCTCACAATTATTTGTCCAGGGAGCCAAAAGGGTGAAACCCTAATTTTCTTGGATCAAACCCAGGAATCCCCTTGTTGATCATGTTAACCCAATTATTATGTTTTCTTTACTAGATCTGAATTCTTTCATATCCTAGTTCATTATCTTTAATTTTTCTATTTTTCCCTCCTAACCTATTTTTCAACCTAATTAGGTTAACCTCATGATTTCTAGGTTGTAACTTGAGAACTTGTTTTGATTTATGATTTGATATCCTCTATACCCTAGAATACTACCATAATAATTCCCCTTTGATTTGTACCCTTTTGAACCATCGAATTCAGCTCTGGATTCCCAAAATTTGGATTCTTGCAGGCCACTGTCTGCATTGGTCGACTCATTGGTTGATTGGTCCAGCAGACCAATCAATCGACCAATGAGTACAGCAACCTCAATCTTGGTCTATTTCGATTGATTTATGATCTTTTCCTTTATGCATCTTTCCTAACATGTTGTGTGCACTTGTTTAGGACTGTCTTCTCAGGTTTAGTCAAGATCATACTTGATTCTTTAAGATCCCATCCAAGTTAGAAGGTAAGGACAGTTAATTCCTTAACTACATAGATTACTTGTTCTCTGGTTTCTACTTTATGAAACTATGAGATTACCTACTGTTGTTGTACTTTAATTCTAATTTCCTACTGTGGGAACAGTAGCACTTGTTTATATCATCTTTTTCATTATTTATGTTATATGAATTACTTATTACTGCTTAATCTGATGTTGCTTTTACATTCTCTTTTATATGATGAACTACTGGTTGTGTATGTCATGACTAATCTGAGAATGTGTTTGATTAAGTTTGGTTTGGGATTGGGAGGTGTCCTTTTGACACTTCTGTCCTTGGACACTATCGGAAATAGTATGGGATGTTACCGGGGTTGCCCATCGACGCTTTCCCGAATCAATGATTGTCATACCTAGGGATGTCTAGCAGTGTTTGGCTAGGATATACCCCTGTTATATCAGACCCGATTCGGAAGGGTATTGAGACCGAATGACCCGTGGCAGCAATGGGGATTCATGGGCGCTCAAGACCGGTAACCAACCCGTGAGAGGACGGGAATCACATTGTGGGGGCCATTTATTGGAGGGTTGCATATGGGTAGACTTGGGCTCATGGGCGCTCAAGACCGGTAACCAACCCGTGAGAGGACATGAGAGCTTCCCGTTTACCATATGTGGATAACCAATAGGGTTGATGAGTCCGTAGTCTGGGACTATTAGGACTCTAGTGGAAAGGATACCGGAAAGGATCGCCCGAGGCGAGGAATGGAAGTATCTGGACCTGAGTTGATGTAACTAAGTAGATGACTTGCATTGGGCTAGGCTTTTCCCTGACATGCGCCGGTACTTATGCCAAATGGTTGTGAGAGAGTGTGTTGACTAAAAACCCCTTGCCATGGTTTGTCCTGAAGGATGCAGGACCCATTACCAACCGGCTGCCCAAGATACCTTAAATGGTTGAGGGAACCCAAGATATCTTATATGGTTGAGGGTGTGAGCGAACCTTCCCTAAGAAGTACGGTGCTATGACTTAAAGCATGACTGCCATAGAGACCAGCATACATAGAGTTAGATGCATACATACATTACTTGTTTCATACTGCATTGCATCATGTTATGTTTTGCGACATGTTATCTATGATGTTATGGATTAACTACCTTACTGAGTTTCTTCGAAACTCATTCCTGTTGTATATTTCTTTTTGTTAGATTATCCTGCAGGTACAGAATATTATGACGAGCAGTACAGTGAAGAGCAAGCCAATGAAGCGTATCACATGCAAAGTGCTGGCAACGATCAAGATTTCTTTGATGATTCCCCGGCGGATCAAGCTGCGCACTACTATTGAGAACTGCATAGAGTTAGAACGGATTCATTGGATTGATGAAGTCCATACTTATGAAGACGTTATCTATAAACTTGAAGACGCTTGATCTTAGTTTATTTCTTAGTACATTTGTTCCAGTTGTAATCCCTTTTGATTTTCATACTACGTTCCGCTATTTTTGGTGAAGTGAGTTTCTGCCTCACTTTATTCCTTTTTGATATCATTGGATATCTGGTATCTTTCTGCACTCTGATTATACTGATTGTTCATTTCTTGTTTTGAACCTTGTTTATAATATTAAAACTTGATTTATTTCCTGTTTATGATTATGTTACTGTATATGTGGGAGGATGATTTCCTCGATACTTGATCTTCAGGGCTGTGGATCACACTCTCGGGTATGCCAGTTAGGGTACCGGCTGCGAGGATGTGACAGAATGGTATCAAAGCCCAAAGTTCAAGGAAATCCTAACCACAGAAAACAGTAACAGAACATTCCTGAGTCATAGATCCAGAAGTGACTCATCTACTCTTAGAAGTGAATAATAGAACACTCGGACTAGAAACTATTAATGAAGCATAAATGGATACTTTTGAATAATGCACAATAATTATATTTAAACAATTGTCACTTAATGCAATAAAAGAAAAGTGCATAATACACAATAATAAAGTGAAACAAAGAGAACTTCATTAATTTTAAGAAAAGTTTTACAACTATTACATCTGAAAAGCATAAATGAAAATCCTAGTATAGTCTATCTAGGTGATCTCCCCTGATCTCTGTAAGCTCGGAACTCCTCTGAAAGCTGAGTCACCTGATACTCTATCCTATCTTGTCGTGACTCCATCCTCTCATATAGCTGCTCTTGTCTAACCTCCATCCTCTCCAGCATGGAAGTCATCGATCTCATCTGTACACTGAGATCCGAAGTCTCTGGAACCGCATGAGAAGGACCACCTGTCTCGAAGTGCGAGGAAGGGAAATCGTGATGCTCCGGCACTGTCTCGTGCATCTCAGTATCATCTCCGGCCTGATCATCATCACTGTCAGGACCGATATCCTCTCCACCATCCTCTGACTCCTGCTCATCCTCTGTCTCATCATCCTCCTCACCCTCTGGACCAAGAGATCTCACTGTCTGTGTCAGTCCCATCTGACGTACCATCCTAGTCCCCATGACGTATCCTCGTGGACCAGTGTCCATTGGTGTATCCTCGAAACTGACCCCGAAATGCCTGAAGATCAAAGTCAGTAACCTCCCATAGCAAAGATTCCGCATGCTAGGCCGCAGAACTAGATCCAGCATGACCTGTTGTATGATGTAGGAAAGGTCAATCTCGAAGCCCATGTAAATCTGATAGATGACTATGGCCTCCATCACTGTAATCCTATGGTGATGTCCAGCCTTCGGCATGATGTTTCGACCGACGATGCGACCGATAACTCGTGCAGAATCTGTCATCTGTTCGCTGTTCCTAGGAGTGAAGCACCGGCGGCTGTCCCATAGTGTGTTGCATATCTCGCGCAACTCATATGGCATCAAGTAGCTATCTATAGCTGCTCTTGCAGGTATCCATACGCACTGATCTGGGTAGTGAGGGGCCCACAAGATCTCAACCAATGATCTAGTGGAAAAGCGAATCTGAGTCTGGAAGACCCTGCTCCTGAGGACAAGCCTAAGTGGATGCCCTGGACCTCTAGCCTCCTCGGTGTAAGTAAGGTTGCTGAAGAACAACCTCACTAGCTCAGGATATACAGGCAGATCATCTGTGAAGAGATGAGTCCACTGCAAGGTGTCGAGCCTCTGCTGTATCCTAAAGACTCGGAGCTGGCGAAGGTGTAATAGACGTCCTAGCTCGATCTGGCAGTAGCTGAAGTAGGCCTCATATAGGAACTCGGCCTGTGGAGTGTCGAAGTGATCTGGTCTCCGGACATACTGTCTAGGCTCTGAAGGAACCTGACCTCTACCTCTGAGTGCCCCTACTATGCGACCTCTGCCTCATCCGCGTACTCCTCTCGGCATAGTGAATATCTGTAGAAGAGACAATGACATTGTTGGTTAAGTGCTATTTCAAGATTTAAGCCAAAACGGTATTTTCGTAATTTTTCAGAAAATTTCAAATTTGGGGGAAATTTGATTTGAAGATACTAGCATGTGCATAATATTGGAATTGCATGTCTATGAAATTCATTTGATGAAATTTGATCGAAAACTTGATCTAAAGCAAAAAAAAAAAAAAAAAAATTCATCAAGAAAGAATTTGGGGATTTTGCATTCTAGGTCAAAATTGAAATTTTGAAAAGTTGAAATTGGTTAAATCAAACTATAAGGACATATCTACAGTATCATTTTGAGCATGTAGCAATTGATTTCATGCGAAAACTCCAAGCGGTTTGTGAGAATTCAAAATTTTTCTAAAGATAACGATTTCGTTACGAAAACCTTGCGAGAAGTGCAAGAAGGTGTTAGAACTTGTTGTCTATGTATGGCATTGTGTTTAAGACCTAGGGAATATGTTTCTAAGTATTCCTAAACATGATTTCTAACAATGGATACAAGTAAAACATGGTTTTGATTGAAATGCAAGCATGAGAAGATGAAAGTAAAAGAGAAAATGTTAGTCTTACCTTGTGTTTGATGAATGTGAGTTGTGGTGTTGTTATTAAAGCACTTGAATCACCCAATGATGCTTGGAAGAACCTTAGAAGATGTTTCCCTAGAGCTCACTCACTTGTGGAAGAAGTTAAAATGAAGTTTGAATGTGAAAATGAGGCTTATAATGCGAATTTTCGTATTCTGTGAGCATTGGTTGACTCATTGGTCGATTGGGTCAATCGACCAATCAACCGACCAATGGACCCAATAGCTCCAATTTTGGTTGAAATGTTGGAAAATGTGATTTTCGTCCTATGAATTGTTGTTGGATGACTAAATGGATGTATTTGAGCATGATAAAAAAAATTTCAAATCATTTGGACATATTGATTTCATTGAAACTTCGAAATTTGGTATTTTGACGTTTCCGGTTCTTGCAGAATGGTTACTCTGAGAAGTGGGCGTGGCGAATCCAGTGGTCATGGAAGTGGTCGTGGTGAGATACCTAAAGGCGGTCATGATCAGCAGACTGGTGACCAAGGTACCCAGGACATACCAGGTGCCCCGAATGTCGGAAGCTTTCATGATATTGCCAACATCATGGGCAATATGATGCAACAGCAAGCAGCTCAGTTTAATCAGATGTTGACGGGTTTCATGACACTGCATAATGAGACTCGTGCTGGTGCTAATGTGAATCCTCATGCCGCAGTTCCGAATGCGGGTGGCCTTGCTGGAACTCCTCATACTCCCTCGATGGAGAGTTTTTACGAAGATGCGGGTGCCCAACTTTATCGGGTGTTACCAAGGATCTCTTGTTCCCTAACAAGTGGATTCGTGAGTTGGAAAAGACTTTTCGTCATCTGCAATGCTCCGAAGCTCAAAAGATTTTGTTTCCTGAGCAGAAGTTGCAGCATGAAGCCGATGCTTGGTGGACTTCCACTCGGCCTGTTTTAGAAGGTTTGCATGCAGGTGTTGTAACTTGGGATTTATTCAAAGAGGCTTTTTGCATGAATTATTTCCCGAGGCGGTAAAGGATGCGAAGGAAGCCGAGTTCATGGTTCTCGCACAAGGATCCTTGTCTCGTGTTAGAGTACCAACGAAGTTTGAGGAACTTCATTTCTTTGCTCCTGATTCTCTGAAGCCTGATATTGCTAAGGCGAAGAAGTTCTTTAAGGGATTACGCCCTGCCATTAAAGGCTATCTCACTGTCCAGCCTATAGTGAACTATGCCCAAGTGGTGCAAAACTCGAAGAACTTGAAAGAAAATGAAAAGGAGAATGCTCGCGTGCAAAGGCCTTGGCAGTCTAGAAACCCTGGTTTGGTGGATCGTAATGATCGGCGCTTTGTGAGACCTACACCCTATCCCACCTCCGCTTTTCAGCCTAGGAGTATAGGTCAAAGCCCTGGTTTTCGACAGCCTGGTCAGTTTCAGTATGGCGGGAATCGACCACCAGTGAATGCAAGTGCTAGGCCAGTGAATGCGAATCCTAAGCCTTTTGTTCAGAAGTCTCCTGTTGCAGCTGTTTCGGTAGGACCGAGCAATCCTGTTTGCTTCTACTGTAAGCAGTCCGGTCATTTTGTTCGCGATTGTCCGAAGAAGCCTGTCCAACAGCCTATTCCAGTGGTGAAGAGTGCTCCTGCTCCTCCCTCTGGTAGAGTGTTCAGTATCTCCAGTATTGAGCAAGATGGAAGCCATGATGTGATCACAGGTACATTGTCAGTCGCTTCTTTTCCTGCATTTGTTTTATCTGATACGGGTGCATCTCATTCGTTCATATCATCTGCATTCATTAAGAAGACTGACCTAATCCCTGAGAAATTGTCTAGTTGTTTATTGATTAGTACACCTATTGGTCCTATTGTGAAACTAGATAAAGGATTAGTTAAATGTCCGGTGTTGGTTGGTAAGATAAACTTGGAAGCTAATTTGGTACTTCTTGATATGAAAGACTTCGATGTTATTTTGGGAATTGACTGGTTAACAGCCCACAAAGCTGTATTTCTTTGCTCCTCGAGAAAGATTCAATTCAATACTTGCGTAGGTTCAGTTTTTGAATTTCAAGGTGATGATGCTTCTTCTGAAGGCAAGAGAAAAGTGGAGAAAAGAGTTGACGAAGTCAAGGTTGTCTATGACTTTGTTGATGTCTTCCCTGATGATCTATCGGGGGTGCCTCCAGATAGGGATGTTGAGTTTTCTATTGATCTCGTCCCTGGTGCCGCTCCGATATCTAAGGCTCTGTATAGGATGGCTCCAACTGAGTTAAAAGAGTTGCAAAACCAGTTAAATGAGCTCATTGAAAGAGGTTTCATACAACCTAGTGTGTCACCTTGGGGAGCTCCGGTCTTGTTCGTCAAGAAGAAAGATGGTAGTATGCGTCTGTGCATTGATTACTGTGAGTTGAATAAGTTGACTATCAAGAATAGATATCCGCTACCCTGGATTGACGATCTCTTTAATCAATTGAAGGGTGCAGCTGTGTTCTCAAAGATTGACTTAAGGTCGGGATATCACCAGTTGAAAGTAAAGTCAAGTGATGTCTTCAAGACAGCTTTCCGAACAAGGTACGACCATTATGAGTTTAGAGTCATGCCTTTTGGATTGACTAATGCTCCTGCTGTGTTCATGGACCTCATGAACCGAGTCTTTCATGATGTGCTCGATAAGTTTGTGATTGTCTTCATTGATGATATTCTGATTTATTCAAAAAGTGAAGAAGAGCATGAAAGGCATCTAAATTTCACTTTGCAAAGACTATGAGAAAAGAAACTTTATGCTAAGTTTAGCAAGTGTGACTTCTGGCTAAAGAGTGTAGTATTCCTCGGCCATGTGGTTTCTGCTGAAGGTATTCGTGTTGATCTTGAGAAAGTCCAAGCAGTTGCTGATTGGGAAAGACCGAAGACTGTAACGAAAATAAGAAGTTTCCTTGGTCCGCAAAGTGTTACTACAGAAGGTTTATTGAGAACTTTTCTCGGTTAGCTGCTCCTATGACTAAGTTAACCCGGAAAGAAGAGAAGTTTGTTTGGTCTGACGCTTGTGAGAAGAATTTCCAAGAATTGAAGGATAGACTGACAAGTGCCCCGGTTTTGACTATACCTGATAGTTCTGGTGGTATGATAGTCTATACTGATGCGTCGAAGATTGGTTTGGGTTGTGTACTGATGCAGCACGGTAAGGTTGTAGCCTATGCCTCTCGGCAATTGAAGGATTATGAGTGGAATTACCCCACTCATGATTTAGAGCTTGCCGCTGTTGTTTTTGCTTTGAAGATTTGGAGACATTACCTCTATGGTGAGAAAATTGCCATATTCACGGACCATAAGAGTTTGAAATACTTCTTTACTCAGAAAGAGTTGAACATGAGGCAAAGAAGATGGTTGGAACTAGTCTCTGATTATGATTGTGATATTCGGTATCACCCTGGTAAGGCAAACGTTGTTGCTTGATGCTCTTAGTAGGAAGATTCGGAAGAAGGTTTTGGATTTGAATGCTTTGAGTCTACCCTTGTTGTCTTCTATTGAGAGTTTTGATTTGGAAGTTGTTCCCGAGAATTCTGCTTGTTGTTCTTTTCGCTATGACGGCAAGGTCCGGCCTTAGAGATAAGATTGTTGCTTTGCGAGTTCTGATCCAGAACTTAAGGACAAAGTTGAGAAGATTTCTTCGAATCCTGAGTCGGATCCCGACTTTGGTATATCTTTGGATGGGCTTTATTGTTTAGAGGTAGATTGTGTGTGCCAGCAAATGAAGATCTTAAGAAGGAAATATTGAAGGAAGCACACCAATCAATCTTTACAGTACACCCTGGAAGCACCAAGATGTACAAGGACTTGAAGGAACATTTTTGGTGGATTGGTTTAAAGGCCGATGTTGACGACTTTGTTGCCAAGTGTGAGACTTGCCAGCGTGTGAAAGCCGTTCATCAACCTCCATTTGGATTGCTTCAGCCCCTTCCTGTTCCTAATTGGAAGTGGGAAGATATCTCCATGGACTTCGTGACTAGCTTGCCCCGGACAAGTAAAGGCAATGACATTGTGTGGGTGATTGTTGATAGGTTGACCAAATCAGCCCATTTTATTCCTATGAAGATCACTCATACTTTGGATAAGCTAGCTAGACTTTATGTGGATAATGTGGTTCGTCTACATGGTGTGCCGATGAGTATTGTGTTCGATCGTGATCCTAGGTTCACCTCAAGGTTTTGGAACAGTCTACAGAAAGCCTTGGGAACCCAATTGAACTTGAGTACAGCTCATCATCCACAGTCAGATGGACAATCTGAGTGGACAATTCAAACTTTGGAAGACAGGCTCAGATCTTGCGTGGTGGATATGGGTGGAAATTGGGATGAACACTTAGCTTTGGTTGAGTTTGCCTATAATAATAGTTATCAAGCAATGATAGGCATGGCTCCGTTTAAGGCATTGTATGGTTGCACTTGTAGAACACCATTGCATTGGACTGAGACGAGTGAAAGAAAAGTCTTAGGTCCTGAATTGATTGAAGCTACGAGCGCAATGGTGGATATGATAAGAGAAAGGATTAAGTCTGCTTAGTCAAGACAGAAATCCTAAGCTGACAAGAGAAGGACTGATCTGGAATTTCAAGTTGGAGAGAAAGTTTTCTTGAAGGTTTCACCAATGAAGGGCGTGATGAGATTTAATGTTAAAGGGAAGCTTAGCCCTCGTTTCATTGGACCTTTTGAGATTTTGGAAAAGGTTGGACTCGTTGCTTATCGATTGGCATTACCTCCGGCTATTGCTGCTGTACATAATGTATTCCATATTTCGATGCTCCGGAAATATGTTGAAAATCAGGAACATGTCTTACAGCAGGCACCTGAAGGACTTAGTGCTGATCTTACCTATGATGAAGAGCCCACTGAAATTTTGGATAAGAAGGACAAGCAATTGCGGAATTGCACCATCCCTTTGGTAAAGATTCGTTGGAAGGACCATACCCCTGAAGAAGCTTCTTGGGAGAAAGAAGAAGATATGAAGGAGAAGTTTCCTCACCTCTTTGGAAGCACAGGTACGCTTTCAATTTTGGGGACAAAATTTTTTAAGGGGGGGAGAATGTGAAACCCAGCCCTGACCCTAATCCAGAAACTCTGTTAATTGTAGGTCCAGTGACCCGAAGTAAGGCAAGAAGTCATCTTTGGGCCATTTATGTTGAAGACTTGATGGCTGGATTGGAATCCATGAGTGTTGATGCTAGTGTCCCAATGGTGGAAACTGCACCCGGATGAAGATTGGATTAGTTGATGGTTTTGGAGTGGTCTCTGTATTGATTCTAAGGCATTTCTAACTCCTAGGTATGTCACTCTAGGTGTGTGCAAAACCCCTTGATGTTTGGACTTGATTTGAGCCTTCAATTCCCTATTTTGAAGTTGTTGTCTTGATTGGTCGACTCATTGGTCGATTGGACCAATCGACCAATCAATCGACCAATTGATTCTGTTTTTGAAATTTGAATCCTGTCTCTTCTATTTAAGTCTAATCTCGGGAATACTCTGCCTCCTCTGCCTCCTAAGCCTCTGGAACGAGTTAGAACCCTAATCTAACCCATTCCCTTGCATTCTTTGGTGATATCTTACAAAGACTTGAAGAATTCTTCATCTTTCTACGACAAAGGTATGATTTCACTCACTCTCTCTTCTATCTCTGAATTTCTTTCTTTTATTCTGTTTTTCATTGAGATCAGAAAGATGATGAAGCATTCTTGTAATCATCAATTCTCTGATCTCACCATATTCTTTAAGATTCATGATCATCATCATGTTCTTAAACCCTACCTATTGAATTCTTGAAAACCTAACCCTAATCCTTTGAAACCCTAACCTGTGTGATTGTCTGGAGAACTTTTGGTAACCTACCTTGTGAAAGGGAAATCCTTTTTGGGTGACATTGTGTTAACCTAAAACTTAATCATCTATATTTTCCTGTTTTGATTTGTCTTTGTTCATCCAGATCTCACAATTATTTGTCCAGGGAGCCAAAAGGGTGAAACCCTAATTTTCTTGGATCAAACCCAGGAATCCCCTTGTTGATCATGTTAACCCAATTATTATGTTTTCTTTACTAGATCTGAATTCTTTCATATCCTAGTTCATTATCTTTAATTTTTCTATTTTTCCCTCCTAACCTATTTTTCAACCTAAATAGGTTAACCTCATGATTTCTAGGTTGTAACTTGAGAACTTGTTTTGATTTATGATTTGATATCCTCTATACCCTAGAATACTACCATAATAATTCCCCTTCGATTTGTACCCTTTTGAACCATCTAATTCGGCTCTGGATTCCCAAAATTTGGATTCTTGCAGGCCACTGTCTGCATTGGTCGACTCATTGGTCGATTGGTCCAGCAGACCAATCAATCGACCAATGAGTACAGCAACCTCAATCTTGGTCTATTTCGATTGATTTATGATCTTTTCCTTTATGCATCTTTCCTAACATGTTGTGTGCACTTGTTTAGGACTGTCTTCTCAGGTTTAGTCAAGATCATACTTGATTCTTTAAGATCCCATCCAAGTTAGAAGGTAAGGACAGTTAATTAACTCTATATATGTATGCTGGTCTCTAAAGGCAGACATGCTTTAAGTCATAGCACCATACTTCTTTGGGAAGGTCTCAATTCACACAACATCGGTTGGTAGTGGGTCCGGCATCCCTCGGGACATTCCATGGCTGGAGTTTAGGTCACCGCTCTCTCACATCACCATTGGTCTAAGTATTGGCGCATGTCAAGGTAAAGCCTAGCCAAATGCAAGTCTTCTACTTAGTTATATCAAATCAGGTCCAGATACGTCCATTCCTAGCCCCGGGCGATCCTTTCCGGTATCCTTTCCACTAGAGTCAACATAGTCCCGGACTACGGACTCATCAACCGTATTAGTCATCCACAAACAATAAACGGGAAGCTCTCATGTCCTCTCACGGGTTGGTTACCGGTCTTGAGCACCCATGAATCCCCATTGCTGCCACCGGTCGTTCGGTCTTAATACCCTTCCTGTGAAATCCCGCCTAATCCTAACCTTGCTATTGTGCCAAATCCATACCTACCATATGCATTATTAGATTTATTCTCTGTTGTATGAGTTGCCTAGTTTCATTTGGTGGAAGTTTATCTCGAAGCTGATCTTTTTCCCCTTCTATTTCTTCCCTTTGATGAGAGAGTGATCTTAAGTCATTCCCATGATTGATTTTCCATACATGCTATTGTATAGAGGATCTCCATGCACCCTATAATGACCCTTCTACCCCTGCTATTGTAGAGTGGACCTCCATACACCCTATAACCTTGTGAACTCTCCACATGATGATTTCTAAGAGAAATCAAGTGTGATCTTCATGATTTGTTATCCCTTCTAATTGTTTCAAAACTTCAAGCTTTTCATCTCCTGTTCCTCAATCAAAGGTTAATAATCTCTCTTGTGTTGTATTGATCTACTCTTACTATGTTTTATTCTTTGTGATTGAGATTTAGAAGAAGTTGCTGCATCCTTGCAACCATCTCTTCTATGATCTCCTGTCATTCTTAAGGTTTTATGATCTTCATATTGATCTTTGCCATGATCCTTGTGAAGTCTACATGAAGCCATGATCATACTTTCAATTTGATTTCAAAGCATGTTAGATTTATTTCTTGTTTTCTTACAAAAGAATTATTGTTAATTGTTTTCCGAAGATTTTG
Source organism: Hakea prostrata (assembly GCF_041222555.1). Taxonomy (NCBI): domain Eukaryota; kingdom Viridiplantae; phylum Streptophyta; class Magnoliopsida; order Proteales; family Proteaceae; genus Hakea; species Hakea prostrata. The sequence goes on along the minus strand of NC_142607.1, from coordinate 20,126,053 downwards.
GGAGAAGAAAGGTCAAGATAAAAGCAACGTCCTCCATCTCTTTAGAAGCCTAGTACTCTCCCAATTTCGAGGACGAAATTATTTTAAGGGGGGAGAATGTAACATCCAGCCCAAACCTAGCCCGGACACCCTATTTATTTTAGGATAAAGAAAGACTTGTTCAATGTTAGACCTTACAAGTTGGACCTTAATTTCAATATTATTATCTTTGAAAACCTTAGGGAGCCATGTCAGACCTTTCCATTAGGGTAGACCTGTAATATCTGGCCTTATCCTAACCTTGGCCCGGTCTAGAACCTGTTATGTTTGTAGGTCCGAAAATCCGAAGTGGGGGAAATGAGACTTGTGGACCCTTTTTGTTGATGATTTGGTGTCGGAACCCAAGCCCATGAACATTGATGATGATGCCCCTCACTTGAGAGCATTGTCATTGTTAGTTTTGAATCTACGCACCAAAGAGGGGTGAATTAGTTGAAATACCAAATGAACTCCTGTGCTCAATCTGATTATACTCCCCAAAACTAGACTTCTTTATGGATTTTTAGGAGAAAATCCCACTCCATTTGACCCCATATAGCCCTCCAAATCCCTGTCCGAAGTTGCTGAACTATGTCTGGCAAATCCTGCTTGCGCATTGAAGAAGGTGAGCTTATTTTGTGGATCTAATGACCTCACATGCTTGATCCAAAGGTATTTCTGGAAACTAGACTTCTTGATTGACTTGTAGGAGAAAACCTCACTCAATTTGACCTTGTATAGCCCTCCGAATCCTTGTTCGAAGTTGCTGAACTATTTCTGGATTTTCTGCTGAAACCTGTTACCTGTTTTGGTCGATCCTTTTGGTCGATGCCATCAACCAAAACCATTGACCAAGTTACCCAGAATCGAGAAAGAGATGCTTTTTGGATATTCCTTCATCTATTTAAGTGAAACCTCGAACCTAGAACGATATTTTATTCATTTCAACACCTGAGAACGTGGGAAGGCTCCTCTTAGGCTCCTCTTTGGCTTGGGTGATGATCTTCTACAATAATCATTGTCTCTTTTCTCCAACTATCATCTTCCAAGGTATGATTCCTTCTCTTGCTCTCTATCCTACCCACTTCTCTTCTTCTTTTTACTGATGAGACCATGGCCAAGATGCTGCAACCTTGCAAACACCTTTCCATGAATGTCTCTTCCCATTTATACTTGTTTTTCCTTCATTCTTGCTATGCCTCACTTGCATCTTGATCCTTACATATACATTACCATGATTCCTTGCTTAACAACTTGATTTCTTATACTAAACTGAGATGTGGAGTATGATTAGTCTATTCTCTGCCTTGCAAATGATTGTAATCATGTTCCTAACCTATTCCCCAACTAATTCTCTAGCTTCCCTTTCAATTACATCAAATTCTCATGAATGCTAGGATTCTTGTCTTTAGAACATAGGACCTCAATTTGGGAGTTTTCATTTGGACCATTGGATTGTGATAATACTTGCTAGGTAGTGTTCTTACATTGTTATTAATCATCCCTCCAAGTTTCGGATCGATCCGAACCCCGGAAGACCCATTTTGGACCAAAATCCCCAAAATGCAATTTGTCACATCCTCCCAGCCGGTACCCTATCTGGCATACCCGAGAGTGTGATCCACAGCGCGAAGATCAGGTATCGAGTAATCAACCTCCCACATAAACAATAACATAATCATGAACAATAATAATAAAAGTGCGGAAGATAAACCATAGATCCAAATAAGGAAAGAATGAATCATATATAAATCAGAGTACTAGATATAATCAGAGTGTCTAAAACAGATAAGTAAAGTGAGGCAAAATCCCACTCTACAACCAGCGGAAAAGTAGTTCTAAAAGAGAATAAGCCAGACAGAATCTAATCCCAGTAGCAGGTACAATGGGTAACTAAATTGTTCTCAACTTTATAGACAACATCCCTATAAGTATAGATCTCATAAACAACACAAGGACGCTTCCACTCAATGGTCGGACTAAGCATCGTACGGAGCATAACCACTCGCGGGATCTTCAGTGTAATTGTTGTAACCGCAATCACCTTCCTGGAGATATGCCTCTTCTCCTTGCGCTTCTTCATAGGGGCCGTCATAATATTCAGTAACTGTAGAATAGTCTAACAAACATTGTACAATAAAGGAATGAGTTTCAAAGAAACTCAGTAAGGCAGTTAAATCCATAATAACATAAATGGCAGGATTTTAGAACAAACATAAATGCAATATGGTATGAGACAAACAATGAATGAATGAATCTAACTCTATGTATGCTGGTCTCTATTGGCAGACATGCTTTAAGTCATAGCACCGTACTTCTTTAGGAAGGTCTCAATCACTCATCATCAGTTGGTAATGGGTCCGGCATCCCTCGGGACATTCCATGGCTGGGGGTATAGGTCACCACTCTCTCACATCACCATTGGTCTAAGTACCGGCGCATGTCAGGGTAAAGCCTAGCCAAATGCAAGTCTTCTACTTAGTTACATCAAGTCAGATCTAGATACGTCCATTCCTCGTCCCTGACGATCCTTTCCGGTATCCTTCACACTAGAGTCCTCATAGTCCCTGACTACGGACTCATCAACCCTATTGGTCATCCACATATGGTAAACGGGAAGCTCTCACGTCCTCTCACGGGTTGGTTACCGGTCTTAAGCGCCCATGAGCCCAAGTCTATCCATATGCAACCCTACCAATAAATGGCCCCCACAATGTGATTCCTGTCCTCTCACGGGTTGGTTACCGGTCTTGAGCGCCCATGAATCCCCATTGCTACCACGGGTCGTTCGGTCTCAATACCCCTCCGATTAGGGTCTGACATAACAGGACATCCTAGCCAAACACTACTAGACAGTCCTAAATATGTCACCCAACAGTTTAGGAAGGTGTCCAGAGGGCATCTCCGGAAACATCCCATAATATTCCCGTAGTAGTCGAAGGACAGAATTGTCAAAAGGACACCTCTCCTTTCCAAACCATACTTAAGCATACACATGCATCAAATCATATCATCACATATATGGTAACTTCATATATGGAAAGAAATCAATAATTACAATCACTTTGTATATACTTGGTAAGTAAATCATACATGAGTCAATTCAATATGAATAAGTAATGCTACTGATATCAAGACAGTACCACAGTAGTATAACATTATAAGAATCTAATTAAAGAAATAACTTAACAAGATTCAAATATAGAAACTAAGATATGCAATTTATGTTGTTAAAGAAGTAACCATCCTTACCTTTTATAACTCGCAAAGGAATCCTAAGAAATCAAGTAAGATCTTGGCAAACTTGAGAAGAAGGTCCTAAACAAGTGTATACAACATATTAGGAAAGATCCCTAACAGAAAAGATACCAAAACATCCAACACAGACCAATTCTGGAGTTGCTGTACTCATTGGTCGAGTGGATTGGTCGACTGGTCGGTCCACCAGTCAGTCGACCAAGGCAGACAGAGCCTAAAAATTAGAGTTTTGAGATATAAAATCCGAATTTGGTGGTTCAAAAGGGTACTAATCAAGGGGTAAACTACATTGGTAGTATCCTAATATATAGGGGACCTCAAAACACTAATCGAATCAAGCCATCAAGATCCAAATTAGGAAACAAAAAGTTACCATAATTAGATCAATCATGGATCTTGAAGAATTCAAGATAGAAATCAAAGACAAGAACAATAGGAGAATGAATCATTGATTCGGGTAAAGGTATCATGAAAAGCATACTTAGATCTTCAAGGAAATAGGCTTAAAAGCATAAATCTAAATAAGGAAACAAAACCTACCATATATGTAACTATCATGATTCATGAAGAAAACATGGTATGGTAGAAGAGAAACAACTAGAGATTGATAGATCATGGATCATGAAAAGAAAACACAGCAATTGACTACTAACATGATCAATATAGAAGATCCAAGGAGATCAGAATTCAAATCAAAATTTAAACAAAGACTAGATCATGGTTTGATCATGATTCCTTCAAAAGCTTGCAATGATCATGGTTAAGATCATTGTTTTAGCCATTAATCCTTAGGATGATCATGAGAGACAAGTCCAGAGATGTTTGCAACAGAGAATGCAGCATCTCCTCTACTGTCTTAACTCAAAAAGGAAAGAAAAACAGAGATGGAGGAGAAGAAGAGAGTGTAGACATACCTTTGATGCAAAAGGAAGAGTTTTGACGAAGATCCGTCAAGAAAATCACCAAGGATGCAAGGGAGATGACTTGCAGAGGTCTTTGGTTCGTTCCAAAGAGTTTGGAGGCAACAAATACGAAGTAGACTCGAGATTGGACTTAAATAGAGCAAGCAAGACCTAATTGCCAAAGACAGCACCCATTGGTCGAGTGGATTGGTTGACTGGTCCAGTCGACCAATCAGTCGACCAATGCAGATAGCAATTCCAAAACAGGGAATTGAAGGCCCAGATCAAATCCAATCCTAAAGGGGTTTTGCACACATAACAAGTGACTTACCTAATAGGTAGAAATGCCTTCAAACCATGATAGAGAGCACTCCAAGTCCATCAACTAATCCGATCTTCATCAAGATTCAGTTTCCATAAATAGAACTTCATCTTCAACTCTCATGGATTCAAAGCCAGACACCAAGTCCTCCACTGGGATGGCCCAAAGCTGACTTCTTACTTTACTTCGGACCTACAAATAACAAGGTTTCCGGGTCAAGGTTAGGGCTGAGTTTTACACAAAATCACCTAAACAAGCTTGACAAAACATGTATAGGTCATAAGAAGCAAATCCAAGAGATAGAAGTCGAAACAGAGCGAAATTGGAGTTGCTGACTGCCTTGGTCGATTGGGTGGTAGCTTGGTCCAATCGACCACCTGAAACAATGTTCAACAACAAACACTAAATCGGTCATAACTTCTTCGTTTAAAGTCCAATTGATCCGAAATTCGAAAGGGAACCTCACACAAACATACTAAGACTATCTAGCATGAATTGGATATCATCCATGGTCAAAAATCAGCACTTTCTAATTTGAGAACATGAGTTTCTAAATTAGAAACAACATGGTTTTCATAGCAAAACACACCATGGATTCAAAGGGGAATTAGAGGGAACAAGGCTTCACTCTAATGGAAAATCACTTCACTCTAATGGAATATCAATAACATGTCAGATATAAGAATCATCATAAGAATGGATCAATCATGCTAGAAAAGTAAAATCAAACATGCACCATGAAGATATCCATGATCCTTGTAAAAATCAAAGAAGGGGATTATAGCATCATTAGGATTGAATGGAATTCATAACCTTGAAGATCGTAGAAGAGGTGTTTGCAAGGATGCAATACCATCTTCCTAATCACAACAAGAGTTACTAAATCAAAAGAATACTAATCCTTGAATGAAAGGAATCAAAAATAGAAACTTGCTAGAATTCCTAAATCAATGATCAACATATCATGCTAGAATGACTAGAATTAAAGGGGAAATCATTCAAAGGGATGAGATACATTAGAATAGCAGTAGAGACTAAGATTAAACATGTTAGACATTGATTAGAAAGGAAACTACAGTAAGATGATCATGCTGTCCAAAACTCAATCAAAAACGAATGAAGAATTGAGGAGATTCACCATATGGCTTCAAGGAATGCATAGAGTGATTGGGGTTCACTCTAAGACACAAGGAGGCAAGAGAATAGGTAGTTACAGTAGTGTAACACCTTCTCCATAATCAAAACATCATGCTAGAATAGTAAGAAGAAGAAGAAGATAGATTACTAACCTTGTTGATGAAGAAACCAAATTAGAAAGAAAGAAGAATGCTTGGGGATCTTCCTTGGCTTGAGGAGGAGGCTCTAGGATTCTTCCCACGTTCACTAGCAATTGAGAGGCCAAACAATAGGGTTTAACTCGAGGTTGCATTATATAGAGAGTCTTAAGATCAAAACTTCCAAAAATAAGAGATTCAGCAAATCTGGGCAACTTTGGTCGATGCTTTGGTCAATGGGATCGACGAAGGAGGATCAACCAAAGGGTCTTCTTTCTTCAAAAATGTGAATTTTGGGGCTCTGGGGCTAAATCCGACACTTGGGCCTATAGCCAACTTAGGGAAAGGTCTTAAATGACTTTTTAGGGTCTTCTAAACCTATCCACACTAAACTCTGGGTCCCACTTATAGATCTAATATCCACAAGTCTCTTCTTTATCCCAAAATAGATAGGGTGTCCAAGCTAGGTTTAGAGCTGGATTTCACAGTTACCTAGCTCCCCTTTCATAAAATCATTTCCACCCCATTTGTAAATGGTCCAACAAAAGTCAATGAATTAATTGAGTGGTAATCTTTGCAATGGAACTTTCCTCTCCTCCTTTCCTTCTTTTCCAATGATGAAGTGGACCAAATAAAAACTTTACATATCATTTCCCCAAACACACCTGACAAGTGGATTTGGAGTCTATCTTTAAATTGGACATTTAGTATTAAGTCTGCTTACTTTCTATGCCTCTCCTTTGATGATTATCATGGCAACATTGCATCATCATCCACAATAGCTTCTCATTGGAAACAAATATGGAACATCCCCATTCTCCCAAAAATAAAACATTTTATCTGGAAAGCATCCCATGAAGCTTTATCGGTGTGTGTGATACTTTATTTCATAAAAATTGCTCCCCATCCACAATGTGCCTTGTATGTAGGGGTGTCAATTTTCAACCCGAACCATTAAACTCAGACCGAACCGGCCTATTATATCCCAAACTAGCCCTAACCGATCCTTAATGTGTCGTAATTGGGCTGAGGGTTTCGAGCTAGGCCGAGCCAGCCCGTGTGCGGCCAGCTAGCCCGAACTACAGCCCGTTAGTCTTTTACATAAATTAAATTAAAATATTGAATGAAATTAATGACCCATTGAATTTGACACAATAGGTCACTTCAGAATTCAATCGGTGTTTGAGACTTTGAGTGTTTAACACGTTTTTATGTTTTAACTTTGTAAGTTTCAAATTTCATTTTGTTTTATTATTTTAAAGTCTTAACTGTTAACGGGGTGTTTCAGTTTCATTATTTCACTTTTCACTAAATGAAATTAGGGTTTCAACTTTCACCGTTTCACTTTCACTAGGGCTGGGCATTTCACTTTCCCTGTTTCTTTTACTTCTCTCTTGTTCATCTTCTCAGCGACAACAACTCCAACAGCAGCAAGTAAGCAGCAGTAGCAAGCAAGCAGCGCCAACAACTGTGCTCAACTGCTTTGGTAGTCTACATCTTCTTGATTTATGTTTGTCTCGCCCTTCATCTCCTTGTCCATTAACAACGATTCCAGCAGCGGCAACGATTGTGCTTGACTACTCTTCAGTCTTCAACATTTTTCTCTCGCACTTCATCTCTTCGACTATTCCAGGTAAGGTTCTTCTTGCGGATGATCATAGATTCACAACCCATCATGGGAAATTGGGAACCTTTGTGTGTCAGTGTTGCCTTGTGGGTCATAAACCTTAAATAGAGAACGCGAATTTTAGTTTTCATATTAACTTATAATTCTGTTTGTGTCGTTCACTGAAATTCTGAGATCTGTGATGGTTTGGTACCTTACTTCTAAAGATTTTGAAAACTCCATTGATGTTTTGATTGTTTTCTACCTTTAATTTTTTAGGGAGGAGGGTGGTTTGGATCAAGCTAATACCATCACTGGATCTACTTGGAGTCTTCATCATCTCTCTTTTGTAGTTTTGTGTGTGAAAAACTAGGATTTGGAGTTGAGGAAAAATAAAAATAAATTTCAATATTGATTTTTAATTTAGTCCAAACCGTTAGCCAAACCAAATCCAAACCATTAGTCCAAACCGTTAGTCAACCCGAACCCAAATCGCACCGAAACCATTATCTTTTAAATGGACTGGTTTGGGCTGGGGTTTCTTAGCCTAAAACCGTTAAGCCCAGCCCGAAACCGCTCCAAACCGCACTGTTGACACCCCTACTTGTATGTGCTTCTTCTAATGAAACTATATGTCATTCTTTATTTTCATGTCCTTATACAAAAAAGTGTCTGTCCCCCCTTAGAATTGATACCACTAATTTTCATGGTTCTTCTATGATAGATTGATTCAATTTTATTTACAACAAGTTTCATGCTTACAAAGAGATGCATATTATAGATGTTCTTTGGACCACCTTGTCTTGGTGTATTTGGAATATTAGAAACAAATTTTTATTTTTATTTTTTTATTTTTTATTTTTATTTTTTAGTAAAGCCATTTCAATTCTACATATTATGAATTGGTTCTCCTCTGAGGTTAATGAAATTGGTGAATGTCAACACAATATTGTCTCTTCTACACCAAGAAACTTCTATTTTCAGAGCAACAATCAGCCTAATGATTTATCTTTTCTTGATATACAATAGGTTTATACAAATGGGGCTTGGAACAAAACTACTAAGCATGGAGGTCGTGAAGCTATCTTAGGGGATTTGGCTGGATGCTTTGTAACTGTCCAGGCCAAGTTTTGTCATAGCTCATCAACCACTACTGTGGAGGCTCAAGCTATTAGAGATGGACTTTATTTAGCTTTAAACTCTTATATTGATAGAGTGATTTTATTCTCAGACTGTCAGTCTATTGTTTCTATTTTAAATGGTAGTAATTAACCCATTGACTGGGTAAGTATGAGTATTATTAGATAAATTCAACAGCTTGTTGCAAAATTATCTTTTGTTGATTTCAGGTTTTATCAGCGGGTCTTTAAACTCTGCTATAGATATTATTGGTCGGGGAGCCTCTGTTTGCTCTTTCTAGGTTTTGGTGGTTTGTCCCACCTTGTTTTCCATGTATAAATAATGACTTCTCCCCAGGTTTATTACCAAAGATATGTTAATATAAGATTGATAGTTGTTGGGTAAAAAAAAAAGCATTGAATACTACATATTCGCATGTTTCTTGTTAGCAAATGAATTCTTTTACCAAAAAATTGTATCAATTGTTCTGTAACGAGTATGTTGTTGAAATTTTACCACAAAAAAAGAATATGCCGTTGAAATTTCAAAATGGCCTTTGGGGGTCTAGTAGTCCACTCAGGTGAGAACTAAGGTCGGGCCGTAATTAAATTTGTTTTGTAGCCGCTGGGCTCCAGCCAGCCTTGACTTGAGGAGTCCTTTCATAATCTATCTACGTCCATGAAAGCTTTTAACGGTCACTGATATTATGATGGAGAAGTTTAAACCAAAATCATAAATGAGATGCCTGCATATCTTTTTGTTTCTAGTCTTCATCATTCTAATCTTTTGGCAGGAAATCATGGCGTGGTTAGTGGTGGACTGGTGGGGTCAGGGAAAATATGAAAAATAATAAAAAAATATGACCTATGATAAATTTGTCTGTATTAGGAGGAGGTTCTAATCTGATTAGGTTGGGTTAAATAAATCTATAGATATATTTTTAGCATAGTGACGGTATCCTCTTATATAAAGATATTAGGATCAAATTGGTCTTAAATTCAAACTTTAGTCTCTCACACTTGTTCCTTTTTCCTGGGTTTGGATCACAACAATGAGTTCTTCTAACTTATCCGTCAGACAAAAGTGGTGGGGCCCCACTTATAAATGTTGAAAAAATATAATAAAAAATAAGTCTCAGGGGAATCTATGTATGTCTCACCTCATATTGTGTGTTTTAAGAGTTTAGGAATGTCTCATATTGTGTGTTTTAAGAGTTTAGGAGAACACATTGTTCTACCTTGATCCGGAAGCTGATCCGAACTTCTTCTGCATACCTATCCAATGCCTAGAGAAGGCTAGAACTAGAACAATATGCATTAAACCATGTTCAGAGTGATTCTAAAATGGTTTTAAGAGCGAATAATATGTGGCAAGTGATTTCGACTATAATTTCATTTGAATCGCTTGGTTCAACGGTTCTTGCATGGATTGTTCTATAACGAATATTATTTTTTTTTGAAATTTCAAAAATAGGATGCTTATTGGTCGAGTAAACCAATCAGGTCCGCATCAAAGTTGGGCCCATTTTCATTTATAATTCAAACGCCCCCCCAAAAGAAGCTTTCAGCGGTCACAGAATCTTATGATGCGAGTCCGGTTTGAAGCCAAAAGGAAATAAAATGCTGGAATCCCTTTTTGGAATTGGCTCTGGACTAGATTTTCTTGGAGAAAGTTTTTCTTTTCTTTTTGTTCAACCTTTTCAAAGGGAATCATGCTTGATGGTGGGGTTTTTGTTTTCTGTTCTATTATTTATTATTTTTCATTTTGATTTGTTTTTTTTATTATTATTATTTTTTAGTTTGAATTCCACATAATATATCAAATTAAAATCTACAATAACCTAACGAAAATAAAATAATCTACCTCGACTCAATATATCAAATAAAATATGTCATAATATTTTTCAAAAAAATTCGGGTATGGATACATACGTCAAATAATCAGGTCATACAACAAATAGTACATTTTCAATAAGTCATGTATGATAATCATACTTTACATGTATAATACATATTTTAATATGACTTATTTAAATAAGAACCAACAGAAAAATATATGGGAGGAAGAGGGGTTTGTTCTCTTTGAAAATCAATAGTAAATTATTATTTTGCAATTAATTCAAATTTTTTATACTTTCATAAATAAATAAATAAAAAACTTTCTATGACAAAAACAATAGATAAAAACCTAAATTGAGATGAATTTTTCATATTCTTAGATCTCTATATCTAAGATAAACAAGAAAAATATATTAAAAAAATATTTATCACATAATTCATCAAAAGCAAAATTGTGTAAGGAAAAAAAAAGCTTAGAAACCATTTATTGCTTAGAAGAGTGTCTTTGAGTTAGTTTTCTCTCCTCTCCGCTGAGAGTGTCTCTCCTCTCCCCTGAGAGTGTTCCTCCTCTCACCTGAGAGTTTTTTTTTTTTTTTTTTTTTCCGGTGCTTTAGTCCTGTTTGTGGAGCTAGTTTCGATTTCTAGAGACTACTTGCTCTGAGAAACTGAGAATCACCATCCTTCCTTCCTTGTTACTTCTGGCATTCCTATTTTGTTGCGAAATCGCTCGGTGTGCAAAAATGGCTTCATCCTCAAGGGATCCACCACCGTTACATGATCGAAAGGATAACACTCTGATTCTTGATGATGAGGAAGACGATAGACTCGGTTTCTCTGCAAATAATACCCTAGCAGGTAAGATCCTAGAAGGAAAATGGTATTGCAGTCAAACCATTACCGAGGGTTTACTAAAAGCCTGGAACACGGTGGCTAATGTTGAGGTAATACCATACTCTTCTTCCATATTTCTGTTTCAATTTGAACATGAATTAGATTTGAAGAATGTGTTGAACAAGAGTCCGTGGACGGTCGCTAGCAATCTCGTCCTGCTAGAACGGTGGAATTCAGAGAAGCATTGCGATTTTACTCGCTGTGATTTTTGGAAACAACTACATGACATTCCGCAGGAAATCGCGAAACCTAGCCTTGCCCTGAAACTGGCACGCATGATTGGCAATCCTCAGAAGGCGATGTCCATTGCTGGCTTACAATTTGGTGAACAACTTAGATATCAGAGGGTTTGTACTTCTATCAATATCAATCACCAACTAAAATGCTCCCTGAATGTGCAAAGGCGAAATGGAGATACATCGCAGGTGAGGATTAAATATGAGCGTCTTCCTCTTTACTGTGACTATTGTGGTTTTATCGGTCATAAAGATGCTAGATGTAATACCCTGTTTGAAGCTCAAACTGCACATCAACTACAACACGGCTATGGTATTCATGATTTTTGTGAAGAGTTTGAATTGATCCATTTTGGTGATCAAATACGAGGCATCCCACCTCTGGCTAGGCTCTTAGAAACCGCCATGAAAACTCTGCAACTAAACGGAGCCGGTGGAGATGAACATTGTCAGCAAGAGAGGCAGTTCTGTACGGCACCTGCCAACCACCCTGCACAGCCACTCTCCAGGCCAAATGAGCAGTCCATAACCACGCCCATTGTACCGAGCGGTTACCAATTGCTCCCCACACGGAGTACAACGGCTTACCCTCCCACAGCTCCACCTGGATCACAACAGTCACTCCATCCTCTTCATATACCACCATACCCGTACTACCCACACCTATATCATATTCCATCCAATGCACCTCAGATATCACCGTGGATTAATGGAGATGCTCAGCCCTATCCAGATAATCTGATCCACCCATCACTCGACTCATCTTTCCCCCCTCACCCACACACACACCCACCTCCCCTAGTCTTGTGGCAACAACAGATGTTCCAATTGCTACCCCATCTAGCTGGCTGCCAAATTAACCAAGACACTCCCACTCTGCCTATTCAACAATTGAGGCCCACCGACAACTCATCCCCAAGTCAAGAGTTATTTGCAAATTTACTTATGGAAGCCCAGGCCCATCAAGAGAAACATACCCATACAGAAATTCAAGCCACCTTTGAACCCCTACTCACTGCTGCAGCCCTACCCACACAGCCCACACAGCCCAATATTTCTCCCTCCCAGCTCCAACTACAAGATCTAAATTACAAAAAAGGTAAAAGGGCTCGTTCAAATCAGACTTCGATCAGCACATCTCCATCACACCGAAGACATCCATTTCTTCATCGTCTCCAACCATTCCTGCAACTGCCGCCTCACCTATACCCTCCTCCTCTTCTTCACCAGTTTCATCTCCCGATACCCCTATGGATCATGATGTAGTGACCCAGCATTTTTTAATGGAAACACCCATGGCGCCTCTCAAAGCACCCCACGGGCACCTGCAAAAATTCTAACTTGGAATGCGCAGGGTTTGGGCAGCCCTGGTACCAGGAGTTTTCTAAGGAAGATGATCATCAAAGATAAACTTGATTTAGTTTTCCTTATGGAAACGCGAAAATCAAATGCTTATGTGCAAAGTCTGACAGCCACCAATTCCTTCTCATCTTCATGCCATGTTTCACCAGTAAGGACAGCAGGAGGTCTATCACTTTTCTGGCAGTCTCATCTCAAGGTGAATATCCTATCAGCAACAAATCGGATTATTGACACCGAAATTTCCATATTGGAGGAACAACCTTTTTTTTTCCCACTTTTGTCTATGGCGACCCAATCAAGTCCAAAAGACATTATCTGAGAACAATTAGAAGTATTAGCTGCAAGTCGATCATCTCCATGGCTTTGCATTGGGGACTTTAATGCTCATCTGGGCTGGAGAGAGAAAGTAGGAGGATCAAGAACAATCTCCAGTGACTGCGATCGTTTTAAAAGGATGCTCAATTGCTGTAGTTTTTTAGATCTAGGATGTAAAGAATCAAATTATACTTGGATTATTAAACGCTTGGGTTCAGCTTCAATTAGAATCAGGCTTGATTGTGGACTATGCAATCTGCAGTGGAGACTTTTATACCCTGCTGCAAATATATTTACTCATCCGATTTTTTGCTCTAATCATGCACCTCTTCTCTTAGACTTTGCTGGTGGTATAACCAATGGAAAGAGGCCCTTTCGTTTTGAATACGCCTGGCTGAGTCACCCGGACAGCAACAAAATGACATCCGAAATTTGGGGAAAAACTCACCATGGATCTGCAGCAACATAAATTCATAAGAAAATGCAAGCAACACAAGCAAAATTCAGTCAACGGAATAAGAGCACTTTTGGCAAAATTCAGGACAACATAAAGAGGTTTATAACAGATTTAGCCATAGCTCAAAAGCTCCCAGCAGCCCTATTCACAGGTAAAAGTAAACAGCTTATCTGACTTGCTGTAATTGGAACTTACCAGAGAGGAACAACTATGGCTACAAAAATCAAGGATCTCATGGTTGAAGGAAGGTGATTGCAACACGTCTTTTTTTCATGCTACCATACTACAGAGAAGACAATTTAACAAGATTCTCAAGCTTAAAAAAGCAAATGGTGAGTGGACTACCGAACTTCTTGAGATCAAAGGTATCCTAACTTCACATTTTACCACTACTTTCACATCAGAACCTGTAGATGTTTCGGCCATGGAAAAAATTCTACTTGCTACACAGCCTCTTATTACTCTTGAGATGAACTTGAAATTGTGTCAACCCCCTTCCCCTGAAGAAATCAAATCAGCCCTCTTTGCCATGAGCCCACTAAAAGCACCTGGCCCTAATGGCCTTCCTCCCATTTATTTTCAGAAGCTATGGGAAGACACCGGCCCCACTCTAACTAATTTTGTTCTTGAGTGTTTTTCTATAGAAGTCATGGATCCAAAACTGAATGTTTCATACATCTGCCTCCTTCCAAAGGTGTCTTTCCCTGATACAGCAAAAAAATTCAGACCTATTAGCTTGGGTGGAGTAGCATCAAAGATAGTATCCAAGCTTCTGGCTTCAAGGTTGCAAATGTTCTTTACCAAATATTATCAGTCCTTTTCAGTTAGCTTCTATACCATCTCGGCAGATATCAGATAACATCTTCATGGCTCATGAGTTGTTCCACTACATCAAGCACAGAAGAAAAAAAAAGGACAAAAGAAATTAGTGGGGATCAAGCTAGATATGAAGAAGGCGTATGACAGAGTGGAATGGTCATACCTTGAGGCATTATTGGTTAGATTGGGTTTCACCTCTTCTTGGATCTCGTTAGTTATGAGATGTATATCTTCTGTCTCTTATAAACTACTAATCAACGGAAATATACATAGCCATATCACACCTACTAGGGAAATCCGACAAAGTGATCCATTGTCTCCGACTTTATTTATACTATGTGCATAGGGATTCAGTGCTCTCATAACCAAAGAGGAACAAGTTGGTTGCATCAAAGGCATAGCAGTCAAAAATAGAGCTCCATCCATATCACATTTGTTGTTTGCCAATGACACACTACTCTTTTCCGAGCTCAATCTGCGAGCAATACACAATTTCAAATCAGCATTACAAGTCTATTGCAAAGGAAGTGGACAAGAAATAAATATGGACAAGTCAAGCCTTGTATTCAGTCCCAATACGCTTGTTCGTTTCAAATGTTGGTTTTCTCGGATCTTGAAGATTTCCTATACAAAAGAGCCTACCAAATATCTAGGTTTACCACCTGATATTGGAATTTCCAAAGTAAATATATTTGGTTTTGTGAAAGAGAAGGTAAACAGGAAATTTGAAAGCTGGAAAATGAGGTTGTCGTCTCAAGCAGGTAAAGAGTGTTGCTTAAATCAGTTTCCATGGCAATCCCCCAGTTTGCTAGTGCACATTTCAAGCTACCGATGAGTATCCATGATGATCTGAAGAAGAACTCAGCAAATTTCTTTTGGGGTAACAAAGAAGGCAAACAGAAGACCCACTAGATAAGCTGGAAACTTCTCTGTTGTTCCAAAGAGAAAGGGGGTCTGGGTTTTCGTGACACGAGAATCCATAACTTAGCACTTCTTACAAAAGTTGCCTACAAACTATGGAGCAACCCAAATACTCTCTGGGCAAGATTCACTAAAGATATCTACTTCCCGAATACTAGTCTATTGGATGCCAAGTTATGTCACAACTCAAGCTGGGCTTGGAGAAGCATCCTCGCAGGTAAACAAGTCCTTACAGACAACCTACGATGGAAACTGGGAAGAGGTGATCAGATCCGAATTTGGGAAGATAAATGGCTATTCAATGTGAAGGGGGGGGGTATGATCAGACATGAAAAACCAGCTAGGTGTCAGATCAATTATGTGGCAGATCTAATTGAAGAAGACACTAGATGTTGGAAGGAAGAATTACAAACTGAGTTCTTTCATTCAACTAATGCAGATGAAATTAGAAGAATTCAAATTAGTCTATTTCCAATGCCAGATACACTCGTATAGGGAGCTGATAAGAATGGAACCTTCTCTGTCAAATCTTCCTACCATGCCTTGACAAATCAAATAGAAGATGCAGCACAGTAGAGGACTTCTACATCTAGTACACCACGGTGGAAATCCATCTCAAGTAATACATGGAACTCGATCTGGAAATCACACACCCTCCCAAAAATAAAAAATCTATTGTGGCGAATTTGTGCTGAAGGTTTGCCTATAGGGGAAAATCTGAAAAAACGAAAAATGCTTGGTGATTATGGGTGTCAAAGAGGCTGCAACCAAGAGGAAGATGGTGGTCATCTCTTCCTAGATTGTGCTTTTGCTCGTAAAGTATGGTTCGCTAGCCCCTTCTCATACAAACCACCAGAGATACAGCAACCTCTCCAGCTTGCAACTTGGCTTGACCATCTGAAGACTATCCTTCCACTGGATAAGCTGGAAGCTAGGAAGACATTCAGCCTTTTTTGCTTCTTGATTTGGGAGATCTGGATTGCAAGAAACGATCTCATCTTCAGTTTTGGTAAGCATACACCAATTGATGTTGTCAACAGAGCAATTAGTCTTCATGGTGATTTCTGGAAGGTGCAAGATGACAAACGAAACAGAGCATTCTTATCTAAACCCTATGACATTCTTATCTATTTATTTTGAATTCAAATTTAAATATTGTAAACGAATCTTGTACAACAGCCATGTTTATTTATAAATACATAAGACTTACCCATCAAGGTAAGCAACCTACTTATCAAAATTAGAGTTTTTCTTTGCATTCTTTCATGGTATTAGAGCTAAGGTTTTGAGAAAAATTTTTTTTCCCAAAACACTACATTTTCAATGGCCACTGCTAACACTCCATTCCCCATTACCAATCTCTCCAACCTTGTTTCTGTCAAGCTTGATGGAGCAAATTATCTTATGTGGAGAGAACAATTAGAATCCATTTTTATTACCTGTGATCTTATGCATCATCTTGATGGTACTGGATCAATGCCAAATCAAACTATCACTACTGGAGAAACTCAAACGCCGAATCCAGCATTTCAAACCTGGAGAAAGAATGATCATTTTGTTCGAGCATGCATCAATGCCACCCTCACACCGTCTCTTTCTTCTCATATTCTTGGTCTTCCAACAACGAAAGATGTATGGGATTCTCTTGCACAACTTTTCCAACAACAGTCCACTGCTCAAAGGACTTATCTTCGCAGTGAATTGCAGATGATCAATAAAGGAACAAGCACAATTATGAACTATCTTCACAAAATTAAGTCCATCGCTGATTCCTTAGCAGCAATCAATGACAAGGTAAATGACTCTGACTTGGTAGCATATACATTAAATGGTCTTGGTTCAGATTATCTCACTTTCATCATTACTGTGGAAAATATTACCCCACCCGTTACCTTTACCGACCTAAGGGCCAAACTACTTACTCATGAGCAACGGTTACGCTGTGGCTATGGGAACACCCAATCAATCTTAACTGATTCCCATTCTCCTACTGCACTACTTGTTACAGATCAACCTAAATTTAATCGGCCTAATAATAGTATTAATCCCTATCCACCCAACAACCGAAACCCACCTAGATCTGATTTCCGAAATTCATCAAATGGCCCTCCAAGATCTCAAAATTCCTATAACCGACCAAACCAAAACACCTTTAATACTAATTCCTTCAAATGTCAAATATGTGCTAAGCAAGGCCATTCAGCCAATAGATGCTATTTCTGTTATGCCCAGCGCCGAAATAATCCTAATCCACTACCTCACATTCCTTATGCTGGCTTACATGGTACCCAAAATACCCAACACATTACACTACAGAATGATGCACAGTGGATACCGGATTCAGGTGCTACCAACCATATGTCATTTGATCCAGCCATGCTACAGCAATCTGCCACTTACAAAGGAGAAGATCAGGTTTCAGTTGGTGATGGTAAGAAACTCCCTATAACTCATATAGGCTCCTCAACTTTGAAAACAAATTTAAATCATTTATCTCTTAATGACATACTAATAGTTCCCCAATTGTCAAAGAATTTAATTTCCATTTCTCAACTTACATCTGACAATAATTGTTCTGTTGAATTTTTGCATGGGGTTTCTGTGTTAAGGATTTGGAGTCAGGCATCACTCTACTGAAGGGTCCAGTCAAAGATAAATTGTATTCTTTCTCGACCAATGCTGTCCCTCCTTTGGCTCTTTATGGAAATAAAGCTCCTTCTGATATTTGGCATCGCCGGCTTGGTCATCCTTCTTCTGCAGTACTTACTCATTTGAGAAATAGTGTCTTATTTAATTCCTTTGAAACACTTAGATCCAATAAAATTTGTGACGCTTGCCAACTTGGCAAACATCACAAATTACCCTTTTGTATTTCAGTTAGTAGAACTACTCAACCATTACAGCTTATTCATTGTGATTTGTGGGGTCCCACTAAAACTTTGTCAATTAGTGGATTCAATTCATATATTATTTTTGTTGATGATTTCAGTCGATTTACTTGGTTTTATCCTCTGCGATTTAAATCTGATGCAATTCATTGTTTTAAGCATTTTAAAAATATGGCTGAAAACTTGCTTTCTACTTCTATTAAATTTTTTCAAAGTGATGGAGCCTTAGAGTTAACAAGGGGAGCTTTCAAAAACTATCTTGATGAATGTGGCATTGTATCCAGGATTTCATGTCCTCATACTCCAAAACAAAATGGAGTTTTAGAAAGAAAACACAGACATATTACAGAGATGGGTTTATCTCTTCTATTCCAAGCTCACATGCCCAAAGCATATTGGTTAGAAGCCTTTACTGCTGCTGTCTATTTAATAAACCGGTTACCAACACCAGTATTGCAGAGAAAATCTCCTCATGAAGCACTGTTTGGCTTCAAACCAGATTATTGTTTATTGAGAGTTTTTGGCTGCCTTTGTTACCCCAACTTGACACCCTATAGAGAAGACAAATTATCGCCAAAGTCTAAGGCTTGTGTTTTTCTTGGTTACAGTCTCTATCACAAGGATTATAGATGCTTAGATAAGGACACTGGCAATGTATATTTATCCAGATATGTTATTTTGAAGAAAAGGAATTTCCCTTTTCAAATCCCCCATCACATCAATCATCAAACAAACCACCAGTCGAACTTATTTCTCTACCTTTTTTCATCCCACACACCCCCACCAAATGTGCCTCCACTCACTTCACATTCTTCTTCACCTATTTCAAGCAACCAACCATCACAAACAACCCCTACAACATCATCACCAACCATATCAATGGAAAATCCAACCCAAATCCTCACCAACAATAGACCAACCACAGCCCCAACCATCTCATCCTATGATTACTAGGAGTAAAACCAATTCCGCCAAACCAAAACCCCCTCTCTCTTTACTCACTATTAGACACCCAATACCTCAAACCTTTCTTACCACCATCTCCAACATCCTAACTGAACCTAAAACCTACAAATTAGCCTCAAAAGACCCAAAGTGGATTGATGCAATGCAAAAAGAATACAAAGCCTTGATAGAAAATCAGACTTGGAACTTGGTGCCTTATTCCAAGGGTATGAATATTGTAGGCTGTAAGTGGGTGTACAGGATCAAGACAAAAAGTGATGGTTCCATTGAGAGATACAAGGCACGCTTAGTTGCCAAGGGGTTCAACCACCAGGCAGGAGTGGACTTTCATGAAACATTTAGTCCAGTTGTAAAGCCAGCCACCATTCAGACAATATTAACCGTTGCACTCTCAAAGTCATGGCCAGTACATCAGCTTGATGTGGAAAATGCCTTCTTGAATGGCAACTTAGTAGAAGATGTTTACATGGAACAACCACAGGGGTATGTTTCCACATCTAAACCAACCCATGTTTGTCATCTACGAAAAGCAATTTATGGTCTCAAGCAAGCTCCACGAGCTTGGTTTCACAGATTCAAAACATACCTACAAGGAGAAGGTTTCAAGCAAAGTGTGGCAGATTCTTCCATGTTTACACGCAAAACCCAAGGTACAATGATAGTATTGTTGTTATATGTAGATGATATAATATTAACAGGAGCCAATGAAGCTGCAATTCAAGAGATTATTCAAAGCCTGAGCAAAGAATTTGCAATGACAGATTTGGGACACTTGCATTACTTCTTGGGAATTGAGGCTAATCGAAGTTCAGATGGTCTTTTATTCACTCAAAGTAAATACTCCATTGATTTATTAACGTCTACAGGAATGGAGACTTCAAAGCCATGCACAACCCCAATTGCTGTTGGAACAAAGTTATCATCAACAACAGGTTATCCCCTACCTGATCCAACACCATACAGACAATTAGTAGGGGCCTTACAATATCTGATGATCACTAGACCAGATATCTCCTATGCAGTCAATCAAGTGTGTCGGTTCATGCAATCTCCCACGTGAAGATCATCTACAAGCAGCAAAACGTATTTTACGTTATGTCAAGCACACTATTGGTCTTTGGTGTTCTCTTGAAACCAACCCAACTTTCTTTCATAGTCGCTTACACCGATGCGATTGGGCGGGATGTCCAGACACACGCCGATCAACTAGTGGGTTTTGCACTTTTTGTGGGGATAATTTGTTATCATGGTCTTCCAAGAAACAACCTACAGTATCTAGATCAAGTACGGAAGCTAAGTACAAATCCCTTGCTATCACAGTATCTGAATTACTATGGATTTCTTATGTTCTACGTGATTTGCAAGTACAACTTCCAAGAGGAATGGACATTTATTGTGATAATGTGTCTGCAACACAAATGGCTGCAAATCCAGTGCTACATGCTCGCACAAAACATATAGAAGTGGACTATCATTTTGTCCGAGATGTGGTTCAGAACAGCACCATAAAAGTGCACTTTGTTCAGTCAAATGATCAAATTGCAGATGTGTTTACTAAGGGCTTAACATCACAAGCTTTCTTTAAGCATAGAGACAAACTCTTGCACCTGCCAATGCAGAGTTTGAAGGGGGATGAAAGACCATAACGGATCTGTTATGGTTTGAATTCAATTTTTGAATTCAAGTTTTTAATTTTGAATTCAAATTTAAATATTGTAAACGAATCTTGTACAACAACTATGTTTATTTATAAATACAT
Organism: Hakea prostrata; assembly: GCF_041222555.1. NCBI lineage: Eukaryota > Viridiplantae > Streptophyta > Magnoliopsida > Proteales > Proteaceae > Hakea > Hakea prostrata. The sequence continues at coordinate 20,105,102 of NC_142607.1, read as the reverse complement.
AAGACTTACCCATCAAGGTAAGCAACCTACTTATCAAAATCAGAGTTTTTCTTTGCATTATTTCAGTTGGACATTTAATAATTAAAAATAATTTAGATTTTAAATATGGTGTTTTGGTTTTTAATAATTATTTTAATTAAGGGCAATTTAGTAGTTTAACTCTTAGGGTGATAACGGTAATTTAGGATTTAAAATAAAAAATATTTGTAGTCAAGGGTAGTTTAGGGTATTAGAACAATATTTAACGGTAAAAGTTAAATTTAACCAAGAAGTTAAAAGAGGGGAGGTGTTTGATATATTTGCTAGGTAAGAAGGGAGGTAAGTGATATTATATAACTAAGAGGGGTGTAAGTGCTATTTGTCCAGTTAAGAGGGGAGGTAAGTGATATTTACCCAAAAAATAAGTCTCAAGGGAATCCATGTATGTCTAACCTCATACTGTGTGTTTTAAGAGTCTTAGGCCTTGACTGGAGAGTTGATCCAAACTTCTTTTTCCCATCTGCATACTTATCCAATGCGTATAGAAGATCAGAACTAGAACAATATCCATTAAACCGTGTTCGGAGTGATTCTAAAATGGTTTTTAGGGCGAATAATATGTGGCATGTGATTTCAGACTACATTTTCATTTGAATCGCTTGGTCACGGTTCTTGCATGTATTGTTTTATAACGGTTTTTTTTTTGAAATTCCAAAAATAGGCTGCTTATTCCTCGAGTAATCCAATCAGGTCCGCTTCAAAGTTGGGCCGGCCCCTGACCCACCTTTACGTGATGAGTCCCATTTTCATTTATAATTCAAACGCCCCCCAAAAGGAGCTTTTAGCGGTCACAAAATCTTATGATGCGAGTCCGGTTTGAAGCCAAAAGGAAATGAAATGGTGGAATCCCTTTTTGGCTCTACACTAGATTTTATTGGAGAAAGTTTTTCTTTTCTTTTTGACGGTGGGGTTTTTGTTTTCTGTTTTATTATTTATTATTTTTCATTTTCATTTTGATTCGTTTTTTTATTATTTATTTATTTTTTAATTTGAATTCTAAGTATATCAAAATTAAAATCTAAAATAACCTAACAAAAAAACAAAATCTATACATACGTATACATACTACAAATAATACATTTTCAATAAGTCATATACGATAATCATACTTTACGTGTATAATACATATTTTGATACGACTTATTTAATAAGTACCAAAAGAAAAAATATATGGGAGGAAGCGGGTTTTTTCTCTTTGAAAATCAATAGTAAATTATTATTTTTCAATTAATTAAATTTTTTTATACTTTCATAAATAAAAAAACAACTTTCTATGACAAAAACAATTGACAAAACCTAAATTGATGAATTTTTCATCTTAGATCTCTATATCTAAGATAAACAAGAAAAATATATTAAAAAAAAATATTTATCACATAATTCATTAAAAACAAAATTGTTTAAAGAAAAAGAAAGCATATAAACCATTTATTACGAAATGATAAAACCCTTCAAATCTACAAAGTATTGTCTTTATCACTAAATATTTATGGAAATGCATTTAAAAAAAAAAACAAAAGAGATGCGTTAAAGTTTAATAGCGTTTTAAAATTTAATATAAAACAAGTCAAATTCAATATTGCTTTTAATTTTTTTTCTTCTTTTCAAATGAGCTTTACTAACCGGGGGATAGAATATTAATATGTCTCGAAAATCAAACCCATGACCTCTTCACTAAAAAGTGTTTGGTTCAACAACTAGAAAGGTTCTATACAACAACAACATCAAAATAAATAATAAATAATAATAAATAATTAAATTAAATTCATATTATTGAGTTAATAAGAAAAGTCAAGGCCAAAATCAAGAACACATTGAAATGGGTCTAGAGGGACAAACATTAATCCCAGGCCAACCCTAGGCCATAATTCAATGCCAAAATATTCTGGCCCCTTACCTTTCCTTAGGGCCAAAATTTTAAGCCTAGGCCTTGTTCGTACTCAGGATGGGCCAGGGCTACCAAGTCCAAACTTACACCCATGAGGATGAGGGTAGGGATTCACTATACTTGGTCAAGGTCAAGCGGGGACAACGTAACCCTATTTCTGAATAGGGTTCAAGGTTGGATTTTCCAGGCCTTGATTCAGGATTGAATCTACAAGCTTAATAGTAGGACTAAGGGTGGAACTTGGGTATAGAAAACCGAACCAATCCAATCTTTTTTAGCTTATATTGATGGCAGGAGAAGAGTGGTTTTGTATTGTGCAAATGATTGATCCATAAATCTTAAATATTATTCATGACTAGATTTTTCAAGCCTTGAATTATGATCAAAGTTGGACCTTAAATAGAGAGATTTGGTGAAGTTTGACGTTTTTAAAAACTTGGTCTACCCCGATTGAGTTTGGATCTTCTACCTCTCAATAGGTAGAGGATTATACTTCTTATATACTCTTTCATCATAAATTTGGGTGGAAGTTTAGCATTGACAAGTTAGACCAAAAGTAAACCTTGCCTTTAAAGATGTGATAGAAGAGCTAAGAACACAATCCTCAACTCAAGAAGGTAGAGAATCCCAACTATATTCCAACAACCTCTTTGCATACAAGGTTGATTTTTGTGTGTTGGATTTTTTTTGTATACAACTCCTGAACTCCGAATACATTTTTGTGATAGAATACAACTCCAAATACAAATGTGGTCAATGAATGTAGTCTACAGACTAGCCGTTACACCTCTATGCTCTTGTCCTGGCCTAAATGAATAAAATAAAAATCATTTGCTCTTCAACTTCAAAAGACGAATCGACCGTTACAATCTTCTGCTACTCAACACAGCAAGCGCGTCTCTTGGCTCAGCTATATTCTTTCTGCCATTTCGTTAGTTTTAGGCTTTCCACGAAGAGTTGATCGATCACCAGAAACCATGGCGGCCAGATCGGCGTTTACGGAAGAAGAAATGGTGGTCGATGAAGGTATCGGATACCCTAAGTCATATGCCAAGCTCTGTCAAGACCCTACTCTCAATCCACACTGTCATGGCCCTCCCTTCACTTTCTTTCCATATAGTTGTCAGCATCAAGAAGTAAGTAAAGCTCCCTTTTTTCTTTAATTTTCATTTCGAAATTCATGGAGGAGATAATTGTCGATGGAGTAAAGTGCAAATGGTGGATCGATCTTAGGTTTTGCTTGGAATTGCATTTCAGTGCACAATTACTTTGGAAATTAAACTTAAATTGGATCATGATAGTGCATTTTTCGATTGTCAATTTGCCTTTGATGTTTCAGTTGTACATAGATTTGGTGCAGATCAGTTTAATCGTGGGTTTAACTCAATAACTAGAATGATTTTTTTTTTGACTTATTTAATTTTATTTTGTTTCATGTGTTTAGGATTTGAGAGCGAAGGAGTTAGATGAGATGTTCCCAATAGTTTACCCTGAAACGAGACCTACAGCGAAGCCTAGAAATTATGCCAGTCTTCTTTGGAAGCAACTCCACCACCTCGGGTAATATACTGAACTCTTTATCCATAGTTTCAAAAGGGGAAGAAAAAAAAAAGTAATCTTGAGATGGAACTGAATCTGAACTTTGAATCTAATTCGGATTTTTTTCTTTCTTCCAGGAATGCTGGGTTCGATCCTGAAATTTTTCGAGTAGACCCGTATGGCAATGTTCTGTATTATCATGCTGATTCGGGTTCTCCCCTTTCTTGGAGTATAGATCATTGGTTTCCTTGCTCAAGTAAGGGCTTAGTGAACCTTTTTCCTAAACTTAACTTTTCAAAGTGCTTTCTCTCTTTTATGAAGGATTTGACATTCTTTTCTGTTGATATTGCAGGGGGAGGACGGACTGTTCCTGGTAACCTGAGGATACTTCAATGGCAAGTATGTAAAAAGAAGCATAACAAGTTGGAGTTTCTCGTTCCTTGGTGGGATCTTCAGCTTGGGATCTCTGTAAACCAGTTCCTTAACATATTTGCTTCTTCGAATTCTAATTTCAGGTATGCTTCTTCATGCTTTTTCGTTTCTTCATTTGTATGGTTTCTCCCAATGCCTTTTCACTTTGAAGTGACCAACATAAGAATTCACTAATGCAGATGAAAATGTTGTTCAGGTATAGAGCTTTCTCCTTTTTATTCCCTGAGGGAGAGAGTGAAGAGCTAAATGATTCGCAGACGGTACAGTCACATACTTTTCCAAAACATTTTGTTGAGGCAAAGCGAAAAATAGGCCTTGCTCCTGCTGCCATTGTTTTATCTAGGAGAGAATCATCTGAAGCATCATCAGCATTAATATCTTTCGATCTCAATGGAAAACTCAGGCCGAAATGCGCTGCAACTGGTACTGATTGAACAAAAGACTAATTTTTCCACATTTTGTTTTGTTAATGACTGAGAATGTCCTCTATGTTTCCTTCTCTCTGAATATTACAGCTTCAAGGAATTTTGTACCCGGTAACAATCAGGCGCAGTGCTACTCAATTCAGAAATACAGAACCAGTATATCAAAGGAAAATGAGAATCCTAACATGGCTGCTAATCCATATATGGCAATTGCCATGGCTAGGGATTCACTAAGGCAGATGGAAGAGGCTGAGAGTATGCAAGCAGAGATTCAAACGTTCGATGAGGAATTGGATGAGATGATGAAGAAAACTGAAGTAGAAAGGGTTGCTTTACAAGACTTGGAGTTGGTGCTAATGAAGCGTAGGAGGAGAGCTGAGAAGTGTAGGCGGCTTGCAGAAGCACAGTCATCGTACAGAGCTATAATAGAGAAGATGATTCGGGATGCTATGCACCAGTAAGATACATTATGGCAAACAGTATTAAAAAGAATCACAATTCTCACTTGTGTTAAATAATTAACGGTCCTTTTTGTGTTTTGCAGGAGTGTTGTTTACAAGGAACAGATTAGATTGAACCAAGCTGCAACTTGTTCTCTGATGGCTAGACTCGAAGCTCAGAAAGCAATATGTGATTCTTCAGAGAAGGAACTCCACATTAAATTCAAGCAAAGAAGAGAGATTGAAGAACAGATCAGGCCTCAATGGGACCAACCAAGGAAGCGATTGAGGATGGATGATGATGACAGTGTCTTTTACAAAAAGGATGATGAGCCCCTTCTTTATTTACCTGAAATCAGTTCCAGGAGAGAGCATTTACAGAAGGAATTGCGGGTGTTCCTTGAGGAAGAGCAGAAGGCATCTGAGGCAGGGTTATCACTAAATGAAGAGAGAAAGCAAGAAGATGTCGAGGAAAGAAATGAACTGATTATAGGAATTAATAGAGAGAAGGCTGAGGATCCAAATAGACCCATTCCTGTCATGGAGGATGAGATAGCTATTGAGGAGAATCTTCGAAAATTAGAGATCAAAGATGACAGTAAGGAAAACATGCGAATCTCAAATCTTCAGAGCCCTGAAAGAGAGGAGGATGAAGAATGCAGAAAGCAACGTGGAAAGGGGAATGTAGAGAAGTGGCTTCAAATGCTGTTAGACGACACTGAGCATGAACCGGCCGTGAACTCACCTCCTCAAAATGTTGATGAAAATGGGACAACCCAGACTGAGGAATTGATAAGAAAGTTGAACCTCAGGAACCCCCAGAAGCAGCAGATAAAAGTTTTACAATTCCCAGCATCAGAAAACAAAATAGATGGAGATAGAAAACAGATTTCCTTCAAAGAAAATGATGGAAACTTAAGTGTGAAAACCAATGCTAGAGAAGTGGACAATGTATTTAAAGGTGTTGGAGGTAGAATGAGCTTTGAAGGGAAGGAAAGAAGAGAGAAGAGTGGTAAGGAGAGGGGGCTTGTAAGGAGTGAAAGTGCCAGGTCCTTCAGGCCATTTCCATCTTCGCCTTCTGTGACATTGGGAATGAAGAAGGGAACAGATTGTATGCGGAAGAAGCCAATTGTATTTGGGTTTGATGAAGGTGGAGACGAGGGTCTCACAACTAATGGTTTCATCAAATCATCAATCAAGACAATGAAGAGGCCTGTGAAGATGTGAAAGTAATGAATTTGTTACTTTCAACTAAGCAAGCAGGAAATATGGTGGAAATGAATGTATTGAATGTAGATAGTCATTTTGTTTTTCAATTACTTCTGTAGCTGAATAATTATTTGTGAACTTAGATGTTCATATCTTTTATTTGCAAGTAAAGATTTTTGTTGTATCAATTGATTCAAGTTTTCCCTGAAAGACACATGTTGCATTGTTTTAATAATATTTATGAAGAAGAATGTTAAGTACTTGCTGATTTTTGGTAAATACACTGAGGCTGCATGTTTTTTTTGAAATAAAAGTTGAGCAATTTCTACTTCTCTCTGCGAATTCAGAAGCTCTACTCCTTCTAAAATTCCATATTTAACTAAGCATAAGAGAAATCAGAAAGTACTGAAACTACTGAAGTCAAACTCCACCATTTAGCAAATGGAACTTCAAATAAAATTGAAAGGAAATTACTTAAATCAAACTCAAAAAGATTAATTTAGAAAATACTGAATATCTGAAATCAATGTCTACATCTCTGCCAAAGAGAATCAACACATTGTCCTTTTAATAAAAAAGAAAAATGAACAGAAGAATGTAAATATGCAGATATAAAACCCCAGTTGCTTACCTTGATTAAAGCAAATAGATAGCCCACTTGAATGACACACTCATGCAGAAGTCAAACAAGGGAAATTACTGAAGGATCAAACCAGGTAAATCATTTAATTGCTAAGGTTGACATGAAATACATATGCAAGGACAGTCAGCAATGGACAATTATGTGCGTACGTGCGTTTGTGTGTGTATGAGAGACAGGTTTACCAAAAAAAAAAGTGTATGAGAGACAGAGAGAGAAAGAAAGTCAAGAACTTTCAGCATGGATGATGGAGACATCATTCTGATCCAGGCTTTCTGTTCATGCTGTGAGAGAAAGGATAAAGAGGGAGAGTATACAGGTATATATCAGAAAATTAGAAAGAGGATTGACAGGTTATGTTCATCCAGGAGACAACTAAGGTTTTTATATTGTTTTAATCCCACCCGGATCTAATTTAGAATTTGGGGGATTTCATGCGTGGAAGTCAAAAACATTGCATAAATAAAACAATGATTAAAGGATAAAGAAAATATTGCATAAATAGGGAGATATGCATAAATAGGGAATAAAAGACAAATCAAATATTGCATGAGAGAGAAAATATGTACTCAAATAAAAAGAGGAATCAAGTATTGAGAGAAACTAAGTATGGGAATATAAGGAAAACGTGGGAATTTAGGAGGAGATGGTTGATGGAATCGTGGAGTTAGGAGGAGGGAATATTGAGGAGAGAGAAATGGATGGTAGGAGGAGGGAATATTGAGAGGAGAGATAAATTTGTGGAGTTAGGAGGAGGGAATATTGAGGAGAGAGAAATGGATGATAGGAGGAGGGAATATTGAGAGGAGAGAGAAATTGAATATTGCATGAGAGAGAAAATATGTAACCAAATAAAAAGAGGAATCAAGTATTGAGAGAAACTAAGTATGGGAATATAAGGAAAACGTGGGAATTTAGGAGGAGATGGTTGATGGAATCGTGGAGTTAGGAGGAGGGAATATTGAGGAGAGAGAAATGGATGGTAGGAGGAGGGAATATTGAGAGGAGAGATAAATTGGTGGAGTTAGGAGGAGGGAGTATTGAGGAGAGAGAAATGGATGATAGGAGGAGGGAATATTGAGAGGATAGAGAAATTGATGGTGAAAGAAACATAGAGTTTAGGAGGATTTAGGTGTAGTTTATGTTAGAAAAAGTAAACCTTGTGTAATCAGGAGCACGAGATAACAGTATGACAGCTGAAGCTTCTAGGCACGTTACTATGTCGTTGTCCTTAAGACGTAATTCGCCCCTCACGGAAGGTGCTATGAGGTACCAGCAAACTGGGAGACAAAGAAGCCCAAACTCAAGGTTGTTTCCCGAGTTTTGCAAAGCACAGACAAAACTCTCGAAAGAGAAAACTTCGGATTTTCTTATCTTCTGCTGTTGAGAAACTAGAGAGGATTTATAGGCATTGAGGTGTCTCTACTGAACAGTTCATGACTCTGTTGGTATGGGTGCACCTCTCTGTAGGGACACAAGTGCTAAGTGCATGCGCCAAAACGCCAAACAGAATATTGAGGAAGCCCGGAGAGAGCAATGGCATGTCTTTTGATATTAAATCAAAGTTAATAGGTAGTACCTATTAATTAACCTGGATTCCGACATCTCGGTTTCCAATGTGGGACTATATAACACACTTTCCTAAAATAAACAAAAAGGAAAGTTTCCGCACTTATAAATCCAATTTTAAATGAAACGTTTATTATTTTATTATATTAAAAATAATACAACAGTTTAGGAAGAGACAATATTGAGGAATCTTGAGGAATATTGAGGGGAGAGAAGAAAGATGATGAGAATGTGGAGTTAATGGTGAGTATATTAAACAAGAGAATTGAGAGTCTATATTGGTCAAGCAACAATAGAAAAGAAAATAAGAAGATAATTTAAAGCGTTGAAGGCCCTCTATCTAAGGGTGATTATTCTTTTTGTGATTTCTCCACAGTAAAGTACAATCTTCATACTTTCAACATATTATTGTTTTCTTTTTCTACGATTAGATTTGTAGTTTACATGACTTTTTAGTGATTGATTCTTTTGTTGAATTTATTACTTATCTTGATTATGAATACGTTTTAGATGATGCTTGATTTACATAGTTTATTAGTATATGATTTATTCCTTTGATTTAATAATTTGTTTTTGAGTATGAATACATTTTAGATTTTGTCTATCTTGATTTATTAGTATCTTGTCTTTGAGTATATAAATATGTATTCTTTTAGATTATGTTTTATGAAATTATTATGATCTACCAATAATTAATCTCTCCCTTGAATTTATTAATATTTTTCTATAAACATGAATGTATCTTTAGATTTGTGTTTTATTGAATTATTTATTATTGTATTATGCATCGATTTTATAATGGACTATATACAAAATTCATCATTTTCATATGATCTTGCATTGTTTGCATATGATTCATCAAGACATGTCATGATCATATTAGCATTATGTGTGATATTGAGTTAGTAGATGTTTTGGATGAGAATGTATGTTAAGGCTATGTAATACGCGTAGGTCATGTAACGGCATGGAACATACATTGATTCCAAAACATTTTGTTAAGGTAGATGGATGTTGGGCTGTGTAACGTGTGCATGCCATGTAACGGCATGGGACATCTGATCGACATTAGACCATGTATGCATGTGAGATGGTAGTTGTGTATTTTAGATGAGAATGTATGTTAAGGCTGTGTAACGCACGCAGGCCATGTAATAACATGGAACATACATTGAGTTTGGAAACATTTGGGTTAGGGTAGATGGATGTTGGGTTGTGTAACGCGTGTAGGCCATGTAACAACATTGGGCATCCTATCGACTCTAGACCAATGAGGGTATGTATGGTTTATTTATATCTTCTTAGAATCATTGAGTCTCATCTATATCATTGGGCATGTCATGACTTTATTTTCTCATTTATATATGTTAGTTAATTTTATTTGTATAAGATTATGTTTAATTAAATATTAAATATAAAAAGAAAGGAAACTGTTGATATGTGTTAGGTTGTACTTGCTAAGTTTCTTCCCGAAAGTTAATTTCTACAGATGATGGACTTGATCAAAGGGATGATGAATATTCAGAGGATGAAGATCAAGATCATGTCTACTACATCTCTAAGGATAGATAAATATTGAAATTTCCTATTAGTTGTAAATCTTGAATTTTAGACCTTTACTTGGATTTCATTAAAATTATGAGACAATTCATGGAAGCATTTTGATTTATATTTGAAAATTTTCCGCTGCAATCATTTATAGTTTTGGTGGATTTTATTATTCACATTATCTGTGGAAACCCTCTTAGTGTATTTTGGTTCACTATCTAAGCAACGTCGATCCTTGATCAATGACGACTTTCTCCTTATCTGTGGAAACCCTCTTAGTGTATTTTGGTTCACTATCTAAGCAACGTCGATCCTTGATCAATGACGACTTTCTCCTTACATGGAGATTGGGGCGTTATAGTAAATTTTGTTCAATAACATGGCTCATTCATAAAACCATGCATAAACCCACCCGCCTACAAATACCATATGTAGTATTTCATTGACCCTTGGATCTCCTATCTCAGGCACACCACCTAATTTCATAGCCAATAATCTTGTAATTTATCATTTTATTGCATCATGACTACTCAATAGTTCGAAGTGATCAGCCAATCCAAGCATTGCTCGGGTCTCTGCAGCTGTGCCAAGAAGAACTGTAGAACATCCGTGAGAAAACACTTACTCTTTGCCAGTAAAGAGCCTGCAGGGTTTAGGTAGTGAGAACACATCACAGGATGTAGAAAATTGCACAAATCCTTCATGATGGGAAGCAATAACTACTTGTGGAGTACCAAAAATGGTGTTTGACAAGCAAGACCACCGGTTTGGTCATGCGGTCATAACCAGTTGAACATGACAGAGACTATGTCGACAAGGGGAAGGAGTTTTGTTCAGAGATATTTTAGCACACAACAATGCCCATGGGTCTTCACATGGATAAATATTTCTCTCAAACTTGTGATCATAGAAGGATTAGCGGAGATAACAAAACTACCTGCTTGCTGACTTCAGAATTGTCTGAGTAAAAGTCAATCAGTATATTCATTTCTCCCATATACAAGTAAACCTATCATCCCGACAATAGGTACTGTTTTCCTTTTATTCTCCTCCAAAGACAATACCAATTTACAACAGGAACAGAGATTAACTAGCAGTAATTTGAAGATGGCCTTCATCACGTGTCCAAAAAGGGAGTGAAGTTCAGGCAGAATCATACAACACAATGCAGTTTACATGAGATAAGGAACCGGCAACCTTTCCTTACCAGTCTCACCAATCACACTAACAGAAAGTGAACCAGGTATCACAGTTTACCAATGCCAGGCATAATAATATCTCACATTTTTCTCAACTGAGTCATAGGAATTGTGTTAAAATCCAGTAATCTCTCACTAGGCTAAAGGAAAAATATTGGGATTCCCCCTTTTTCCTGTTTTACAATTTTCTGTTTGCTTCACAACCTTGATAACATTGGAGAGGAGAGAACAGAGGTTCCAGATTTCATCTAATTTTTTTAGTTCTGCAGCCCCCAACAATCCTTGTCTCCACATGAGCAGATTCCATCTTTGAAATGATGAAATTGCTCAGTATCCCTAACAGTTATCTCCCGGCGAACAATCCTAGAGATTAACTTGACTGTATTATGGCAGCTCGTACACATGTAAAGATTCTTAGTGACCCAAATAGGCACCCCCGGCAAAGTATTGATGAGCCCAAAAGCAATGGCAAGTCTTTCGCTGTGTCCACAAAAGATATCCGCCTTTGATGTTCCAGTATCATCTACAGAACTTCTCTCAAACATATTAAGATCAATAGTTTTTATTCTCTCATACAAGCCATTAAGAACTGTATTAATCTCTTTAATTTGTGGATGAGAACTATCACCACTAAGGAATGCGTGAACTTTTCCCTTAACCTCCACCCAACTGCAGCCAGGATCAAACACAACCCCTCTTTCTCTCATTGTCCTTCTCACTCTCAAAACTTCATCCCATCGACCACTGTCAGCGTAGAGGTTACATAATAGAGCATAATAACCAATACTCTCTGAATCCAATTTGAATATGAAGCGAGCAGCAAGTTCACCAAGCTCAACCTGTCGATGTATCCTGCATGCATTCAACAAGGCTCCCCAGACAGCAGCGTCTGGCTCCAAGGGCATGTTTTCTATAAATTCATAGGCATCTTTCAAACGCCCAGCACGGCCAAGTAAATCCACCATGCAAGCGTAGTGCTTCAGATTAGGTGTGATACCATACCGCTGTTCCATGATGTTAAAATACTCCAAGCCTGCACTCACCATTCCAGATCTACTACAAGCACATAGGAGGGCAACAAATGTGATTTCATCAGGATGCTCCCCTTCATCTATCATTCTATGAAACAGATCAATTGAAAGTGTTCCATATCCCTGGCGGGCATAGCCAGTTAACATGATATTCCAAGATGAAACATCCTTGTCTTCATAGCTGTCAAACTGGGTCCTTGCATATTCCATCCTTCCACAACTTGTATACATGTCTAAGAGTGCATTTGGCAGGAACCCCTCAAACCCAACTCCTCTCCTTAATGCATGAGCATGAATCTCCTTCCCACACATCAGGGCTCCTATCCTAGCACATGTGGAAAGAGCAGCAATCAGTGTAACTGAATTAGGTTCTACACTGAATCCCATTTGTCGAAAGAAGTTCAAGGCCTCCAAGCTCCGATTGTTTATCCGAAATCCAAAGATGATTGATGTCCAAGATATCACATTCTTCTCAGGCATTTGTTTAAAAACCTCCAAAGCCTTATCAATGCAACCACATTTGGAATACATATCAATAAGGGTGTTCCCAACTTCTGTGTATGCAATAAGGCCCATCTTAATAGCAAACTCATGGAGCTTGTTTCCCAAATCAGGAAGTCCTAGAGAAGCACAAGCAGAAAGAACGCTGACAATATTGACCTGATCAGGCTTCACCCCCTCCAATTCCATCCGATGATAAGCTTCCACAGCTTTCTGAGGTAGCCCATTTTTCTCATAACCAGAAATCATCGCACTCCACGACACCACATCCTTGGAACCCATCCTACAGAAAACTTTCTCTGCTTCGGAAAAGTTCCCAGCACTTGAGTACATTTGAATCAAAGAGTTACAAATTGAAACATCTTTGCTGAACTCCTTTGTGCTCACATACCCATGAATCACCTTCCCTAACCTCACATTATTGAGAATCTCACATGCAGAAATTATACTGGTCATGGTTATCAAATCTGGATCTATAGAAAGATCTCTCATCATAAAAAATAAGTTCAAGCCTTCCAAACACTCATTATTCTCAACATATCCTGATATCATAGCATTCCAGGAGATTTGATCCCTCCTGGGCATTCTATCAAACAATAACCTTGCATTACGAACATCCCCACACTTAGCATACATAGTAATCAAAGCATTAGTTACATCAACATCTGCTTCATACCCAAATCTGATGACATGAACGTGAACCTCCATACCCCTAGCCAAATCCGGAATGCCACCACACGTCCTCAGAACACAAGGAAGCGTATACATGTCGGGTTTGAGTCCCACCCACAACATCCTATGATACAAATTCAAGGCATCATCAAAGAAACCCGCTTTAGCGTACCCACCAACCATGATGTTCCACGAAAAGAGATCCCTTTCCTCCATTTTGCCAAACACGTACCAGGCATCAAGCAAGTTACCCAGCCGCACGAACATACTCAACAAAGCATTTCCCAAACGAAGGTTTATATGGCCCTTCAAACGAGAAATACAAGTATAAACACGAGCTCCCTCGGAGGCTGCTCGCTTCCACTCGCACAACTTGATCAAAGCTAGATAAGTTTCCTCTTCGACAGGGAACCCATCTTCTTCCATTGTGTCTAAGTGACGCAGGGCTTGCTCTAAGTTCCCGTGGAGACATAGGAGGCAGATATCAGAATTCAAATTTACGGTATCAATAGAGTTGGTGCTGAGAGCAGAGATTTCAGGGCTTCTTCTCAGAGATATCTGGAGGTTTTGGCGATTCACAGAAGAATTTACTGTTTTGGGCTGGAAAAGTTTTGTGCGAGAAGGATAGATAAGGTCTGTTTGGAGTGGGAGTCCAGGAGCTTTAGCAGAGACCGCCATTTTTCAAGGAAAAGAGCATTGTTTCCGCCTTTACTTGAGGTGTCTCGCCATAGGTGGTGTGAGGTGCTTCAACGGTTGTTATCCACTGATTTAACACCCGAACCGACTCAAATCCGGTTTATTTTATATTGAACCATGGTTAATAAGTTTAAGTATGGCAATACTTCATACATAAATTAATCCGTCCATATGGCAAATAGTTCGTTTTTAATAAATCGGCTCGATAAGTCGTGTACGTCAATTATATTTTACATATATAATACATGTTATAATACGACTAATTAATGGAAGTAAAAATAAAGGAAAGGTTTCACCAAAAAAAAAATAAATAAATAAAGGGAAGGAATTAGGTTTTGTCTCTGTAAAAATCAATACTAAATTGATTTTTTTGTAATTAATTCAAAATTGGTATGCTTCCATAAACAAAAACAGCATTCCATACAAAAAACAATAGACAAAAATTTAATATGGGACAAATTTTCATCCTTTTGGATTTGTGTGTACCCTACAATTTCTTTGGGGATGGAGAAATCGAGATATCCGTGAGGTAGATTTTTCCAGACCAGGGAATGGTGTGCTCATTATTGAGAAATTTTATCGAGCCAATAAGGAAGCTTGGATAACATGCCGAAGCCCTGTTCTTGATCCAAGTAAAGAGTTGGAAGTTTTAGGGTGGACATGCCTTAGAAGAGGATGGTTTAAGTGCAATACGGATGCTGCTGTGAAAGTGAAGGAATGCTACGCTCAATTAGCTGGGGTGATCCGGGATCAAGAAGGCCTGTTCAGAGGAGGATTTGCTATCAAGATTCCTCTATGCCATGTAGTAGAGGCGGAAATGCGAGCAATCAAAGAAGGGGTAAAGGTAGCGTTGGATATGAGAGCATGGCCACTCCAAATAGAATCAGACTCGCTGAAGGCCATAAGGTTATTGGACCCAGAAGTTAACGAGCAAGGATCGATGGGAAGATTAGTTGCTGAAATTTGAAGCCTATATGCTTCTCGAGGCCATGTTAGATTTAGTCATGTGAGGCGTCAAAATAACAAAGCTGCTGATTGATTGTCTAAGAGGCAGTTAATTGGAAGAGATGATCTGGTCTTTTTCAATGATCCCCCGCAGGAAATGACGGACATCCTTAGAGAGGATTGTCTCAAGAGTTGTGCTCTAGTTTGATTGTTTTGTTTTTTTGGGTCTTTTGACCCCGTTTTGTAACCAAAAAAAAAAAAAAGAAGAAGCTAACTCAAAGTGCCACTATAGATTGGAGTATGAATATCATGAGAATAAAGTGAAGCATGTGTAGTACATCTTTTATTCTAATTTTTAATTTATAAATATCTTCTTTTATTCTAACTATTTCTTAAAAAGACACCTAAATAATTTATGAAGATGCAAGTTATTAAATAAAATAAATAAAAGAAAAGAATATAAAAGAAATGTGATTTATTCTTTCTTGGAGAAAGGTGGCTTTATATTAAATAAAAAAATTAAAAAAAAAAAAACAAGGGTACAGACGATAGAATTTTTTCCCATTAGCATCATTCCTAATAGACGGGAAGAGTTTCAGGAAGACAAAGGGGTTGAAGATGGAGTTTTTGGGTGGATTGCGAGAATCTAGCTATGAAGTCCGCACAATAGTTCACTTCACGCACATTATATTCAAAAGAGCATGCAACAAAGTCCTCAACCAGCTCAAGAATTTGTTGTACAAGATTCACTACATACCATGGCACCCGATAAAACTTCTGTATCATCTTAATAGCTGACTCAGAATCGGATCGTATTTGGACTCTATTGTGCCCCAAATGACGAGCTTTCAACATGCCAACAACAATTGGTTTAAGCTCAGCATGAAGGATGTTAAAACTGGGCATATCACTGACTATGGCAAAGATTAGTTTGCCAGTGTTGTCACGTCCAAGTGTCCCATAACCTCCACAGCTACCAATTTGAGAACCATCGCAATTAATTGTAATCCAACCATCTGGTGGCCATATCTAGCGGAACATCTTTTATGTGTCAGAAATGAATTGAGCCTAATTTCTCATGACATTTCTCAATCCATCGAGTTTTGCTCTACCATTGCAATAGGAATTGTTGTTTTTGAGAATAACATCAACAAGTCAAAATATGTTTAGAAGATATATAATGTGTGGTTGTTTTGTGCTATTTATGGGTTAAATTGATTTCCATGTGTGAATATATTCTAATTTATCTTGACGTTTTGAATTCTTTCAGTTTGAGTGATTCTCATGATAAAAATACCAAAAGAATGTTATAAAGAAATTGGTTATTGTATATAATTAAAATCCAAGACGACATATAAGCAGTTTATGAAAGAAGAAGTAAGTTACATACCAACAAAGACAACAATATACGATGAGCAAGTTCAGGTTTTGAGTGCTACGAATTGTAAACGAAGAAAAAATAAAAGAAGACAAAATGGAAAATAATGAAAATGAGTCAAATGACTGAATGAGGGTTCCATGCTTTAAAGCCTCCATTTTGGGGTGGCACCCCAAATGGAGGCTTTAAAGCACTGACACCCCACTTTATGTTTAAAAAGCACAGAGACCCCAAAATTGAATTTTTATTGGAAGTCAGGTATGGCACTAAGTGCACGCTTAATGTACAGGAAAAAGTCATTTTTCAATTATACGTTAGAATATGCGAATTAGTACAGTGATTAATACACATATTTACTAACTATGAGTTGAATCAATTTATATATTTTGATTTAGTAACCAAGAGGGGCTTAGTTGGCAAAAGACCAGTGCTTCCACGTAGGAGGTCAGAGTACAAATCCCCTAGAGGGCAAGAATGAAACTCTGCCTAATGTTTAAATCATCACAACTACCCCCTGAAGAGTAACCAATGTCACATCCACCCAGCCGGTACCCTATCTGGCATACCCAAGTGTGTGATCTACAGTCCCGAAGATCCAGTATTCAAGGAAATCATCCTCCTACATTTACAATAATATAATTGAGAACAAGATTAAATCAAAGTTAATTATATTAATCAAGAGATCAAGATAAGATTTAAAGAATACAATCAAAGTGTGGAAAATGATACCAATAGAATAAATCAAATGTAGAGTGTAGCAGAATATACTCTACAGTAGCAGCGGAAAAGTAGATCAAAAGCAAAAGAAGTATTACAAACAGTTCCCAAATGAAAGGGAAAACAAAACTAAACTAAGGTCTCATCGAATTTATAAAGTAAAATATCCAAAAGAGAAGAGATGATGTCCCATCGCTAGCACACAAGTGCTAGAGTCGAACTAATCCTGATAAGCTCCAGTCTTTTACTAGTAGTCTTCATCATCGTTGTCACATCTCCCCAGCCGGTACCCTAACTGGCATCCCCGGGAGTGTGATCCACAGCCCCGAAGATCAAGTATCGATGAAATCATCCTCCCACATATACAATAACATAATCATAAACAGGAAATAATCAAGGTTTTAATATTATAAATAAAATATTCAAATCAGGAAATGAATAATCAATATAATCAGAGTGCGGAAAATGATACCAGATATCCGAAGATATCAAAAGAAGTAGAGAGAGGCGGAAACTCACTCCGCAAATACAGCGGAAGGTAGTACGTAAGTCTAAAAAGAATTACAACTGAAACAAAAGAAAATAAGAAAGACAAACTAAACTTAAGAGTCTTCTGTCCTATAGATGACATCTTCAAAATAGTGGACTTCGTCAATCCAACATAGATGTTCCATCTCTACATTACGTCTAATCGTAGTACGCAATGTGATTGCTCGAGGGATCATCAGTGTAATCTTGATTGTCGCCAACACCTTGCATGTAGTATGCTTCATTGTTTTGCACTTCATTGTACTGTCGTCATAGTAGTCAAGAACTGTAGAATAGTCTAACAAAAGATTGTACAAAAAGGAATGAGTTTCGAAAGAAACTCAGTAAGGCAAGTTAACTCATAACAGCATAAATACGTATATCAGAACATAACAAGATGCAATGCAATATGAAACAAATAGTGTATGTATGCATCTAAACTCTATGTATGCTGGTCTCTATTGGCAGACATGCTTTAAGTCATAATATTGTACTTCTTTGGGTAGGTCAATCACACAACGCCTTTTGGTAGTGGGTCCGGCATCCCTCTCGGACAATCCATGGTTGGGGGTTAGGTCACCGCCCTCTCACATCACCATTGGTCTAAGTACTGGCGCATGTCAGAGTAAAGCCTAGCCCAATGCAAGTCATCTACTCAGTTACATCAACTCAGATCCAAATACGTCCATTCCTCCCCTCTCGAGATCCTTTCCGGTATCCTTCACACTAGAGTCAGCGTATCCGACTCTCTCAAATACGGACTCATCAACCTTATTGGTTATCCACATATGGTAAATGGGAAGCTCTCATGTCCTCTCAAGGATATAACTCACCGGTCTCGAACGCCCATGAGCCTAAGTCTAATCATATGCAACCCTCCAATAAATGGCCCCCACAATATGATTCCTGTCCTCTCACGGATATAACTCACCGGTCTTGAGCGCCCGTGAATAACGGGGACATCCTAGCCAAACACTGCTAGACAGCCCTAGGTATGACAACCAATGATTCGGGAAAGCGTCGATGGGCATCTTCGGAGAACATCCCATACTATTCCCTCCGATGTCCAAGGACAGAAGCGTCAAAAGGACACTTCCCAATCCCAAACCATACCTAGTCAAACACATTCTCAGATCAATCATGTCATACACAATCAACCATTCATCATATAAAAGAGAATATAAAGTAATGATCTAATCATTAAACAATATAGTAATAAGCAATTCATATAAGCTTGAATAATGAAAAAGAAAAAATAAGTGAAGTGCTACTGTACTTACAGTAGTACATCAGAAGTATAAAATATAAGAACAGTAAGTAAACTCAGAGTTTCTTAAAGTAGAAACTAGAGAGTATGCGATCTATGTTAATATGAAATAACTGTTCTTACCTTGATTATCGCCGATGATAATCCAAAGATCAAAGACAGTAACTGTGAAATCCAGCCCAAACCTAGCCCAGGGCACCCTATTTGTTTTGGGTGAAGAAAGGTTTGTTTAATGTTAGACCCTGAAGTTGGACCTTGATTTCAGTGTTATTACCTTGAGAGCCTTAGGAAATCATGGCCGATCTTTCCCTTAGTGTAGATCCATGTCCTGAAATGATGGAAGTTGTCCTTGTGGGCCCTCTTTAAGGAAGACATGGTGTTTGAACCGAAGTGGGGGGAAATAGAGACTTGTGGACCCTTTTGATTAATGATTTGGTGTCAGAGCCCAAGCCCTTGTGTCACATCCTCCCAGCCGGTACCCTATCTGGCATACCCGAGAGTGTGATCCACAGCCCGAAGATCAGGTATCGAGTAATCAACCTCCCACATAAACAATAACATAACCATGAACAATAATAACCGATGTGCGAAAGATAAACCATAGATCCAAATAAGGAAAAAAGGAATCATATATAAATCAGAGTACTAAATATAATCAGAGTATCTAAATCAGATAAGTAAAGTGAGGCGAAATCCCACTCTACAACCAGCGGAAAAGTAGTTCTAAAAGAGAATAAACAGGATAGAATCTAATCCCAACAGCAGGTACAAAAGGTAACTAAATTGTTCTCAATCTTATAGACAATATCCCTATAAGTATGAATCTCATAAATGGCACAAGGGCGCGTCCACTCTATGGTCGGACTAAGCATCGTACGGAGCATAACCACTCGTGGGATCTTCAGTGTAATTGTCGTAACCGCAATCACTTTCCTAGAGATATGCCTCTTCTCCTTGCGCTTCTTCATACGAGCCGTCATGATATTCAGAACCTGTAGAATAGTCTAACAAACATTGTACAATAAAGGAATGAGTTTCAAAGAAACTCAGTAAGACAGTTAAATCCATAATAACATAAATGGCAGGATTACAAAACAAACACAGATGCAATATGGTATGAGACAAACAATGAATGTATGAATCTAACTCTATATATGCTGGTCTCTATTGGCAGACATGCTTTAAGTCATAGCACCGTACTTCTTTAGGAAAGTCTCAATCACTCATCATCGGTTGGTAATGGGTCCGGCATCCCTCAGGACATTCCATGGCTGGGGGTATAGGTCACCACTCTCTCACATAACCATTGGTCTAAGTACCGGCGCATGTCAGGGTAAAGCCTAGCCAAATGCAAGTCTTCTACTTAGTTACATCAAGTCAGATCCAGATACGTCCATTCCTCGTCCCTGACGATCCTTTCCGGTATCCTTCACACTAGAGTCCTCATAGTCCCTGACTACGGACTCATCAACCCTATTGGTTATCCACATATGGTAAACGGGAAGCTCTCACGTCCCCTCACGGGTTGGTTACCGGTCTTGAGCGCCCGTGAGCCCAAGTCTATCCATATGCAACCCTACCAATAAATGGCCCCCACAATGTGATTCCTGTCCTCTCACGGGTTGGTTACCGGTCTTGAGCGCCCATGAATCCCCATTGCTACCACGGGTCGTTCGGTCTCAATACCCCTCCGATTAGGGTCTGACATAATGGGACATCCTAGCCCAACACTACTAGACAGTCCTAGATATGTCATCCAACAGTTTAGGAAGGTGTCTAGAGGGCATCTCCGGAAACATCCCATAATATTCCCGTAGTAGTCCAAGGACAGAAGTGTCAAAAGGACACCTCTCCTTTCCAAACCATACTTAAGCATACACAAGCATCAATTCATAACATCACATATATGGTAACTTCATATATGGAAAGAAATCAATAATTACAATCAACTTGTATATAACTGGTAAGTAAATCATACATGAGTCAATTCAATATAAATAAGTAATGCTACTGATATCAAGACAGTTGTGAAACCCAGCCCTAACCTTGACCCGGAAACCTTGTTATTTGTAGGTCCGATGACCCGAAGTAAAGTAAGAAGTCAGCTTTGGGCCATCCCAGTAGAGGACTTGGTGTCTGGCTTTGAATCCATGAAGGTTGATGATGAGGTGCTATTTATGGAAACAGAATCCTGATGAAGATCTAATTAGTTGATGGACTTGGAGTGATCTCTATCTTGGTTTGAAGGCATTTCTACCTACTAGGTAAGTCACTTGACTTGTGTGCAAAACCCCTTTAGGTTTGGATTTGATCCGGGCCTTCAATTCCTGTTTTGGCCTTGTTTTCGCATTGGTCGCTGATTGGTCGGCTGGGCGATCGACCAATCCACTCGACCAATGGGTGCTGTCTTTGGCAATTAGGTTGATTCTTGCTCTATTTAAGCCTAACCTCGAGTCCACTTCGTATTTGCTGCCTCCAAACCCTCTGGAGCGAACCAAAGACCTCTGCAAGTCATCTCTCTTGCATCCTTGGAGTTTTCTTGGCGGATCTTCGTCGGAACTCTTCTTTTTGCATCAAAAGGTATGTCTACTCTCTCTTCTTCTCCTACATCTTTGTTTTTCTTTCCTTTTTGAGTTGAGACAGTAGAAGAGATGCTGCATCCTCTGTTGCAAACATCTCTGAACATGTTCTCATGATCATCCTAAGGATTAAAGGCTAGAACAATGATCTTAACCATGATCATTGCAAGCTTTTGAAGGATTCATGATCAAACCATGATTTAATCTCTGTTAATTTCCTAATCTGAATTCTGATCTCTTTGGATCTTCTTTCATTGATCATGTTAGTGGTTAATGGTTGTGTTTTCTTGCTATGATCCATAATCCATAGAATTCTAGTTATTCTCTTCTACCTTACTATGTGTTCTTCATGATGCATGATAGTACATATATGGTAGGTTTTATTTCCTTATTTAGATTTATGCTTCTAAGCCTTATACCATGAAGACCTATGCATGTTTTCATGTTTTCATTACCGAAAGCAATGATCCATCTTCCTATTGTTCTTGTCCTTGTTTTCTATTTCAAACTTCATCAAGATCCATGTTTGATTTATTTATGGTAACTTTTGTTTCCTAATTTGGGTCTTGATACCTTGATTTGATTAGTGTTTTGAGGTCCCCTATATGCTAGAATACTACTGATGTAGTCTACCCCTTGATTAGTACCCTCTTGAACCATCAAATTCGGATTTCATATCTCAAAACTCTGATTTTCTAAGCTCTCATTCTGCATTGGTCGACTGATTGGTCGACTGGACCACTCGACCAATCCACTCGACCAATGAGTACAGCAACTCGCAATTGGTCTTTCGGATGCTTTGCTATATTTTCTGTTAGGGATCTTTCCTAATATGTTGTATATACTTGTTTAGGACCTTCTTCTCAAGTTTGCCAAGATCTTACTTGATTTCTTAGGATTCTTTGCGAGTTATAAAAGGTAAGGATGGTTATTTCCTTAATTACATAGATAGCATGAATCTAGTTTCTATATTTGAATATCATTAATATGTTTCCTAAATTAGATTCTTACAATGATATACTACTGTTGCATAACTTTGATTACAGTAGCATTACTTATTCATATTGAATTGATTCATGTATGATTTACTTACCAATGTTATACAAATGTTTGTAAATATTGATTTCTTTCCATATATGGAGTTACCATATATGTGATGATATGAATTGATGCATGTGTGTATGCTTACGTATGGTTTGGGAAGGAGAGGTGTCCTTTTGACATTTCTGTCCTTGGACTACTACGGGAATATTATGGGATGTTTCCGGAGATGCCCTCTGGACACCTTCCTAAACTGTTGGATGACATATCTAGGATTGTCTAGTAGTGTTTGGCTAGGATGTCCTGTTATGTCGGACCCTAATCGGAGGGGTATTGAGACCGAACGACCCGTGGTAGCAATGGGGATTCATGGGCGCTCAAGACCGGTAACCAACCCGTGAGAGGACAGGAATCACATTGTGGGGGCCATTTATTGGTAGGGTTGCATATGGTTAGACTTGGGCTCACGGGCGCTTAAGACCGGTAACCAACCCGTGAAAGGACGTGAGAGCTTCCCGTTTGCCATATGTGGATGACCAATAGGGTTGGTGAGTCCGTAGTCAGGGACTATGAGGACTCTAGTGTGAAGGATACCGGAAAGGATCGTCGGGGACGAGGAATGGAAGTATCCGGATCGACTTGATGTAACCAAGTAGAAGACTTGCATTTGGCTAGGTATTACCCGACATGCGCCAGTACTTATACCAAATGGTTGTGAGAGAGTGTGTTGACTTAACCCCCTGCCAAGGTTTGTCCTGAGGGATGCCGGACCCATTACCAACTGATGATGAGTGTTTGAGACTTTCCTACGGAAGTACGGTGCTATGACTTAAAGCATGTCTCGCCAATAGAGACCAGCATACATAGAGTTAGAATCATTCATTCATTGTTTGTCTCATATCATATTGCATTTATGATTGTTACGGAATCCTGCCATTTATGTTATTATGGATTTTAACCGCCTTACCGAGTTTCTTTGAAACTCATTCCTTTATTGTACAATGTTGTTAGACTATCCTGCAGTACGGAATACTATGACGGTCCCTACGAGGAAGCGCAAGGCGAAGAGGCATATCTCCGGGAAGGTGATTGCGGTTACCACAATTACTCGAAGATTCCGCGGGTGGTTATGCTCCGTACAATGCTTAGTCCGACCATTGAGTGGAAGCGTCCTTGTGCTATCTATGAGATCTACACCTACAAGGATGTCGTCTCAGAGTGGAGAATAATTTAGTTACCCAATGTACTTGCTACTTGGGATTAGATTTTATCTAGTTTATTCTTTCGAGCTACTTTTCCGCTGGTTGTAAAGTGGGATTTTTGCTTCACTTTACTTATCTGTTGACACTACGATTATATATCTATTATTCCGTTTCGTTTATGATTCATTCTTTCTTTATTGAATCTATGATTTATCTTCCGCACTCTTGTTATGGTTGTTCGTGATTATGTTATTGCTTATGTGGGAGGTTGATCACTCGATACCGATCTTCGGGCTGTGGATCACACTCTCGGGTATGCCGGATAGGGTACCGGCTGGGAGGGCGTGATGATTGGTATCGAGCTCAAGGTTCGAGGAGATCCTAACCACAAAAGGCAACAACTGAACATTCTGAGTCATTGATCTGAAGTGACTCTTCTACTCTTAGAAGTGAATAATAGAACACCTTGAATTAGAAACTTGAACTTTGAAGCATAACGAGAACATTTCGAATAACATACCATAATTATATTTGAACAAATGACACTAATGCAAGGAAAAGAAAAGTGCATAACACACAATAAATAAAGAGAAACAAAATGAACTTCATTAATTTCAAAAGTTTTTACAATGATTACATCTCGAAAAGCATAAATGGAAAATCCTAAGGTACGAGTCTATCTAGGTGATCTACTCGATCTCTATATGCTCTCGAACTCCTCGCTAGCTGAGTCACCCGATGCTCTATCCTGTCTGTCGAGACTCCATCCTCTCGTACATCTGCTCTGTCCGACCTCCATCCTCTCTAGCATGGAAGTCATCGATCTCATCTGTGCACCAAGATCTGAAGTCTCCGGAACCGCATGTGAAGGGCCACCGCCTCGAAATGTGATGAAGGAAACTCGTGATGCACGAGCTCAGCCTCGCGCTTCGATCATCTCCGGCCTGATCATCACATCGGGACCGATATCCTCTCCTCCATCCTCGGATCCCTCATCCTCATCCTCGATTCATCATCATCCTCACCCTCGGACCGGAGATCTCTCTAGCGATGTAGTCTCATCCGTCGAATGGTCCGAGTCCCAATGGGGTATCCCGTGATCTAGTGTCCATCGGAGTATCCTCGAAACTCACCCCGAAATGCCCGAAGATTAAAGTCGAAGCCTCCCATAGCAAGGTTGCATGCTAGGCCGCAGAACTAAGTCCAGCATGACCTGCTGAATGATGTAGGAAAGATCGATCTCGAAGCCCATGTAGATGCGGTAAATGACCAAGGCCTCCATCGGACCCGATGGTGATGTCCGGCTTTCGGCATGATGTTTGGCCGACTATGCGACCTATACGTGCGGAACCCGTCATCGGTCCGCTAGTCCTCGTGTGAAGCTGGCGGCTATCCCATAGCGTAGACATATCTCGCGAGCTCGTACGGCATCGGATGGCTGTCCAGTGTGCTCGGCGGTATCCACACACACCGTGTGGGTAGTAAGGGACCTGCGGGATCTCAGCCGGTGTCCGGGTGGAGAAACGATCGTGTCCGATGGACCCCGCTCCCGAGGACAAGTCCGAGTGGATGTCCACGGCCCCGAGCCTCCTCTGTGTAAGTAAGGTTTGAAGAACAACCTCACTAGCTCGGGTATCCGGCAAATCCTCGGTGAAGAGGTGAGTCCTTAGTGTCGAACCTCTGTCGGATCTGAAGGCTCTGAGCTGGCGTAATGAAGTAGACCCCATCTCGATGTTACAATGCTGAAGTAGGCCTCGACGAAACTCGGCTGAGGTGTGTCAAATAGGTCCGGTCTCCTAACCTCCTCTCGGGCTCGAAAGAAAGAGAGCACCTACTCGACCTCTACCTCTACTCTCTCGTCTCCCCTCTGCATGTGTATCGTGGAAGAGACAAGAGACATTCCAATTAGTGCTATTCAAGATTTTAGCCAAAAGGGTATTTTAGTAATTTTTGGAAAATTTCAAATTTGGGGAAATTTGATTTGAACATACTAGCATGTGCACAATATTGGAATTTCATGCTATGAAGTTGTTTTGATGAAAATCGATCGAAAACTTGGATTAAAGCGAAAAATTCAGCAGAAGAAATTTGGGGATTTTGCAATTTAGGTCAAAATTGGATTTTTGAAAAGTTGAAATTGGTTGAATCAAATTGTATGGACCTATCTACAATGTCATCTTGAGCATGTAGCATTTGATCTCGTAAAATTTCAAGCGGTTTGAGAGAAACGAAATTTTTCTAAAGATATCGATTTGGTATAAAACTTTGGAGATGAGCACCAAATGTGTTAAAACTTGTTGTCTATGCATGGCATTGTGTTTAAAACCTAGGGAATATGTTTCTAAGCATTCCTAAGCATGATTTCTAGCATTGGATACAAGTAAAGCATGGTTTTATTGAAATGCAAGCATGAGAAGATGAAAATGGAAGAAAGAATGAGAGATTTACCTTGTTTTTGAAGATGGTGTGTTGTGGTGTTGTTGTTGAAGCACTAAATCACCTCAAGAACACTTTGGGAACTCTTGGATATTTTCCCTAGAGCTCTCTCACCTTTGGAAGAAGTTAGAATGAGGTTGGAATGTGGAAATGAGGCTTATAATGCGAATTTTCGTATTGTCTTCATTGGTCGATGATTGGTCGTGGGTCACTCGACCAACCACTCGACCAATGGTCACAGTGACCTCATTTGCTGTGGAATTTTTGGAAAATGTGATTTTTGCCTTATGGAATATTGTTTGATGACTATATGGATATATTTGAGCATGATTTAAGTTTTCAAATCATTTGGTCAAGTGGATTTTTGATGATTTTAAGTAAAGAGTGGAAGCAAGTTGTTGATGATGTTCTTGGATATCTTGCTTCTGATTTGGAAACCAAGGTGACACACTAGGTGGGAAAAGTTAAGGAAGAGAAGGGAGTTTCACCTTGGGGAGCTCCGGTCTTGTTCGTCAAGAAGAAAGACGGTAGTATGCGCTTGTGCATTGACTACCGTGAGTTGAATAAGTTGACTATCAAGAATAGATATCCGCTGCCCAGAATCGATGATCTCTTCGATCAGTTGAAGGGTGCAGTTGTGTTCTCGAAGATTGACTTAAGGTCCGGTTATCACCAATTGAAAGTGAAGTCTAGTGATATCTTCAAGACAGCTTTCCGAACGCGGTATGGTCACTACGAGTTTAGAGTCATGCCTTTCGGATTGACCAATGCTCTGCGGTGTTCATGGACCTCATGAACCGAGTATTTCATGATGTGCTTGATAAGTTTGTGATTGTTTTCATTGATGACATCTTGATCTATTCGAAGAGCGAAGAAGAGCATGCGAGTCATCTAAGTTTCACTTTGCAAAGGTTGCGAGAAAGAAGTTGTTTGCTAAGTTTAGCAAGTGTGATTTCTGGCTTAAGAGAGTAGTTTTCCTTGGTCATGTAGTTTCAGCCGAAGGTATTCGTGTCGATCTGAAAAGGTCCAAGCTGTGGCTGATTGGGAGAGACCGAAGTCAGTAACGGAAATAAGAAGTTTTCTTGGATTGGCGGGTTACTACCGAAGGTTTATTGAGAACTTTTCTCGGTTGGCTGCTCCTATGACTAAGTTGACCAGGAAAGAAGAGAAGTTTGTTTGGTCGGCGCTTTGTGAAGAATTTCCAAGAGTTGAAGGATAGATTGACAAGTGCCCCGGTTTTGACTATACCGATAGTTCCGGTGGTATGACAGTTTATACCGATGCGTCAAAGATTGGTTTGGGTTGTGTACTGATGCAACATGGCAAGGTCGTAGCCTATGCTTCTCGGCAATTGAAGGATTATGAGCGGAATTACCCCACTCACGATCTAGAACTTGCCGCCGTTGTCTTTGCTTTGAAGATTTGGAGACATTATCTTTACGGTGAGAAGATTGCCATTTCACGGATCATAAGAGTTTGAAGTACTTCTTTACCCAAAAGGAGTTGAACATGAGACAAAGGAGATGGTTGGAACTCGTCTCCGATTATGATTGTGATATTCAGTATCATCCTGGGAAAGCAAATGTTGTAGCTGATGCTCTTAGTAGGAAGAACCAGAAGAAGACTTTGGATTTGAATGCTTTGAGTTTACCATTGTGGTCTTCTATTGAGAATTTTGATTTGGAAATCGTTCTGAGAATTCTGATTTTATTCTTTCGCCATGACGGCAAGATCTGGTCTTAGAGATAAGATTGTTGCTCTGCAGAGTTCGATCAAGAGTTTTTGACCAAAGTTGAGAAGATTTCTTGAATCTGAGTCGGACCCCGACTTTGGTATATCCATGGATGGTGCTTTGTTGTTTAGAGGAAGGCGTGTGTGCCTGCAAACGATGAAGTTAAGAATGAAATATTGAAGGAAGCACACCGGTCGGTCTTTCTTGTACACCGGGAAGCACCAAGATGTACAAGGACTTGAAGGAACATTTTTGGTGGATTGGTCTAAAGGCGGATGTTGACGATTTTGTTGCCAAGTGTGAGACTTGCCAACGTGTGAAAGCCGTTCGACAACCTCCATCTGGATTACTTCAACCCCTTCCTATTCCTAGTTGGAAGTGGGAAGATATTTCCATGGACTTTGTGACTAGCTTGCCTCGGACAAGTAAAGGCAATGACTTGTGTGGGTGATTGTTGATAGGTTGACCAAATCAGCCCATTTCATTCCTATGAAGATCACTCATACTGGATAAGCTAGCCGGGCTTTATGTGGATAATGTGGTTCGTCTGCATGGAGTGCCATTGAGTATTGTTTCGGATCGTGATCCTAGGTTCACCTCAAGGTTTTGGAATAGTTTGCGGAAGGCCTTGGGAACCCAATTGAACTTGAGTACAGCTCATCATCCACGTCGATGGACAATCGAGCGGACAATTCGGACATTGGAAGACATGCTCGGATCTTGTGTGGTAGATATGGGTGGTAATTGGGATGAACACCTAGCTTTGGTTGAGTTTGCCTATAACAACGGTTATCAAGCAACAATAGGCATGGCTCCATTCAAGGCTTTGTATGGTAGTACTTGTAGGACACCTTTGTCTTGGGTGAGGCAGGTGAAAGAAAAGTCTTAGGTCTGAGATGATTGAAGCTACAAGTGCTATGGTAGATATGATAAGAGAAAGGATTAAGTCGCTTGATCGAGACAGAAATCTTATCCTGATAAGAGAAGGACCGATTTGGAATTTCAAGTTGGAGAGAAAGTCTTTCTGAAGGTCTCACCAATGAAGGGTGTGATGAGATTCAATGTTAAGGGAAAGCTTAGCCCTCGTTACATTGGACCTTTCGAGATTTTGGAAAAGGTTGGACTGTTGCGTATCGATTAGCATTACCTCCGCCTCTTGCTGGTGTGCACAATGTGTTCCATATTTCGATGCTCCGAAAATACATAGAGAATCCGGAACACATTTTGCGGCAAGCACTGAAGGACTTAGTGCTGATTTGACCTATGATGAAGAACCGGCCGAAATCCTGGATAGGAAGGACAAGCAGCTGCGGAATCGCGCCATTCCTTTGGTGAAGATTCGGTGGAAGAACCATACCCCTGAAGAAGCTTCTTGGGAGAAGGAAGAAGACATGAAGGAGAAGTTTCCTTACCTCTTTGGAAGCACAGTACGCTTTCAATTTCGGGGACGAAATTTCTTTAAGGGGGGAGAATGTGAAACCCAGCCCTAACCTTGACCCGGAAACCTTGTTATTTGTAGGTCCGATGACCCGAAGTAAAGTAAGAAGTCAGCTTTGGGCCATCCCGAGAGAGGACTTGGTGTCGGCTTTGAATCCATGAAGGTTGATGATGAGGTGCTATTTATGGAAACAGAATCCTGATGAAGATCTAATTAGTTGATGGACTTGGAGTGATCTCTATCTTGGTTTGAAGGCATTTCTACCTACTAGGTAAGTCACTTGACTTGTGTGCAAAACCCCTTTAGGTTTGGATTTGATCTGGGCCTTCAATTCCCTGTTTTGGCCTTCTTTATCTGCATTGGTCGACTGATTGGTCGGCTTGGGCGATCGACCAATCCACTAGACCAATGGGTCTTGTCTTTGGCAATTAGGTTGATTCTTGCTCTATTTAAGCCTAACCTCGAGTCCACTTCGTATTTGCTGCCTCCAAACCCTCTGGAGCGAACCAAAGACCTCTGCAAGTCATCTCTCTTGCATCCTTGGAGTTTTCTTGGCGGATCTTCGTCGGAACTCTTCTTTTTGCATCAAAAGGTATGTCTACTCTCTCTTCTTCTCCTACATCTTTGTTTTTCTTTCCTTTTTGAGTTGAGACAGTAGAAGAGATGCTGCATCCTCTGTTGCAAACATCTCTGAACATGTTCTCATGATCATCCTAAGGATTAAAGGCTAGAACAATGATCTTAACCATGATCATTGCAAGCTTTTGAAGGATTCATGATCAAACCATGATTTAATCTCTGTTAATTTCCTAATCTGAATTCGATCTCTTTGGATCTTCTTTCATTGATCATGTTAGTGGTTAATGGTTGTGTTTTCTTGCTATGATCCATAATCCATAGAATTCTAGTTATTCTCTTCTACCTTACTATGTGTTCTTCATGATGCATGATAGTACATATATGGTAGGTTTTATTTCCTTATTTAGATTTATGCTTCTAAGCCTTATACCATGAAGACCTATGCATGTTTTCATGTTTTCATTACCGAAAGCAATGATCCATCTTCCTATTGTTCTTGTCCTTGTTTTCTATTTCAAACTTCATCAAGATCCATGTTTGATTTATTTATGGTAACTTTTGTTTCCTAATTTGGGTCTTGATACCTTGATTTGATTAGTGTTTTGAGGTCCCCTATATGCTAGAATACTACTGATGTAGTCTACCCCTTGATTAGTACCCTCTTGAACCATCAAATTCGGATTTCATATCTCAAAACTCTGATTTTCTAAGCTATGTCTGCATTGGTCGCTGATTGGTCGATTGGACCACTCGACCAATCCACTCGACCAATGAGTACGGCAACTCAATGGTGGTCGTTTCGGATGCTTTGCTATATTTTCTGTTAGGGATCTTTCCTAATATGTTGTATATACTTGTTTAGGACCTTCTTCTCAAGTTTGCCAAGATCTTACTTGATTTCTTAGGATTCTTTGCGAGTTATAAAAGGTAAGGATGGTTATTTCCTTAATTACATAGATAGCATGAATCTAGTTTCTATATTTGAATATCATTAATATGTTTCCTAAATTAGATTCTTACAATGATATACTACTGTTGCATAACTTTGATTACAGTAGCATTACTTATTCATATTGAATTGATTCATGTATGATTTACTTACCAATGTTATACAAATGTTTGTAAATATTGATTTCTTTCCATATATGGAGTTACCATATATGTGATGATATGAATTGATGCATGTGTGTATGCTTACGTATGGTTTGGGAAGGAGAGGTGTCCTTTTGACATTTCTGTCCTTGGACTACTACGGGAATATTATGGGATGTTTCCGGAGATGCCCTCTGGACACCTTCCTAAACTGTTGGATGACATATCTAGGATTGTCTAGTAGTGTTTGGCTAGGATGTCTGTTATGTCGGACCCTAATCGGAGGGGTATTGAGACCGAACGACCCGTGGTAGCAATGGGGATTCATGGGCGCTCAAGACCGGTAACCAACCCGTGAGAGGACAGGAATCACATTGTGGGGGCCATTTATTGGTAGGGTTGCATATGGTTAGACTTGGGCTCACGGGCGCTTAAGACCGGTAACCAACCCGTGAAAGGGCGTGAGAGCTTCCCGTTTGCCATATGTGGATGACCAATAGGGTTGGTGAGTCCGTAGTCGGGGACTATGAGGACTCTAGTGTGAAGGATACCGGAAAGGATCGTCGGGGACGAGGAATGGAAGTATCTGGATCGACTTGATGTAACCAAGTAGAAGACTTGCATTTGGCTAGGTATTACCCCGACATGCGCCAAGTACTTATACCAAATGGTTGTGAGAGAGTGTGTTGACTTAACCCCCTGCCAAGGTTTGTCCCGAGGGATGCGGGACCCATTACCAACTGATGATGAGTGTTTGAGACTTTCCTCGAAGTACGGTGCTATGACTTAAAGCATGTCCGCCAATAGAGACCAGCATACATAGAGTTAGAATCATTCATTCATTGTTTGTCTCATATCATATTGCATTTATGATTGTTCCGGAATCCTGCCATTTATGTTATTATGGATTTTAAGCGCCTTCTTGAGTTTCTTCGAAACTCATTCCTTTATTGTACAATGTTGTTAGACTATCCTGCAGGTACGGAATACTATGACGGTCCCTACGAGGAAGCGCAAGGCGAAGAGGCATATCTCCGGGGAAGGTGATTGCGGTTACCACAATTACTCGAAGATTCCGCGGGTGGTTATGCTCCGTACAATGCTTAGTCCGACCATTGAGTGGAAGCGTCCTTGTGCTATCTATGAGATCTACACCTACAAGGATGTCGTCTACAGAGTGGAGAATAATTTAGTTACCCAATGTACTTGCTTTGGGATTAGATTTTATCTAGTTTATTCTTTCGAGCTACTTTTCCGCTGGTTGTAAAGTGGGATTTTTGCTTCACTTTACTTATCTGTTGACACTCTGATTATATATCTATTATTCCGTTTCGTTTATGATTCATTCTTTCTTTATTGAATCTATGATTTATCTTCCGCACTCTTGTTATGGTTGTTCGTGATTATGTTATTGCTTAGGGGGGGGGGGGTCCACCGGGAGCACTGGTGGTGGGGGGGGGGCCCCGGGGGGGGGGGGGGGGGGGGGGGGGGGGGGGGGGGGGGGGGGAAAGAGGGGAGGGGGAAAAAAAAAAAGAAAAAAAAAAAAAAAAAAAAAAAAAAAAAGAAAAAAAAAAAAAAAAAGAAAGGAAGATAAGATAGGTAGAGAAGGAAAAAAAAAAAAATAAAAAAAAGAGGGGGAGGGGAAGGAGGGGGGGAGGGGAGGGGGGGGAAGGGAGAGGGGGAAGGTCCTAAACAAGTGTATACAACATATTAGGAAAGATCCCTAACAGAAAAGATACCAAAACATCCAAAACAGACCAATTCCGGGAGTTGCTTTGTACTCATTGGTCGATTGGATTGGCTCTCGCCCTGATCGACCAATGAAGACAGTAGCCTACAAAATCAGAGTTTTAAGATATAAAATCCGAATTTGGTGGTTCAAAAGGGTACTAATCAAGGGGTAAACTACATTAGTAGTATCCTAACATATAGGGGACCTCAAAACACTAATCGAATCAAGTCTTCAAGATACAAATTAGGAAACAAAAAGTTACCATAATTAGATCAATCATGGTTCTTGAAGAATTCAAGATAGAAATCATAGACAAGAACAATAGGAGAATGAATCATTGATTCAGATAAAGATATCATGGAAGGCATACTTAGATCTTCAAGAAAATAGACCTAAGAGCATAAATCTAAATAAGGAAACAAAACCTACCATATATGTAACTATCATGATTCATGAAGAAAGCATGGTATGGTAGAAGAGAAACAACTAGAGATTGATAGATCATGGATCATGAAAAGAAAACATAGCAATTGACTACTAACATGATCAATATAGTAGATCTAAGAAGATCAGAATTCAAATCAAAAGATGAACAAAGACAAGATCATGATTTGATCATGATTCCTTCAAAAGCTTGCAATGATCATGGTTAAGATCATTGCATTAGCCATTAATCCTTAGGAAGATCATGAGAGACAAGTCCAGAGATGTTTGCAACAGAGAATGCAGCATCTCCTCTACTGTCTCAACTCAAAAAGGAAAGAAAAACAGAGATGGAGGAGAAGAAGAGAGTATAGACATATCTTTGATGCAAAAGGAAGAGTTTTGATGAAGATCCGTCAAGAAAAACACCAAGGATGCAAGGGAGATGACTTGCAGAGGTCTTTGGTTCGTTCCAAAGAGTTTGGAGGCAAAAAATACGAAGTAGACTCGAGATTGGACTTAAATAGAGCAAGCAAGACCTAATTGCCAAAGACAGAACCCATTGGTCGAGTGGATTGGTCGAATGGTCCAGTCGACCAATCAGTCGACCAATCAGTTCAGCAACTCCTAAATAGGGAATTGAAGACCCAGATCAAATCCAATCCTAAAGGGGTTTTGCACACATATCAAGTGACTTACCTAATAGGTAGAAATGCCTTCAAACCATGATAGAGAGCACTCCAAGTCCATCAACTAATCCGATCTTCATCAAGATTCAGTTTCCATAAATAGAACCTCATCATCAACTCTCATGGATTCAAAGCCAGACACCAAGTCCTCCACTGGGATGGCCCAAAGTTGACTTCTTACTTTACCTCGGGTCACTGGACCTACAAATAACAAAGTTTCCGGGTCAAGTTTAGGGCTGGGTTTTACACCTTGGACATTGTCGATGATGCCCCTCACTTGAGAGCATTGTCAGTGTTAGTTTTGAATCTGCAGCCTGAAGAAGGTGAGCTTAGTTGGTGGACCTAATGAACTCCCATGCTCAATCCAAAGGTATTTTCCAAAACTATACTTCTTGATGGACTTTTAGAAGAAAACCCCACTCAATTTGACCTTGTATAGCCTTCCGAATCCCTGTCCGAAGTTGCTGAACTATGTCTGGTCAATTCTGCTTGCGCATCAAAGAAGATTGAATTAGTTGAAGCACCTAACGAACTCCCATGCTCAATCGAAAGTATTTCTGGAAACTATACTTCTTGATTGACTTGTAGGAGAAAAACACACTCAATTTGACCCCGTATAGCCCTCCGAATCCCTGTCCGAAGTTTCTGTTCATGCCTTGGTCGATTGGCCAGTCAACCAGCCAGTCGACCAGCAGTAATGGAATTCGAAAAACATAAAAAATCTTGACTATTTTGACCCTACCTTTTTGGAACTCGTGAATGAAGGTCTACCCCAATCATTGGCACTCCAGAGAATGAAAAGTGACACTCTCTTGGGCTTTCCTTGGTGTTTGTGAAGATCCTTGACTCCAATCATTGGTTTTCCATCTCAATCATTGCTTCAAGGTATGGATTCTCTCCTTCTTCTTCTAATCTACTCAATTTCCTATTAATTACTACTCTTTGGACCATGGCTGAAGTGCTGCAACCTTGCAAACACTTGGCCATGAGCTTCCCCTTTCATTTCCATCAATCTCACTTCATTCTTGCTATGATATACTTCCATTATGATTACTTACATTGCAATTTCATGATTCCTTTCATTTCAATCTATTCTTTGACTCAAAACTGATGTGTAGATGTATGCTAGGTCTGATTTATTATGAATTCATGATTCTAACTTAATTCTTACAACATTCACTTGATTGATTCCCATCATTCTTTACAATTTCAATCAATTCCAATTCGATTCTTGATATTTATCATATAGAACATAGGGCTTCGATTTGGGTATTTATAATTGGACCGTTGGATCGTCATGAAATTTAGTGTGTAGTATCCTCATATTGTTATAATCATGCCCTCCAAATTTCGTGTCGATTGGAGCCCCGGAAGGTCAGTTTCGGACCAAATCTTAAATTATGCCCATTGTTAACAAGTCTTGGTCGACTGCCTTGGTCGACTGACAGTCGACCAAGCCAATCAACCAAGAGATGTTAACCTCCCTGTACTTGGCCGAATTGCCTCGTTTGAACTCCAATTCAATTGTTTTCTTCTTTGATGTTACTTGTATGTTGTCTAGGGTACCAACACTGATTTTTGGGACTATTCTTGGTGATCTTTGATTTTATTTCCGACTCGATTAAGGTAAGAATGGTTATCTCCATAAACACATAGGCTATGAACTTATGTTTTGGTGTTTATACTTAGTGAACATAGTTTCTTAATTGCTTTTGAAAATTATAGGACTGCTATACATGTTTTAGAATTGTAGTAATGCGATTTCATACTCTCTTGTTATAATGAGTTATCATTCTTGTACTTGTACATATGATGGATCAGTTTGATGTTATAATTTAACTTTTATCATGATGATGTATCAAATGTATGAGATATGATGGACTTGGGTATGTGATTGCCTAGGTATAACTTGGGATTGGGGAGTGTCCTATTGACGCTTCTGTCCTTGGGCATCGGAGGGAATAGTATGGGATATTCTCCGAAGGTGTCCATCGACACTTTCTCGGGTTATTGGATGACATACATAGGATTGTCTAGGTGTATGGTTAGGATATTCCTTGTTGTATCAGACCCGAATCGGAAGGGTATTAAGACCGAACGACCTGTAGTAGAGTATGGTTGATGGGCGCTTAAGACCGGTAACCACTCCGTGAGAGGACTTAAACCATACTGCGGATACCCGAAAAGGGCCATTTATTGGTAGGGTTGCAAATGGATAGATCTGGGCTCACGGGCGCTCAAGACCGGTAACTAACTCGTGAGAGGACGTGAGAGCTTATCGTTTACCATTTGTGGATGACCAATAGGGTTGATGAGTCCGTAGTCCGAGTTGGTCGGTGCCATAGGATACACTGACTCTAATGTGAAGGATACGGAACTGAGTTGGTCGGTGCCATAGGGAAAGTATCCAGATCTGACATGATACAACTGAGTAGATGACTTGCATTGGGCTAGGCTTCGCCATGACATGCGCCAATACTTATACCAATGGTGATGTGAGAGAGTGGTGACTTAATCCCCAACCATGGTTTTGAAGAGAACTTTACCCAATTACCCCGGCAGACCCAAGATATCTTGTATGATTGAGGGGGAGTGACAGACGACCTAAAGAAGTATGGTGCTATGACTTAAAGCATGTCTATCTTAGAGACCAGCATTCGTAGAGTTAGAACCATACTTGCATCATGTGTTTCATATCATATTGCATCATGTTATGGATTGTATCATATGGCTTATGTTTTATGGAATGACTACCTTGCTGAGTTCTTTTGAACTCATTCCTTTTTGCAACATATTTTGTTAAACTTTTCTGCAGGTACTACTACTGTTGACTGTGATAGTCAACACTCTGAAGACCAAGTTGGTGACTCGTACCACACTGGTGGCGGTGAACACGTTGATAAAGATTAGCAGTCCGAGATTGATATTTGTCAGGAGCAGATGCGGCCTGGCTTAGTTTCTTATAATATTGTTATTTAGGAAATATTGTATAAGTTAGAAGAAACTGTAATTTAGTTGTTTACCTTTCCTTTCCCTTCTTTTAAGAACTGGTTGTAACCCGCACCTTATCTCGATCTCCCTTCCGTCGTTATTGTAGAATGGATTTCCGCCTCATTTCACATTTTGATTAATTATTTTATTAGTATCTTTCCGCACTCTGATGTTCTTTGTGATTCTTCTGAGATTCTTCCTTGACTTTTATTATTAAGTTATTTGAAAATTTTGATTTGTTCTTGCTTTTGATTAAATTATTGTGCTAAATGGATATGATCGTTCCTAAACTTGATCTTTTGGGTTGTGGATCACACCACCGGGTAATCCAGATAGGGTACCCTTAGGGTGGATGAGACAGTAACTCCAAACTTAGCAAATAAACCCCTAACAAGTATAGATACAACATTAGGAAAGATACCTAAAAGATCAGAGAGCAAACGAATCAAATCGGGCGAAAAATGAAGCTACTACCTCCTTTGGTCGAGTGCTTGGTCTATTGATCCAGTCGACCAAGCATTCGACCAATCGAGTCAGTACGGAATTGCTGAAACTGATTTGGTCATAACTTCTTCGTCTGAAGTCAGATTGATCCGAAATTCGAAGGGGAACTTCCTCGAATGTATTAGAATCATATGGGAAGGTAAAATCATCAAGTCATGGTCAAAATATGGGTTCTTTATTTGAACCAAGAAACTAGGGTTTCAACCTTTATGGTTCCCATGGAAAGGTTATGATCACAGAATGAAAGGGAATGATTGCTATCAAGAAAATAACAAGAAATCATAGAATAATCAAGTTTAGATTAACATAAATATTGCCCATGAGGTTTCCCTCGCATGGGAGGTTACCAAAGGTTTCCAGAAAGATCATATAAAGTCAGGGTTTCAAGAAATTAATTAGGCTAGGGTTAAGATCATGACGATGATCATAGATCTCAAAGAAAAGAAGGAGATCACGAAAGGATGGTTGCAAGAATGCAGCATCTTCTTCCTGATCTCAATCAAGAACAAGATCGAAGAAAAGAAATTCGTAATGTCGAAGTGATTACTAACCTTGAATTGGCAGATCAGAGATGAGAGGCTTCAGATCTGCAGAGGAGTCTTTCGAATCACCTGAGAGAGTTTCGGAAAGGTCTTCTCACGTTCAAAAAGTGTTTAGGAGGCAGCCGTAACAAAGAACACGAAGTAGGGTTTAAATATAAGTGAAAAACCCTAAAATTGCATTTTCTCGGATTTAACAATCCTTTGGTCGAGTGCTTGGTCGACTGGCCCAGTTGACCAAGGTAGACAGCAAGGAATAATCAAGGAATTGAAGGATCAAATGGGCTCTAAACCTTATGGGCTTTTGCACACACATCAAGTGACATATCTAGTGTGTAGAAATACCTTCAAACCAAGTTAGATAATACTCCAAGTTCTTCAACTAATATCATCTTCAGACAAGTGCAGCTTCCTTTGCAAATCTGCACAAACTTCCAAGTATGGAACTCCATCATCAACATCCATGGGTTCAGAGTCAAACACCATGTCTTCTACTTAGATGGCCCATAGTTGGCTTCTTCCTTTACTCCGGGTCTTCGGACCTAAAAACAACCGGGTTTCCGGGTCAAGGTTAGGGTTAGGTTAGGGCTGGATTTCGCATTCTCCCCCCCTTAAAAGAAATTTCATCCTTGAAATTGAAAGCGTATCTGTACTTCCAAAAAGTTGAGGAAATTTCTCCTTCATATCTTCTTCCTTCTCCCAAGAAGCTTCTTTAGGGGTATGGTTCTTCCAACGAATCTTTACCAAAGGGATGGTGCGATTCCGCAATTGCTTATCTTTCTTATCCAAAATTTCAGCTGGCTCTTCATCATAAGTATGATCAACACTAAGTCCTTTGGGTGCTTGCTGTAATATGTGTTCCAGATTCTCTATGTATTTTCGAAGCATCAAAACATGAAACACATTGTGCACAACAGCAATAGACGGAGGTAATGCCAAACGATATGCAATAGGTCCAACCTTTTCCAAAATCTCAAAAGGTCCAATGTACCGAGGGCTAAGCTTTCCTTTAACATTGAATCTCATCACACCCTTCATAGGTGACACCTTCAAGAAAACCTTCTCTTCAATTTGAAATTCCAAATCGGTCTTTCTCTTATCAGCATAGGATTTCTGTCTTGACTGGGCAGACTTAATCCTTTCTCTAATCATGTCGACCATTGCACTTGTAGCTTCAATCATCTCCGGGCCTAAGACTTTTCTCTCACCAGTCTCAGTCCAATACAAGGGTGTCCTACAGGTGTTACCATACAAAGCCTTGAACGGAGCCATGCCTATAGTTTCTTGATAACTGTTGTTATAGGCAAACTCAACCAAAGCTAAGTGTTCATCCCAATTTCCACCCATATCCACTACACAAGATCTAAGCATATCTTCTAAAGTTTGAATCATCCACTCAGATTGTCCATTAGACTGTGGATGATGAGTTGTACTCAAGTTCAATTGGGTTCCCAAGGCTTTTTGCAAACTATTCCAAAACCTTGAGGTGAACCTAGGATCATGATCAGACACAATACTTATAGGCACACCGTGCAAACGAACTACATTATCCACATATAGCTGAGCTAGCTTATCTAAAGTATGAGTGATCTTCATAGGAATGAAATGGGCTGATTTGGTCAACCTATCAACGATTACCCATACAGTGTCATTACCTTTACCTGTCCGAGGTAAGCTAGTCACGAAGTCCATAGAGATATCTTCCCACTTCAACTAGGAATAGGAAGAGGCTGAAGTAATCCAGATGGAGGTCGATGAACGGCTTTCACACGCTGGCAAGTCTCACACTTGGCAACAAAATCATCAACATCGGCCTTCAAACCAATCCACCAAAAATGTTCTCTTAAGTCTTTATACATCTTGGTGCTTCCAGGGTGTATTGTAAAGATCAACTGGTGTGCTTCCTTCAAAATTTCTTTCTTGATTCCTTCATCAGTAGACACACAAAGTCTACTTCTAAACAATAAGGCACCATCCATAGATATACCAAAGTCAAGATCCGAATCAGGATTCAAAGAAATCTTCTCAATCTTCTCCTTAAAATCCAGATCAGAACCTTGCAGAGCAACAATTCTATCTCTAAGGGTGGATCTCACCGTCATAGCAGACAAAACAACTTCCGAACCTTCAGGGACAACTTCCAAACCAAAATCCGAAATTGAGGACAACAGAGGTTGACTCAAAGCATTCAAGTCCAATACTTTCTTCTGACTTTTCCTGCTAAGAGCATCAGCAACCACATTCACCTTACCAGGGTGATACTGAATGTCACAGTCATAATCAGAGACCAATTCCAACCATCTTCTTTGTCTCATATTTAACTCCTTTTGGGTAAAGAAGTACTTCAAACTTTTATGATCTGTGAAAATAGCGATCTTCCCACCATAGAGGTAATGTCTCCAAATCTTCAAAGCGAAGACAATTGCGACAAGCTCTAAGTCATGAGTGGGGTAATTCCACTCATAATCCTTCAATTGCCGAGAGGCATAGGCTACAACCTTACCATGTTGCATCAACACGCAATCCAAACCAATCTTCGACGCATCGGTGTAGATTGTTAAACCACCGGAACTATCAGGTATAGTTAAAACCAGGGCACTTGTCAATCTAACCTTCAATTCTTGGAAATTCTTCACATGCGTCAGACCAAACAAACTTCTCTTCCTTTTTAGTTAGCTTAGTCATAGGAGCAGCCAACCTAGAAAAATTCTCAATAAACCCTCTGTAGTAGCCTGCCAAACTAAAAAAACTTATTATTTCTGTAATAGTCTTCGGTCTTTCCAATCAGCAACTGCTTGTACCTTTTCGGGATCAACACAAATACCTTCAGCAGAGACCACATGGCCGAGGAATACTACACTCTTGAGCCAGAAATCACACTTGCAAACTTAGCGTAAAGCTTCTTTTCTCGAAGTCTTCGCAAAGTGAAATCTAGATGCCTTGCATGCTCTTCTTCACTCCTCGAATAAATCAAGATATCGTCAATGAAGACTATCACAAACTTATCAAGCACATCATGAAATACTCGGTTCATGAGGTCCATGAACACAGCAGGAGCATTAGTCAAACCGAAAGGCATAACTCGAAACTCAAAATGACCATACCTTGTTCTAAAAGCCGTCTTGAAAATATCACTAGACTTCACTTTCAACTGGTGATATCCAGACCTTAAATCAATCTTTGAGAACACTGCTGCACCCTTCAGCTGATCAAAGAGATCATCAATTCGGGGCAGCGGGTATCTATTCTTAATGGTCAACTTGTTCAACTCACGGTAATCAATGCACAGACGCATACTACCATTTTTCTTCTTAACAAACAAGACCGGGGCTCCCCAAGGAGAAACACTAGGTTGAATGAAACTTCTATCCAAGAGTTCTTTCAACTGCTTTTGCAACTCAACCAACTGAATAGGAGCCATTCTATATGGAGCCTTAGATACTGGGGCAGCACCAGGGATTAAATCAATTGAAAATTCCACTTCTCTATCAGGTGGCACACCTGACAGATCCTCAGGAAAGACATCAATGAAGTCACATACAATGCTAACTTCTTCTACTTTCTTTCCTTCCTTAATCTTTCCTTCAAATGGCAAACCTTCAACTAATGCATAGACTTGCATCAGTGTAGACAATGTCTTCTTACAAATTCTTCCTTTCTTGCCTTGGAATTCAAAATTTGAACTTCCACTAATCCGAAATTGTATTCTCTTCGAAGAACAAAGAATTACAGCATTATGGGTAGTCAACCAATCAATACCCAAAATGATATCAAAATCCTTCATAACCAAAAGTACCAAATTGGCTTCCAAATTCTTTCCACCAACCAAAATAGGTCACTTAACTATCCCTTTATCTAGTTTCACAACAGGTCCAGTTGGAGTACAAATCAATAAACAACTAGATAAAATCTCAGGTTCCAAATCAATCTTCTTGATAAATGTAGATGATATGAATGAATGAGAAGCACCCGTATCAAATAACACAAATGTAGGAATAGAAGCAACAAATAAAGTACCTGTAACCACTTCATGATTGGCATCCTGTTCAGTACCATAAATACTGAACACTCTTCCAGAAGGAGGGACAGGAGCATTCTTCACTAAAGGAGCAGACTGTTGAGCAGGCTTCTTAGGACAATCACGAGCAAAGTGACCAGTCTGCTTACAGAAAAAGCAAACAGGGTTACTAAGTCCAACAAGAACAGGTGCAACTGGAGGATTCTGATCCAAAGGCCTAGGAATAGCATTCACGGGCCTAGCATTCATATTCATCAGTCTAGCATTCACATTCATTGGTGGCCGATTCCCACCAAACTGACCAAACTGGCCTGGTTGTCGAAATCCAGAGCCTCGACCTACACTCCTAGGCTGAAAAGCAGGAGTAGAGTATGGCGTAGGTCTCACAAAACGTCGATCAGTTCGATCCACGAATCTAGGATTCCTTGGCTGCCAGGGTCTTTGCACTCTAGCATTCTCTTTCTCAGTTTCTTCAAGCTTCTTGGCATTCTGCACTACCTGGGAATAACTTTCAATAGGCTAAATGGTGAGAAATGCCTTGATTGCAGGTCGCAATCCCTTGAAAAATTTCTTCGCTTTGGCAATGTCAACCTTCAAAGAGTCAGGAGCAAAGAAGTGAAGCTCTTCAAACTTCTGTTGGTATTCCAACACCGACAAAGATCCCTGAGTAAGAGCCATAAATTCCGCTTCCTTCGCATCCTTCACTGCTTCAGGGAAGTAGTTCTTTTGGGTTGTGGATCACACCATCGGGTAATCCAGATAGGGTACCCTTAGGGTGGATGTGACAGTAACTCCAAACTTAGAAAATAAACCCCTAACAAGCATAGATACAACATTAGGAAAGATACCTAAAAGATCAGAGAGCAAATGAATCGAATCGGGCGAAAAATGAAGCTACTGCCTCCTTTGGTCGAGTGCTTGGTCTACCGACCCAGTCGACCAAGCATTCAACCAATC
Organism: Hakea prostrata; assembly: GCF_041222555.1. Lineage (NCBI taxonomy): Eukaryota > Viridiplantae > Streptophyta > Magnoliopsida > Proteales > Proteaceae > Hakea > Hakea prostrata. Next base: position 20,062,487 of record NC_142607.1, on the reverse strand, counting down.
GAGTCAGTACTGAATTGCTGAAACTGATTTGGTCATAACTTCTTCGTCTGAAGTCAGATTGATCTGAAATTCGAAGGGGAACTTCCTAGAATGTATTAGAATCATATAGGAAGGTAAAATCATCAAGTCATGGTCAAAATATGGGTTCTTTATTTGAACCAAGAAACTAGGGTTTCAACCTTTATGGTTCCCATGGAAAGGTTATGATCACAGAATGAAAGGGAATGCTTGCTATCAAGAAAATAACAAGAAATCATAGAATAATCAAGTTTAGATTAACATAAATATTGCCCATGAGGTTTCCCTCGCATGGGAGGTTACCAAAGGTTTCCAGAAAGATCATATAAGGTCAGGGTTTCAAGAAATTAATCAGGCTAGGGTTAATATCATGAAGATGATCATAGATCTCAAAGAAACGAAGGAGATCACGAAGGGATGGTTGCAAGAATGCAGCATCGTCTTCCTGATCTCAATCAAGAACAAGATCGAAGAAAAGAAATTCGTAATGTCGAAGTGATTACTAACCTTGAATTGGTAGATCAAAGATGAGAGGCTTCAGATCTACAGAGGAGTCTTTCGAATCACTAGAGAGAGTTTCGAAAAGGTCTTCTCACGTTCAAAAAGTGTTTAGGAGGCAGCCGTAACAAAGAAACACGAAGTAGGGTTTAAATATAAGTGAAAAACCCTAAAATTGCATTTTCTTGGATTTAACAATCCTTTGGTGGAGTGCTTGGTCGACTGGCCCAGTCGACCAATCAGTCGACCAAGGCAGACAACAAGGAATAATCAAGGAATTGAAGGATCAAATGGGCTCTAAACCTTATGGGGTTTTGCACACACATCAAGTGACATATCCAGTGTGTAGAAATACCTTCAAACCAAATCAAATAATACTCCAAGTTCTTCAACTAATCTCATCTTCAGACAGGTGCAGTTTCCTTTCCAAATCTGTGCAGACTTCCAAGTATGGAACTCCATCATCAACATCCATGGGTTCAGAGTCAAACACCATGTCTTCTACTTAGATGGCCCATAGTTGGCTTCTTCCTTTACTCTGGGTCTTCGGACCTAAAAACAATCGGGTTTCCGGGTTAAGGTCAGGGTTAGGTTAGGGTTGGATTTCACAATCGTAGTCACCCTAGCCAGTAGCTTGAGTACCATAAGAATCATCAGCTTGGTCTTCATAGTTTGACCATCATAATCATCAGTTCCTGTAGATAAGTCTAACAAAGATGTTGCAAAAAGGAGTGAGTTCAAAAGAACTTCGCAAGGTAGTTCATTCCATAATAACATAATAACACATAATAGCAAATTATACAGAATGCAATATGATATGAAATAGACAATGCAAATATGCTTCTAACTCTATGTATGCCGGTTTCTATTGTCACATCCTCCCAGCCGGTACCCTAACTGGCATACCCGAGAGTGTGATCCACAGCCCCGAAGATCAAGTATCGAGGAAATCATCCTCCCACATATACAATAACATAATCATAAACAGAAATAAATCAAGGTTTAATATTATAAACAAGGTTCAAAACAAGAAATGAACAATTAGTATAATCAGAGTGCGGAAAGATACCAGATATCCAATGATATCAAAAAGGAGTGAAGTGAGGCGGAAACTCACTCTTCCAAACTAGCGGAACGTAGTATGAAAATCAAAAGGGATTACAACTGAAACAAATGTACTAAGAAATAAACTAAGATCAAGAGTCTTCAAGTTTATAGATAACGTCTTCATAAGTATGGACTTCATCAATCCAATGAATCCGTTCTAACTCTATGCCATTCTCAAAAGTAGTACGCAGCTTGATCCGCCGGGGGATCATCAAAGTAATCTTGATCGTTGCCAGCACTTTGCGTGTAATACGCTTCATCAGCTTGTGCTTCGCTGTACTGCTCGTCATAATATTCTATACCTGCAGGATAATCTAACAAAAAGAAATATACAACAGGAATGAGTTTCGAAGAAACTCAGTAAGGTAGTTAATCCATAACATCATAGATAACATGTGGCAAAACATAACATGATGCAATGCAGTATGAAACAAGTAATGTATGTATGCGTCTAACTCTATGTATGCTGGTCTCTATGGCAGACATGCTTTAAGTCATAGCACCGTACTTCTTTGGGAAGGTCCGCTCACACCCTCAACCATAAAAGATATCTTGGGTTCTCTCACGGATCATTTCACCGGTCTTGAGCAGCTGGTGGTAATGGGTCCTTCATCCCTCAGCACAAACCATGGCAGGGGGTTAAGTCAACACACTCTCTCACAACCATTTGGCATAAGTACTGGCGCATGTCAAGGAAAAGCCTAGCCCAATGCAAGTCATCTACTCAGTTACATCAACTCAGGTCCAGATACTTCCATTCCTCGCCCTGGGCGATCCTTTCCGGTATCCTTTCCACTAGAGTCACGGATATTACTCACGGGACTCATCAACCCTATTGGTTATCCACATATGGTAAATGAGAAGCTCTCATGTCCCCTCACGGATCATTTCACCGGTCTTGAACGCCCATGAGCCCAAGTCTAGCCATATGCAACCCTCCAATAAATGGCCCCCACAATGTGATTCCCGTCCTCTCACGGATCATTTCACCGGTCTTGAGCGCCTGTGAATCCCCATTGCTACCACGGGTCGTTCGGTCTCAATACCCTTCCGAATCGGGTCTGATATAATAGGGGTATATCCTAGCCAAACACTGCTAGACATCCCTAGGTATGACAACCATTGATTCGGGAAAGCGTCGATGGGCAACCCTGGAAACATCCCATACTATTTCCGATAATGTCCAAGGACAGAAGTGTCAAAAGGACACTTCCCAATCCCAAACCAAGCTTAAGCAAACACATTCTCAGATCAGTCATGACATACACAACCAGCAGTTCATCATATACAAGAGAATGTAAAAGCAACATCAGATTAAGCAGTAATAAGTAATTCATATAACATAAATAATGAAAAAGGTGATATAAACAAGTGCTACTGTTCCCACAGTAGGAGATCAGAATTAAAATACAATAACAGTAGGTAATCTCATAGTTTTATAAAGTAGAAACTAGAGAACAAGCAATCTATGTAGTTAAGGAATTAACTGTCCTTACCTTCTAACTTGAATTGAATCTTAAAGAATCAAGTATGATCTTGACTAAACCTGAGAAGACAGTCATAAACAAGTGCACACAACATGTTAGGAAAGATGCATAAAGGAAAAGATCATAAATCAATCGAAACAGACCAAGATTGAGGTTGCTGTACTCATTGGTCGATTGATTGGTCTGCTGGACCAGTCGACCAATGAGTCGACTAATGCAGACAGTGGCCTACAAGAATCCGAATTTTGAGAATCCAGAACCGAATTCGATGGTACAAAAGGGTACAATTAAGAGGGGAATTATCATGTTAGTATTCTAGGGTATAGAGGATATCAAATCATAACTCAAAACAAGTTCTCAAGTTACAACCTAGAAATCATGAGGTTAACCTAATTAGGGTTAGCATAGGTTAGGGGGGAAAAATAGAAAGATTAAAGATAATGAACTAGGCTATGAAAGAATTCAGATCTAGTAAAGAAAACATAATAATTGGGTTAACTCATTCAACTAGGGGATTCCTGGGTTTAATCCAAGAGAATTAGGGTTTCACCCTTTTGGCTCCCTGGACAAATAATTGTGAGATCTGAATGAACAAAGACAAATTAAAACAGGAAAGTATAGATGATTAAGTTTTAGGTTAACACAAGGTCACCCAAAAAGGATTTCCCTTTCACAAGGTAGGTTACCAAAAGTTCTCCAGACAATCACACAGGTTAGGGTTTCAAAGAATTAGGGTTAGGGTTTTCAAAGATTCCACTGGCTGAGGTTAAGATCATGATGATGATCATGAGTCTTAAAGAATATGGTGAGATCAAAGAATTGATGATTACAAGAATGCTTCATCATCTTTCTGATCTCAATGAAAACAGAAAAAAAAAGAAAAGAAAGAAAATCAGAGATAGAAGAGAGAGTGAGTGAGATCATACCTTTGCCGTAGAAAGATGAAGAATTCTTCAAGTCTTTGTAAGAGATCACCAAAGAATGCAAGGGAATGGGTTAGATTAGGGTTCTAACTCGTTCTAGAGGCTTAGGAGGCAGAGGAGGCGGAGTATTCCCGAGATTAGACTTAAATAGAAGAGATAGGATTCAAATTTCAAAAACAGAATCAATTGGTCGATTGGTCCAATCGACCAATGAGTCGACCAATCAAGACAACAACTTCAAAACAGGGAATTGAAGGCTCATATCAAGTCCAAACATCAAGGGGTTTTGCACAGACATACCTAGGAGTTAGAAATGCCTTTGAATCAATACAGAGACCACTCCAAGACCCTCAACTAATCCAATCTTCATCCGGGTGCAGTTTCCACCATTGGGACACTAGCATCAACACTCATGGATTCCAATCCATCCATCAAGTCTTCAACAGAAATGGCCCAAAGATGACTTCTTGCCTTACTTCGGGTCACTGGACCTACAATAAATAGAGTTTCCGGATTAGGGTCAGGGCTGGGTTTCACATTCTCCCCCCCTTAAAAAATTTTCGTCCCCGAAATTGAAAGTGTTCCTGTGCTTCCAAAGAGGTGAGGAAACTTCTCCTTCATATCTTCTTCTTTCTCCCAAGAAGCTTCTTCAGGGGTATGGTCCTTCCAACGAATCTTTACCAAAGGGATGGTGCGATTCCGCAATTGCTTGTCCTTCTTATCCAAAATTTCAGCTGGCTCTTCATCATAGGTAAGATCAGCACTAAGCCCTTCAGGTGCCTGCTGTAAGACATGTTCCGGATTTTCAACATATTTTCGGAGCATCGAAATGTGGAACACATTATGCACAGCAGCAATAGCCGGAGGTAATGCCAATCGATAAGCAACGGGTCCAACCTTTTCCAAAATCTCAAAAGGTCTAATGAAACGAGGGCTAAGCTTCCCTTTAACATTAAATCTCATCACGCCCTTCATTGGTGAAACCTTCAAGAAAACTTTCTCTCCAACTTGAAATTCCAGATCAGTCCTTCTCTTGTTAGCATAGGATTTATGTCTTGACTGGGCAGACTTAATCCTTTCTCTTATCATATCCACCATTGCGCTCGTAGCTTCAATCAAATCAGGACCTAAGACTTTTCTTTCACCCGTCTCAGTCCAATACAATGGTGTTCTACAAGTGCAACCATACAAAGCCTTAAACGGAGCCATGCCTATCGTTGCTTGATAACTGTTATTATAGGCAAACTCAACCAAAGCTAAGTGTTCATCCCAATTTCCACCCATATCCACCATGCAAGATCTGAGCATGTCTTCCAAAGTTTGAATTGTCCGCTTAGATTGTCCATCTGACTGTGGATGATGAGCTGTACTCAAGTTCAATTGGGTTCCCAAGGCTTTCTGTAGACTGTTCCTGTCACGCCCTCCCAGCCGGTACCCTATCTGGCATACCCGAGAGTGTGATCCATAGCCCGAAGATCAGGTATCGAGTGATCAACCTCCCACATAAACAATAACATAATCATGAACAACCATAACAAGAGTGCGGAAGATAAATCATAGATCCAATAAAGAAAGAATGAATCATAACTGAATCAGAATATTAGATATAATCAGAGTATCAAACAGATAAGTAAAGTGAAGCAAGAATCCCACTTTACATCCAGCGGAAAAGTAGCTCTAAAGAATAAACTAGACAAAAATCTAATCCCAGTAACAAGTACATTGGGTAACTAAATTGTTCTCCACTTTATAGACAACATCCTTGTAGGTGTAAATCTCATAAATAGCACAAGGACGCTTCCACTCGATGGTCGGACTAAGCATCGTACGGAGCATAACCACTCGCGGGATCTTCAGAGTAATTGTGGTAACCGCAATCACCTTCCTGGAGATATGTCTCTTCGCCTTGCGCTTCTTCATAGGGACCGTCATAGTACTCAAGACTGCAGGATAGTCTAACAACATTGTACAATAAAGGAATGAGTTTCAAAGAAACTCGGTAAGGCGATTAAAATCCATAATAACATAAATGGCGAGAATTCCAGAACAAACATAAATGCAATATGATATGAGACAAACAATGAATGAATGAATCTAACTCTATGTATGCTGGTCTCTATTGGCAGACATGCTTTAAGCCATAGCACCGTACTTCTTTAGGAAAGTCCACTCACATCCTCAACCATTTAAGATATCTTGGATTCTCTCACGGATCATTTCACCGGTCTCGAGCAGCCGATTGGTAATGGGTCCTTCATCCCTCAGGACAAACCTTGGCAGGGGGTTAAGTCAACACACTCTCTCACAACCATTTGGTATAAGTACTAGCGCATGTCGGGGTAAAACCTAGCCAAATGCAAGTCTTCTACTTAGTTACATCAAGTCGGATCCAGATACTTCCATTCCTCGTCCCTGACGATCCTTTCCGGTATCCTTCACACTAGAGTCAGCGTATCCTATGGCACCAACCAACTCGGACTACGGACTCATCAACCCTATTGATCATCCACATATGGTAAACGGGAAGCTCTCACGTCCTCTCACGGGTTGGTTACCGGTCTTAAGCGCCCGTGAGCCCAAGTCTAACCATATGCAACCCTACCAATAAATGGCCCCCACAATGTGATTCCTGTCCTCTCACGGGTTGGTTACCGGTCTTGAGCGCCCATGAATCCCCATTGCTACCACGGGTCGTTCGGTCTCAATACCCCTCCGATTAGGGTCCGACATAACAGGACATCCTAGCCAAACACTACTAGACAATCCTAGATATGTCATCCAACAGTTTAGGAAGGTGTCCAGAGGGCATCTCCGGAAACATCCCATAATATTCCCGTAGTAGTCCAAGGACAGAAGTGTCGAAAGGACACCTCTCCTTTCCAAACCATACGTAAGCATACACATGCATCAATTCATATCATCACATATATGGTAACTTCATATATGGAAAGAAATCAGTAATTACAATCACTTGTATAACATTGGTAAGTAAATCATACATGAATCAATTCAATATGAATAAGTAATGCTATCGTAATCAAAGTTATGCAACAAGTAGTATATCATTGTAAGAATCTAATTTAGGAAACATATTAATGATATTCAAATATAGAAACTAGATTCATGCTATCTATGTAATTAAGGAAATAACCATCCTTACCTTTTATAACTCGCAAAGGAATCCTAAGAAATCAAGTAAGATCTTGGCAAACTTGAGAAGAAGGTCCTAAACAAGTATATACAACATATTAGGAAAGATCCCTAACAGCAAAGATATCAAAACATCCGAAACAGACCAAATCTGGAGTTGCTGTACTCATTGGTCGAGTGGATTGGTCGAGTGGTCCAGTCGACCAATCAGTCGACCAATGCAGACAGTAGCCTATAAAATCAGAGTTTTAAGATATGAAATCCGAATTTGGTGGTTCAAAAGGGTACTAATCAAGGGGTAAACTACATCAGCAGTATTCTAACATATAGGGGACCTCAAAACACCAATCAATTCAAGATATCAAGATCCAAATTAGGAAACAAAAAGTTACCATAATTAGATCAACCATGGATCTTGATGAATTCGAAATAGAAATCAAAGACAAGAACAATAGGAGGATGGATCATTACTTCAGGTAATGGTATCATGAAAACATACTTAGATCTTCAAGGAACAAGGCTTAGAAGCATAAATCTAAATAAGGAAATAAAACCTACCATATATGTAACTATCATGCTTCATGAAGAACACATAGTATGGTAGAAGAGAACTACTAGAAATTGATAGATTATGGATCATGGAAAGAAAACACAGTAATTAACCACTAACATGATCAACAAAGAAGATCCAAAGAGATCAGAATTCAGATTAGAAGTTTAACAGAGATTAAATCATGGTTTGATCATGAATCCTTCAAAAGCTTGCAATGATCATGGTTAAGATCATTGTTCTAGCCTCAAATCCTTAGGATGATCATGAGAACATGTTCAGAGATGTTTGCAACAGAGGATGCAGCATCTCTTCTACTGTCTCAACTCAAAAAGGAAAGAAAAACAAAGATGGAGGAGAAGAAGAGAGAGTAGACATACCTTTTGATGCAAAAAGAAGAGTTTCGACGAAGATCCGTCAAGAAAACACCAAGGATGCAAGAGAGATGACTTGCAGAGGTCTTTGGTTCGTTCCAGAGGGTTTGGAGGCAGCAAATACGAAGTGGACTCGAGGTTGGACTTAAATAGAGCAAGAACAACCTAATTGCCAAAGACAGCACTCATTGGTCGAGTGGATTGGTCGACTGGCCCAGTCGACCAATCAGTCGACCAATGTTGACAGCAAGGCCAAAACAGGGAATTGAAGGTCCAGATCAAATCCAATCCTAAAGGGGTTTTGCACACAAGTCAAGTGACTTACCTAATAGGTAGAAATGCCTTCAAACCAAGATAGAGAGCACTCCAAGTCCATCAACTAATTAGATCTTCATCAGGATTCAGTTTCCATAAATAGAACCTCATCATCAACTTTCATGGATTCAAAGCCAGACACCAAGTCCTCTACTGGGATGGCCCAAAGCTGACTTCTTACTTTACTTCGGGTCATCGGACCTACAAATAACAAGGTTTCCGGGTCAAGGTTAGGGCTGGGTTTCACAGTTCCAAAACCTTGAGGTGAACCTAGGATCACGATCGGACACAATACTCATCGGCACACCATGTAGACGAACCACATTATCCACATAAAGTCTAGCTAGCTTATCCAAAGTATGAGTGATCTTCATAGGAATAAAATGGGCTGATTTGGTCAACCTATCAACAATCACCCACACAGTGTCATTGCCTTTACTTGTCCGAGGCAAGCTAGTCACGAAGTCCATAGAGATATCTTCCCACTTCCAGTTAGGAATAGGAAGGGGCTGAAGCAATCCAGATGGAGGTTGATGAACGGCTTTCACACGCTAGCAAGTCTCACACTTGGCAACAAAGTCGTCAACATCAGCCTTCAAACCAATCCACCAAAAATGTTCCTTCAAGTCCTTGTACATCTTGGTGCTTCCAGGGTGTACTGTAAAGATTGATTGGTGTGCTTCCTTCAATATTTCCTTCTTAAGATCTTCATTTGTTGGCACACACAATCTACCTCTAAACAATAAAGCACCATCCAAAGATATACCAAAGTCGGGATCTGACTCAGGATTCGAAGAAATCTTCTCAACTTTGTCCTTAAGTTCCGGATCAGAACTCTGCAAAGCAACAATCTTATCTCTAAGACCAGACCTTGCCGTCGTAGCAGAAAGAACAACAACAGAATCCTCAGGAACAACTTCCAAATCAAAACTCTCAATAGAAGACAACAAGGGTAGACTCAAAGCATTCAAATCCAAAACCTTCTTCTGAATCTTCCTACTAAGAGCATCAGCAACAACGTTTGCCTTACCAGGGTGATACTGAATATCACAATCATAATCAGAGACTAGTTCCAACCATCTTCTTTGCCTCATGTTCAACTCTTTCTGAGTAAAGAAGTATTTCAAACTCTTATGGTCCGTGAATATGGAAATTTTCTCACCATAGAGGTAATGTCTCCAAATCTTCAAAGCAAAAACAACAGCGGGAAGCTCTAAATCATGAGTGGGGTAATTCCACTCATAATCCTTCAATTGCCGAGAGGCATAGGCTACAACCTTACCGTGCTGCATCAGTACACAACCCAAACCATTCTTCGACGCATCAGTATAGACTGTCATACCACCAGAACTATCAGGTATAGTCAAAACCGGGGCACTTGTCAGTCTATCCTTCAATTCTTGGAAATTTATCTCACAAGCGTCAGACCAAACAAACTTCTCTTCTTTCCGGGTCAACTTAGTCATAGGGGCAGCTAACCGAGAAAAGTTCTTAATAAATCTTCTGTAGTAACCTGCCAGACCAAGGAAACTTCTTATTTCCGTTACAGTCTTCGGTCTTTCCCAATCAGCAACTGCTTGGACTTTCTCAGGATCAACACGAATACCTTCAGCAGAAACCACATGGCCGAGGAATACTACACTCTTTAGCTAGAAATCACACTTGCTAAACTTAGCATAAAGTTTCCTTTCTCGTAGTCTTTGCAAAGTGAAATCTAGATGCCTTTCATGCTCTTCTTCACTTTTTGAATAAATTAGAATATCATCAATGAAGACAATTACAAACTTATCGAGCACATCATGGAAGACTCGGTTCATGAGGTCCATGAACACAGCAGGAGCATTAGTCAAACCAAAAGGCATGACTCTAAACTCATAATGGCCGTACCTTGTTCGGAAAGCTGTCTTGAAGACATCACTTGACTTCACCTTCAACTGGTGATATCCAGACCTTAAGTCAATCTTTGAGAACACAACTGCACCCTTCAATTGATCAAAGAGATCGTCAATCCGGGGTAGCGGATATCTATTCTTGATAGTCAACTTATTCAACTCACGGTAATCAATGCACAGACGCATACTACCATCTTTCTTCTTGACGAACAAGACCGGAGCTCCCCAAGGTGACACACTAGGTTGTATGAAACCTCTTTCAATGAGCTCATTTAACTGATTTTGCAACTCTTTTAACTCAGTAGGAGCCATCCTATACGGAGCCTTAGATATCGGAGCGGCACCAGGGACGAGATCAATAGAAAACTTAACATCCCTATTTGGAGGCACTCCCGATAGATCATCAGGGAAGACATCAACAAAGTCACAGACAACCTTGACTTCGTCAACTCTTTTCTCCACTTTTCTCTTGCCTTCAGAAGAAGCATCATCTATTATGGTGTAGATTTGCATCAGTGCGGACAATATCTTTTTACAAACCCGTCTTTTATCACCTTGAAATTCAAAAACTGAACCTACGCAAGTATTGAATTGAATCTTTCTCGAGGAGCAAAGAAATACAGCTTTGTGGGCTGTTAACCAGTCAATTCCCAAAATAACATCGAAGTCTTTCATATCAAGAAGTACCAAATTAGCTTCCAAGTTTATCTTACCAACCAACACCGGACATTTAACTAATCCTTTATCTAGTTTCACAATAGGACCAGTAGGTGTACTAATCAATAAACAACTAGACAATTTCTCAGGGATTAGGTCAGTCTTCTTAATGAATGCAGATGATATGAACGAATGAGATGCACCCGTATCAAATAAAACAAATGCAAGAAAAGAAGCGACTGACAATGTACCTGTGATCACATCATGGCTTCCATCTTGCTTAGTACTAGAGATACTGAACACTCTACCAAAGGGAGGAGTAGGAGCACTCTTCACCACTGGAATAGGCTGCTGGACAAGCTTCTTCGGACAATCGCGAGCAAAATGACCGGACTGCTTACAGTAGAAGCAACCAGGATTGCTCGGTCCTACCGGAACAGCTGCAACAGGAGGCTTCTGAACAAAAGGCTTAGGATTTGCATTCACTGGCCTAGCACTTGCATTCACTGGTGGTCGATTCCCGCCATACTGAAACTGACCAAGCTGTCGAAGACCAGGGCTTTGACCTATACTCCTAGGCTGAAAAGCAGGAGTGGGATAGGGTGTAGGTCTCACAAAGCGCCGATCATTACAATCCACCAAACCAGGGTTTCTAGACTGCCAAGGCCTTTGCACGCGAGCATTCTCCTTTTCATTTTCTTCCAACTTCTTCGAGTTCTGCACCACTTGGGCATAGCTCTCTATAGGTTGGACAGTGAGATAGCCTTTAATGGCAGGGCGTAATCCCTTAAAGAACTTTTTCGCCTTAGCAATATCAGGCTTCAGAGAATCCAGAGCAAAGAAATGAAGTTCCTCAAACTTCTGTTGGTACTCTAACACAGACAAGGATCCTTGTGTGAGAACCATGAACTCAGCTTCCTTCGCATCCTTTACCGCCTCAGGGAAATAATTCATGCAAAAAGCCTCTTTGAATAAATCCCAAGTTACAACACCTGCATGCAAACCTTCCAAAATAGGCCGAGTGGAAGTCCACCAAGCATCGGCTTCATGTTGCAACTTATGCTCAACAAACAAAATCTTTTGAGCTTCGGAGCATTGCAGATGACGAAAAGTCTTTTCCAACTCACGAATCCACTTGTTAGGGAACAAGAGATCCTTGGTAACACCAGTAAAGTTGGGCACCTACATCTTCAGAAAACTCTCCGTCAAAGTAGTATGAGGAGTTCCAGCAAGGCCACCCGCATTTGGAACTGCGGCATGAGGATTCACATTAACACCAGCACGAGTCTCATTATGCAGTGTCATGAAACTCGTCAACATCTGATTAAACTGAGCTGCTTGCTGTTGCATCATATTGCCCATGATGTTGGCAATATCATGAAAGCTTCCGACATTCGGGGCACCTGGTATGTCCTGGGTACCTTGGTCACCAGTCTGCTGATCATGACCGCCTTCAGGTATTTCACCACGACCACTTCCATGACCACTGGATTCACCACGCCCACTTCTCAGAGTAACCATTCTGCAAGAACCGGAAACGTCAAAATACCAAATTTCGAAATTTCAATGAAATCAATATGTCCGAATGATTTGAAAATTTTAAATCATGCTCAAACACATCCATTTAGTCATCCAACAACAATTCATAGGACAAAAATCACATTTTCCAACATTTCAACCAAAATTGGAGCTACTGGGTCCATTGGTCGGTTGATTGGTCGATTGACTCAATCGACCAATGAGTCGACCAATGCTCACAGAATACGAAAATTCGCATTATAAGCCTTATTTTCACATTCAAACTTCATTTTAACTTCTTCCACAAGTGAGTGAGCTCTAGGGAAACATCTTCTAAGGTTCTTCCAAGCATCTTTGGGTGATTCAAGTGTTTTAACAACAACACCACAACTCACATTCATCAAACACAAGGTAAGACTATCATTTTCTCTTTTACTTTCATCTTCTCATGCTTGCATTTCAATCAAATCCATGTTTTACTTGTATCCATTGTTAGAAATCATGTTTAGGAATACTTAGAAACATATTCCCTAGGCTTTAAACACAATGCCATGCATAGACAACAAGTTCTAACACCTTCTTGCACTTCTCACAAAGTTTTCGTACCGAAATCGTTATCTTTAGAAAAATTTTGATTTCTCACAAACCGCTTGGAGTTTTCGCATGAAATCAATTGCTACATGCTCAAAATGATACTGTAGATATGTCCATATAGTTTGATTTAACCAATTTCAACTTTTCAAAAAATCAATTTTGACCTAGAATGCATAATCCCAAAATTCTTTCTTGCTGAATTTTTCGCTTTAGATCAAGTTTTCGATTGGATTTCATCAAATGAATTTCATAGACATGCAATTCCAAGTATTATGCACATGCTAGTATCTTCAAATCAAATTTCCCCCAAATTTGAAATTTTCCGAAAATTTACGAAAATACCCTTTTGGCTTAAATCTTGAAATAGCACTTAACCAACAATGTCATTGTCTCTTCTACAGATATTCATTATGCCGAGAGGGGTATGTGGACGAGGTAGAGGTCGCATAGTAGGGGCACTCAGAGGTAGAGGTCAGGTTTCTTCAGAGCCTAGACAGTATGTTCGGAGACCAGATCGCTTCGACACTCCACAGGCCGAGTTCCTGTATGAGGCCTACTTCAGCTACTGCCGGATCGAGCTAGGACGTCTATTACACCTTCGCCAGCTCCGGGTCTTTAGGATACAGTAGAGGCTCGACACTTTGCAGTGGACTCATCTCTTCACAGATGATCTGCCTGTATATCCTGAGATAGTGAGGTTGTTCTTCAGCAACCTTACTTACACCGAGGAGGCTAGAGGTCCAGGGCATCCACTTAGACTTGTCCTCAGGAGCAGGGTCCTTCAGACTCAGATTAGCTTTTCCACCAGATCGTTAGCCGAGATCTTGCGGGTCCCTCACTACCCAGATCAGTGCGTATGGATACTTGCAGGGGCAGCTATAGATAGCTACTTGATGCCATACGAGTTGTGCGAGATATGCTCTACATTGTGGGATAGCCGCCGGTGCTTCACTCCGAGGAGCAGCGGACAGATGACAGATTCTGCACGAGTTATCGGTCGCATTGTCGGTCGAAACATCATGCCGAAGGCTGGACATCACCATAGGATTACAGTGATGGAGGCCATAGTCATCTACCGGATTTACATGGGCTTCGAGATTGACCTCTCCTACATCATACAGCAGGTCATGCTGAATCTAGTTCTGCGGCCTAGCATGCGGAATCTTTGCTATGGGAGGTTACTGACTTTGATCTTTAGGCATTTCAGGGTCAGTTTCGAGGATACACCAGTGGACACTGGTCCACGAGGATACGTCATGGGGACTAGGATGGTACGTCAAATGGGACTGACACAGACAGTGAGATCTCCTGGTCCAGAGGGTGAGGAGGATGATGAGATAGAGGATGAGCAGGAGTCAGAGGATGGTGGAGAGGATATCGGTCTTGACAGTGATGATGATCAGGCCGGAGATGATACTGAGATGCACGAGACAGTGCCGGAGCATCATGATTTCCCTTCCTCGCACTTTGAGACAGGTGGTCCTTCTCATGCAGTTCCAGAGACTTCGGATCTCAGTGCACAGATGAGATCGATGACTTCCATGCTGGAGAGGATGGAGGTCAGACAGGAGCAGCTATATGAGAGGATGGAGTCACGACAGGATAGGATAGAGTATCAGGTGACTCAGCTTTCAGAGGAGTTTCGAGCTTACAGAGATCAGAGGAGATCACCTAGATAGACTATACTAGGATTTTCATTTATGCTTTTCAGATGTAGCAGTTGTAAAACTTTTCTTAAAGTTAATGAAGTTCTCTTTGTTTCACTTTATTATTGTATATTATGCACTTTTCTTTTATTGCATTAAGTGACAATTGTTTAAGTATAATTATTGTGCATTATTCAGGAGTATCCAGTTATGCTTCATTAATAGTTTTTAGTCCAAGTGTTCTATTATTCACTTCTAAGAGTAGATGAGTCACTTCTGGATCTATGACTCAGGAATGTTCTGTTACTGTTTTCTGTGGTTAGGATTTCCTTGAACTTTAGGCTCTGATACCATTCTGTCACATCCTCCCAGCCGGTACCCTAACTGGCATACCCGAGAGTGTGATCCACAGCCCCGAAGATCAAGTATCGAGGAAATCATCCTCCCACATATACAATAACATAATCATAAACAGAAATAAATCAAGGTTTAATATTATAAACAAGGTTCAAAACAAGAAATGAACAATCAGTATAATCAGAGTGCGGAAAGATACCAGATATCCAATGATATCAAAAAGGAGTGAAGTGAGGCGGAAACTCACTCTACCAAACTAGCGGAACGTAGTATGAAAATCAAAAGGGATTACAACTAAAACAAATGTACTAAGAAATAAACTAAGATCAAGCGTCTTCAAGTTTATAGATAATGTCTTCATAAGTATGGACTTCATCAATCCAATGAATCCGTTCTAACTCTATGCCATTCTCAAAAGTAGTACGCAGCTTGATCCGCCGGGGGATCATCAAAGTAATCTTGATCGTTGCCAGTACTTTGCGTGTAATACGCTTCATCAGCTTGTGCTTCGTTGTCTCGCTCGTCATAATATTCTCAGACTGCAGGATAATCTAACAAAAAGAAATATACAACAGGAATGAGTTTCGAAGAAACTCAGTAAGGTAGTTAATCCATAACATCATAGACAACATGTGGCAAAACATAACATGATGCAATGCAGTATGAAACAAGTAATGTATGTATGCGTCTAACTCTATGTATGCTGGTCTCTATGGCAGACATGCTTTAAGTCATAGCACCGTACTTCTTTGGGAAGGTCCGCTCACACCCTCAACCATAAAATATATCTTGGGTTCTCTCACGGATCATTTCACCGGTCTTGAGCAGCCGGTGGTAATGGGTCCTTCATCCCTCAAGACAAACCATGGCAGGGGGTTAAGTCAACACACTCTCTCACAACCATTTGGCATAAGTACTGGCGCATGTCAAGGAAAAGCCTAGCCCAATGCAAGTCATCTACTCAGTTACATCAACTCAGATCCAGATACTTCCATTCCTCGCCCCGGGCGATCCTTTCCGGTATCCTTTCCACTAGAGTCACGGATATTACTCACGGGACTCATCAACCCTATTGGTTATCCACATATGGTAAACGGGAAGCTCTCATGTCCCCTCACGGATCATTTCACCGGTCTTGAACGCCCATGAGCCCAAGTCTAGCCATATGCAACCCTCCAATAAATGGCCCCCACAATGTGATTCCCGTCCTCTCACGGATCATTTCACCGGTCTTGAGCGCCCGTGAATCCCCATTGCTACCACGGGTCGTTCGGTCTCAATACCCTTCCGAATCGGGTCTGATATAACAGGGGTATATCCTAGCCAAACACTGCTAGACATCCCTAGGTATGACAACCATTGATTCGGGAAAGCGTCGATGGGCAACCCCGGAAACATCCCATACTATTTCCGATAATGTCCAATGACAGAAGTGTCAAAAGGACACTTCCTAATCCCAAACCAAACTTAAGCAAACACATTCTCAGATCAGTCATGACATACACAACCAGCAGTTCATCATATACAAGAGAATGTAAAAGCAACATCAGATTAAGCAGTAATAAGTAATTCATATAACATAAATAATGAAAAAGGTGACATAAAAAAGTGCTACTGTTCCCACAGTAGGAGATCAGAATTAAAATACAATAACAGTAGGTAATCTAATAGTTTCATAAAGAAGAAACCAGAGAACAAGCAATCTATGTAGTTAAGGAATTAAATGTCCTTACCTTCTAACTTGAATGGAATCTTAAAGAATCAAGTATGATCTTGACTAAACCTGAGAAGACATTCCTAAACAAGTGCACACAACATGTTAGGAAAGATGCATAAAGGAAAAGATCATAAATCAATCGAAACTGTCACATCCACCCAGCCGGTATCCTATCTGGCATACCCGGGATGTGATCCACAGCCTGAAGATCCAGATCGAGCGGCCATGCCTCCCACATACACGATAACATAATTACGAACAAAATAATCAATGTATACAGAAACAATAGATGGATCAAAAGAATAAGACAAGATAGATAATCAGAGTGCGGAAACATTTAAATATCAATTTCAAAGTGATAACATCTCAAAGAGAAGAAGTGATCAGAAGTCACTCCTTCACAAATAGCGGAAGCAGTAGTAAATCAAGTTTAGTTACAGACAGTATCATAAATAAATCCATAAAAACTGGAGAGAAGATCCCTATGATTACAGTCATCCAGGGAAATGGGGCCTACACATAGGTTTCTTCTATCCTAATGAAGACTTCCTCGTAGGTATGGATGAAGTGAACCCAACGTGGCCGCTCCCTCACAAGAGTGGGGCTAACCCTGGAACGAACTATAATCCTCCTCGGCACCGAAATCCTGACTCTCATAGTAGCCATCACCCGCAGGGTAGTATGCGGGATCATAGCTCTGGTCGTAGGACACGCCATCAAGATCGTCAGTACATGCAGGAAAATCTAACAAATTGCACAAAAAGGAATGAGTTCAAAAGAACTCAGCAAGGCAAGTCGTTTCATAATACACAGTCCATTCGATACACTTCACATACGATGCAATATGATATGAGGCAAAATGAAATATGGTTCTATATTAAGTATGCTGGTCTCTAAGGTAGACATGCTTTAAGCCGTAGCACCATACTCCTTTGGGTCGTCAATCACTCCCCCTCAATCATAAGATATCTTGGGTGTGCCCGGGGAAGTTCGGTAAGGTCATCTCATAAACCATGGTTGGGGAATCAGTCACCGCTCTCTCACATCACCGTTTGGTATAAGTACAGGCGCATGTTACGGTAAAGCCTAGCCCAATGCAAGTCATCTACTCAGTCATATCATGTCAGATCCAAATACGTCCATTCCTCGCCCCCAGCGATCCTTTCCGGTATCCTTCACACTAGAGTCACGGATATTACTCACCGGACTCACCAACCCTATTGGTCGTCCACATGTAGTAAATGGGAAGCTCTCACGTTCTCTCACGGATTGGTTACCGGTCTTGAGCACCCGTGAGCCCAGGTCTATCCATATGCAACCCTACCAATAAATGGCCTCTTTCGGGTATCCGCAATATAGTTCAAGCCCTCTCACGGAGTGGATACCGCTCTTGAGTACTCTCACTCATATTCTACCACGGGTCGTTCGGTCTCAATACCCTTTCGATTCGGGTCTGATATGACAAGGAAAGTATCCTAACCATACACCTAGACAACTCTATATATGTCACCCAATGACTCGGGAAAGTGTCGATAGGCACCATCAGAGAACATCCCATACTATTCCCTTTGATGCCCAAGGACAGAAGTGTCAATAGGACACCTCCCAATCCCAAGTCATACATAATCAATCACAAGCTCAATCTCATCATATCATACTCAAATCAATAATTCATCATATAAACAATGTATATCATAACATGATTGATCATATTTAAATTCATAAAGCATAATTGAACATGATGTTCTAAATAATATATGACATTGTATTACTGATAAGAAACATTTAACAGTCATGTATGGTAAAGGAAATACTCATATTAACATAATCATTAACTTCCCATAATGTAAGCATGTTGATGTAATTAACATACTTAAGTTAACGACTGTCCTTACCTTAATCAAGTTGTAATTAAATTCAAGGATCACCAAGAATGGTTCCAAAGTCAGTGTTGACACCCTAGATAACATACAAGCAACATCAGAGAAGAAAACATTCAAATCGGGGTTCAAACGGATCAATTCGGCTAAAAACAGGGCTTTAACAACTCTTGGTTGACTGTCTGGTCGACTGTCAGTCGACCAAGCAGTCGACCAAGACTTGTTAACTTATGGGCAGCAAGGGAAATGTGATCAGAAGCTACCCATCCACTACTCCGATTGTCATGAAATTTGGAGGGCATGTTTATAACAGTAAGAGGGTATTGCACACTAATTTTCATGAAGATCCAACGGTTC
The DNA here is from genome assembly GCF_041222555.1 of Hakea prostrata. Classification (NCBI taxonomy): domain Eukaryota; kingdom Viridiplantae; phylum Streptophyta; class Magnoliopsida; order Proteales; family Proteaceae; genus Hakea; species Hakea prostrata. The sequence continues at coordinate 20,043,447 of NC_142607.1, read as the reverse complement.
AATAAAAAATGCTCAATTCGAAAAGTTAGGTTCTATATGGTAATCCTCAAGAATAAAAATGGAATTTATAGAAATTGTAAAGGATGGTAGGAATCAATCAAATAAAGGATAAGAATTGAGTTAGAGTCTTAATTTCAATATAGTCTAAGCTTATCATGCAATTACATATCAGATTTGAATCAATTAAGCTAGATTGAATAGAATCAAAGTGATGAAGTGAAATTAATCTTAATTGAATCATAGCATGTCATGAGTGAAGATGTTTAAGGAATTGGAGAGGGGAAACTCATGGTTGAGTGTTTGCAAGATTGCAGCACTTCAGCCATGGTCTCAAGATTATCAATGATAGGGAAATGAATAAATTAGAAGAGGATAGAAGGAATCATACCTTGGATTGATGATTAACACATACACTAATGATTAGAGTCAAGATCTTCCCAAACTTCAAAGAATAGCCCAAGAGAGTGTCCAACCTCGAGCTCTGGAGTGCCAATGATTAGGTTAGGTCCTCGTTCAAGAGTTCCAAGAAGGTAGGGGCAAAATGGGAAGAGATTTCATGAATATTCGGATTTCATGACTCTTGGTCGACTGTCTGGTCGACTGTCAGTCGACCAGGCACTCGACCAAGCTATGACAACAACTTCAGGAGGGGATTTGGAAGGCTATACAGGGTCAAATCGAGTGGGGTTTTCTCCTACAAGTCAATCAACAAGTCTAGTTTCAGAAAATACCTTCGGATTGATCATGGGATTCTGGGAAGGTCTTCAACTAATTCAATCTACGTCAATGCGCAGATTCTTACTCAAAATTGACAATGTGCTCAAGTAAGGGGCATCATCATCAATGTCCATAGGCTCCGCTTCTAGCATCGAATCATCAACTAAGAGGGCCCACAGGTCTCTTCTACCACCACTTCGGGTCTTCGGATCTGCAATAGTATAAAATCCGGGCTTGGTCAGGGTTAGGATAAGGCCGAATTTTACATTCTCCCCCCCTTAAAAGAAATTTCGTCGTCGAAATTGAATGCGTACTGTGCTCCCAAAAAAGTGAGGAAACTTCTCTCTCATGTCTTCTTCTTTTTCCCATGAGGCTTCTTCCGGGGTATGGTTCTCCCACCGAATCTTCACCAAAGGGATGGTGCGATTCCAAGTTGCTTGTCCTTTTTATCAAGAATTTCAGCTGGTCCTTCATCGTAAGAAAGATCGGCACTGAGCCCTTCGGGAGCTTGCTGTAATATATGCTCTGTGTTCTCTATGTACTTTCGGAGCATAGAAACATGGAACACATTGTGAACTCTAGCAAGAGACGGGGGCAATGCCTAGCGATAAGCAACAGGTCCAACCTTATCTAGGATTTCGTAAGGTCCAATGAAGCGGGGACTAAGCTTTCCCTTCACGTTGAATCTCGTCACCCCTTTCATAGGTGACACTTTAAGGAAAACTTTTTCTCCAATTGGAAATTCTAAATCGGTTCTCCTCTTGTCCCCATAAGATTTTTGTCTAGATTGAGCAGACTTGATTCTTTCTCTAATCATGTCGACCATAACACTTGTAGCTTCGATCATTTCCGGACCTAAGACTCTTCTTTCACCCGTCTCAGTCCAATACAAAGGTGTCCTACAAGTGTTACCGTACAAAGCTTTGAATGGAGCCATGCCTATTGTCGCTTGGTAACTGTTGTTATAGGCAAACTCAACTAAAGCTAAGTGCTCATCCCAATTTCCACCCATGTCCACGACACAGGATCTAAGCATATCTTCCAAGATCTGGATTGTACGCTCAGATTGTCCATCAGATTGTGGATGATGGGCTGTACTCAGATTCAATTGGGTTCCCAAGGCTTTCTGCAAACCATTCCAAAACCTTGAGGTGAACCTAGGATCACGATCGGACACGATACTCACAGGCACTCCGTGCAGACGAACCACGTTGTCCACATAAAGCCTGGCTAGCTTGTCCAAAGTGTAAGTGATCTTCATAGGAATGAAATGAGCTGATTTAGTCAACCTATCGAATCACCCACACAGTGTCATTTCCTTTACTTGTCTGCGGTAAGCTAGTCACGAAGTCCATGGAGATATCTTCCCACTTCCAGCTAGGAATAGGAAGGGGCTGAAGCAATCCGGACGGAGGCTGACGGACGGCTTTCACACGTTGACAAGTCTCACACCTGGCAACAAAATCTTCAACGTCCGCTTTCAAACCATTCCACCAAAAGTGTTCCCTTAAGTCTTTATACATTTTGGTACTTCCAGGGTGTATTGTGAAGATCGACTGGTGTGCTTCTTTCAATATTTCCTTCTTGATTTCATCAACATCAGGCACACAGAGTCTACCTCTAAACAATAAAGTACCATCAACAAATGTACTAAAAGCAGGGTCCATTTTTGAATTCGTGGCGATCTTCTCAATCTTCTCTTTCAACTCAAGATCAGAACTTTGCAAGGCAACAATGCGGTCTCTAAGGGTGGATCTTGCCGTCATGGCATAAAGGATACAATCTGAACCCTCAGGAACCACTTCCAAACCAAATCTTTCCATCGACAAAAGCAAAGGCCGATTCAGGGTACACAAGTTCAAATCCTTCCTCTGATCTTTTCTACTAAGAGCATCAGCAACAACATTTGCTTTACCTGGGTGGTACTGGATGTCACAATCATAGTCAGAAACCAACTCCAACCACCTTCTTTGTCTCATATTTAGCTCTTTCTGGGTGAAGAAGTATTTCAAACTCTTGTGATCTGTGAAAATAGCGACCTTCTCACCGTACAAGTAATGCCTCCAAATCTTTAAAGCAAAAACAACGGCGGCAAGCTCTAAATCATGAGTGGGATAGTTCCGCTCATAATCTTTCAATTGTCGAGAGGCATAAGCCACAACCTTGCCGTGTTGCACAAACACGCAACCCAAACCGATCTTGGACGCATCAGTGTAGACTGTCAATCCACCGGAACTATCAGGTATAGTTAACACCGAAGCGCTTATCAATCTAACTTTCAGCTCTTCAAAACTTTTCTCGCATTCATCGGTCCAAACGAACTTCTCTTCTTTCCTAGTTAGCTTAGTCATAGGAGCAGCCAACTTGGAAAAATTTTCAATAAATCTCCGGTAATACCCAGCCAATCCAAGGAAACTTCTTATTTCAGTCACGTTCTTCGGTCTTTCCCATTCGGTAATGGTTTGTACTTTTTCCGGGTCGACACGAATACCTTCGGCTGAAACAACATGGCCAAGGAATACTACCCTTGAGAGCCAAAAGTCACACTTGCTAAACTTAGCATAGAGTTTCTTTTCTCTCAACCTTTGCAAAGTAAAATTCAAGTGCTTCACATGCTCTTCTTCATTCTTCGAGTATATCAAGATGTCATCAATGAAAACAATTACGAACTTGTCAAGCACATTGTGAAATACCTGGTTCATGAGGTCCATGAACACGGCAGGAGCATTGGTTAGACCAAAAGGCATGACTTTGAATTCATAATGTCCATACCTTGTCCTGAACACAGTCTTAAAGATATCACTAGACTTCACTTTCAACTGATGATACCCAGACCTTAAGTCAATCTTTGAGAACACAGCTGTGCCCTTCAACTGATCAAACAGATCATCAATTCGGGGCAGCGGGTATCTATTCTTGATTGTCAACTTGTTCAACTCTCGGTAGTCGATGCACAAGCGCATACTACCATCCTTCTTCTTAACGAACAAGACCGGGGCTCCCCAGGGCGATACGCTTGGCTGCACAAAACCTCTATCCAGGAGTTCATTCAACTGAGTTTGCAACTCCTCGAGTTCAGTAGGCGCCATCCTATATGGGGCTTTAAACACCGGAGACGCTCTAGGAATCAAGTCTATGGAGAACTCAACCTCTCTATCAGGGGGTAGTCTTGATAGATCGTCTGGAAACACATCAGCAAAATTACAAACAACACTGACATCTTCAAGTCTCTTTTTCTCTTTAACCTTGCTTCCAGATGAAGCATCTTCCACCAAAGCATGGACTTGCATTAAAGCGGTCAAGGTCCTCTTGCTCACTCTTCCTTTCTTTCCTTGGAACTCGAAAACTAAATTTCCGTCCAAACGAAACTGGATCTTCTTAGAAGAGCACAAGATCACAGCGTTGTAGGATGTCAACCAGTCAATTCCCAATATGACGTCGAAGTCCCTCATATCGAACAACACTAGATTTGCCTTCAAGTTCAACCCACAAACAAGAACAGGACATTCCTCTAACACCTTATCTAGTTTAACACCAGACCCAACAGGGGTACAAATTGACAAACAACTAGATAAACATCTGGGTGTAAGATTAGTCTTCACAGCAAAAGTAGATGAAATGAATGAATGAGATGCACCCGTATCAAACAACACAAATGCTGGAAAAGAAGCGACTAACAATGTACCTGTTACAACTTCATGGCAAGGGTCCTGCTCAGTGCCGGAGATGCTAAATACTCTGCCAGAAGGAGGGGCAGGGGCAATGACAGGAGCGGGGGCACTTCTCACGGTAGGAGCAGAAACACCAGGCAAAGTGGACTTTTTCGGACACAAGCGAGCAAAATGTCCGGGCTGCTTGCACAGAAAAATCACAGAATCTCTCTGTCCAACAGAAGTGGCTGCCAAAGGGGGTCTCTGAAAAGCGGGCCGAGGATGTACTATACCAGGCCAGGAAGGCTGCACAAATCCCGTAGGTCGAGCTCCACTAACTTGGCCACGAGGACCCACAGGAGTGACACTGGAACTCTGACCCACACTCCTAGGCTGGTAGGCAGGAGTGGGATATGGTGAAGGCCTCACAAATTGACACTCGGTGCAATCCACTAGACCAGGATGCCTAGGCTGCCACGGCTTCTGAACTCGTGCATTTTCTCTTTCAGCTTCTTCCAACTTCTTTGCATTCTGGACCACCTGGGCGTAACTCTCAAGAGGGAGAAGGGTGAGGTACGTCTTTAAAGATGGCCGCAGTCCTTTGAAGAATTTCTTTGCCTTCGCATTATCAGGCCTTATCGAATCAGGGGCGAAAAAGAATAACTCTTCAAATTTCTGCTGGTAGTCCAGCACAGACAAGGAACCTTGGCCCAAAGCCATGAACTCAGTCTCTTTGGCATCCTTCACTGCCTCGGGGAAATAGTTCTTACAGAAGGCTTCCTTAAATATGTCCCAAGTGACAACACCACCATGAAGAGTTTCAAGAATAGGTCGAGAAGAAATCCACCATGCATCCGCTTCCTGCTGAAGCTTCTGCTCGGCGAAGAGTACTTTCTGAGCATCCGAACACTGCAAGTTCCGGAAGGCCTTTTCCAATTCCCTTAGCCATCTGTTAGGGAACAGAACATCCTTTGATACATCAGTAAAGGATGGCACCTGCAGTTTCAAGAAACTCTCCATCAGCCGAGTATGCGAGGTCCCTGCGAACCTCTCCACATACGGGGCCGCCAAGCCAGCATTGCCTGACCCACTAGCACGGTTCTCTTCTCTCAGATTTACAAATCCAGTCATCATCTGGTTGAACTGGGCTTGCTGCTGTTGCATCATGTTGGTCATGACGCTTGCAATGTCGTTGAAGCTTCCAATGTCAGGGGCATTGGGGATGCCATTGGTAGTATGGCTGTCCTCCTGGGTCTGTTGGTCAGACCCTCCAGCAGGCGTCTCCTCATTTCTGGCGCTACCGGAGCCGACAAGATGACTTCTCAAAAGAACCATTCTGCAAAAGAACATTGATCACAACGAGACATGGAGATTCATCAAAACACACTTGACCACATGACTTAAAATGCTCAAATTATACATAGGTTCATCAATATTATAAACAAATAATCCAACATTGGTCAAAATCCAAAAATTTCATCCAAAATTCCCATTTTCTCAACTTTTATAGCCTTGGTCGACTGTCAGTCGACCAAGCACTCGACCAAGCCCAACAGTAACGAAAAATCAGGCTTTTTAACTTCATTTTTTCCTTCATTTCTCATTTCTAACTCGTTTCTCTTATGGAGGGGCTCTGGAGAACGCATTAGCAAATACTTCCAAGTGATTTCTAGGTGATTAGAGGCTTCCACAACATCAAGACATCAAGCATTGTTCACCCAAGTAAGTAAATCACTATTCATCATCTTCTCAAATAGTTTCTTTACTTAGATTTCTCAAAATACCATGCTAAACTTGTTGTTCTAGGATAGAAATATGTTCATGCATGCTTAGAAACAAAAATCCATAGTTTGCATGCAACAACAACGCTTAAACAACAAGCAAACACGAATTTTCAACTTGATCTCGCGAACGTAGCCGAAAGCTTCCATACTTTAGAAAAATTTCGATTTCTCCCAAACCGCCAGGAGTTTTAACGTCAAACTTGATGCCACACATCCCAAATGATATGCATCACATTATCGTGCAATTCGTTTCGACCAATTTCGACAATATCAAAAATCCCCAAATTTGACTTAAGCATTAAAATTCTTCTTTTCTAGCTTGCTGAATTTTTTTTAACTTTAGGACACGATTTCGACCGGTTTTCTTCGAACAAACACCACAATCATGCAATTCTAAGTATTGTGCATATGGCAGTATACTCGAATTGAATTTCCCCCAAATTTGAAAATTTCCAAAAATTACGAAAATGCCCTTCATGTCCAATTTGGTTAATTTTCTAACATTGACTTGTTGATCTTTTCTACAGGTATTTATACTCTATGGAGAGACGAGGACGAGGTGGTCGTGCACGAGGTAGGGTAGTAGGGGCCAGGAGAGGTAGAGGTCAAGTGCTTTTATTGCCACGAGCGGAGGTGATCGATCGACACCGCTTCGTCACACCATTGGCCGAGTTTCTTTATGATACATACTTTGGGCATTGTAACATTGAGAATGGTCGGCCATTTCGGGTTGGTGAGTTGACTACTTTTCGGATCGGGGAGAGATTCGATACTTTGGGATGGACACACCTACTTACTGAGAATTTGCCGGTGTACCCAGAGTTGATTCGGTTGTTCTACAATAATTTGACTTCATTTGTGGAGGGGTGAGTTGATCAGATGGAGTTAGTGATAGCGAGTCAGATCAAGGAGACTCAGATCAGATTCACTACTCGCACACTAGCAGAGATTCTTGGGGTCCTTATTGTCCACATGCATGTGTGTGGATATCGGCAGGGGAGGATTTCAACAGACATATGCTTCCATATGAGTTGTATGAGATATGCATGACGCTTTGGGATGATGAACGGTGTTTTCAGCCTAGGAACAGCGGTGAGATGATTGCATCGGCTAGAGTTATCGGGCGAATCATAGGGAGGAACATCATACCGAGAGCGGGACATCATAATGTGGTTACGGTGATGGATGCTTTACTCATCTATCGGATTTATATGGGATTCGAGATCGATTTGTCTTACATTATACAGAATGTCATGATCGAGGTCGTCATGCATCCGGGTATCAGAAATCTTTGCTTTGGGATTCTATTGACACGCATCTTTAGTCATTTCGGAATCGATCTGAGCAGGGAAGAGAGAGATGTTGGAGGTACGGGGAATTCCATTGGTACGAGGACCATCGGATTGATGCAGTTGGATCATGTTGACAGGTCTCCCAGTCTAGTTGACGAGTAGGAGTCCGAGGATGATGATGAGGATATTCCAGCAGATGATCATGCTGGGGATGATATCGGTGTACAGGAGGTCGGTCCCGACGATCAGGGGGTTCCCACATCACAGTTTGAGACTGGAGGTCCATCACAGGCTGCACTAGAGGCACCGGATCTGTATGCACAGATGCAGTCTATGACTTCCATGATGGAGAGGATGGGAGTTAGACAGGAGCAGTTGTTCGAGAATTTAGGAGCCAGACATACTCAGATGTACGAGAGGATCGAGGTGAGGCTGGCACAGATAGAGTCCAGGCAGGATCAAACGCAGTCTCAGCTCACTCAGATTAATGAGGATGTCAGGACATCCAGAGTGTGACGACGATCTCCTAGATAGATAGAATGTACTAGGATTTCAGTTATGCTTTCCTTATGTAACCCATTGTAAAAACTTATTTAAATTAATGAATGTTATTTCGGTTTCATTTATTATTGTGTATTATTCACTTTCTTTATCGTTTCATTAAATGTTGATTGTTAAATCATAATTATTGTATGTTATTCAACCATTCACTTATGCTTCAATTTGGTTTCTAGTCCGAGTTTTCTATTATTCACTTCTAAGAGTAGTTGAGTCACCTTAGATCTGTGACTCGGAATGTTCCGTTATCGTTTCCGTGGTTGGGACCTCACTTGATCTTGGGCTCTGATACCACTCTGTCACATCCACTCAGCCGGTATCCTATCTGGCATACCCGGGATGTGATCCATAGCCCAAAGATCCAGATCGAGCGGCCATGCTTCCCACATACACGATAACATAATCATGAACAAAATAATCAATGTATACAGAAACAATAGATGGATCAAAAGAATAAGACAAGATAGATAATCAGAGTGCGGAAACATTTAAATATCAATTTCAAAGTGATAACATCTCAAAGAGAAGAAGTGATCAGAAGTCACTCCTTCACAAATAGCGGAAGCAGTAGTAAATCAAGTTTAGTTACAGACAGTATCATAAATAAATCCATAAAAACTGGAGAGAGAAGATCCCTATGATTACAGTCATCCAGGGAAATGGGGCTTACACATAGGTTTCTTCTATCCTAATGAAGACTTCCTCGTAGGTATGGATGAAGTGAACCCAACGTGGCCGCTCCCTCACAAGAGTGGGGCTAACCCTGGAACGAACTATAATCCTCCTCGGCACCGAAATCCTGACTCTCATAGTAGCCATCACCAGCAGGGTAGTATGCGGGATCATAGCTTTGGTCGTAGGACGCGCCATCAAGATCATCAGTACCTGCAGGAAAATCTAACAAATTGGACAAAAAGGAATGAGTTCAAAAGAACTCAGCAAGGCAAGTCGTTTCATAATACACAGTCCATTCGATACACTTCACATACGATGCAATATGATATGAGGCAAAATGAAATATGGTTCTATATTAAGTATGCTGGTCTCTAAGGTAGACATGCTTTAAGCCGTAGCACCATACTCCTTTGGGTCGTCAATCACTCCCCCTCAATCAAAAGATATCTTGGGTCTGCCCGGGGAAGTTCGGTAAGGTCATCTCATAAACCATGGTTGGGGAATCAGTCACCGCTCTCTCACATCACCGTTTGGTATAAGTACAGGCGCATGTTACGGTAAAGCCTAGCCCAATGCAAGTCATCTACTCAGTCATATCATGTTCAGATCCAGATACGTCCATTCCTCGCCCCCGGCGATCCTTTCCGGTATCCTTCACACTAGAGTCACGGATATTACTCACCGGACTCACCAACCCTATTGGTCGTCCACATATAGTAAACGGGAAGCTCTCACGTCCTCTCACGGATTGGTTACCGGTCTTGAGCGCCCGTGAGCCCAGGTCTATCCATATGCAACCCTACCAATAAATGGCCCCTTTCGGGTATCCGCAATATAGTTCAAGCCCTCTCACGGAGTGGATACCGCTTTTGAGTACTCTCGCTCATATTCTACCACGGGTCATTTGGTCTCAATACCCTTCCGATTCGGGTCTGATATGACAAGGAAAATATCCTAACCATACACCTAGACAACTCTATATATGTCACCCAATGACCCGGGAAAGTGTCGATAGGCACCATCAGAGAACATCCCATACTATTCCCTCCGATGCCCAAGGACAGAAGTGTCAAAAGGACACCTCCCAATCCCAAGTCATACATAATCAATCACAAGCTCAATCTCATCATATCATACTCGAATCAATAATTCATCATATAAACAATGTATATCATAACATGATTGATCATATTTAAATTCATAAAGCATAATTGAACATGATGTTCTAAATAATATATGACATTGTATTACTGATAAGAAACATTTAACAGTCATGTATGGTAAAGGAAATACTCATATTAACATAATCATTAACTTCCCATAATGTAAGCATGTTGATGTAATTAACATACTTAAGTTAACGACTGTCCTTACCTTAATCAAGTTGTAATTAAATTCAAGGATCACCAAGAATGGTTCCAAAGTCAGTGTTGACACCCTAGATAACATACAAGCAACATCAGAGAAGAAAACATTCAAATCGGGGTTCAAACGGATCAATTCGGCTAAAAACAGGGCTTTAACAACTCTTGGTTGGTACTGCTTGTCGATCGTCGATCGACCAAGCAGTCGACCAAGACTTGTTAACTTATGGGCAGCAAGGGAAATGTGATCAGAAGCTACCCATCCACTACTCCGATTGTCATGAAATTTGGAGGGCATGTTTATAACAGTAAGAGGGTATTGCACACTAATTTTCATGAAGATCCAACGGTTCAATAAAAAATGCTCAATTCGAAAAGTTAGGTTCTATATGGTAATCCTCAAGAATAAAAATGGAATTTATAGAAATTGTAAAGGATGGTAGGAATCAATCAAATAAAGGATAAGAATTGAGTTAGAGTCTTAATTTCAATATAGTCTAAGCTTATCATGCGATTACATATCAGATTTGAATCAATTAAGCTAGATTGAATAGAATCAAAGTGATGAAGTGAAATTAATCTTAATTGAATCATAGCATGTCATGAGTGAAGATGTTTAAGGAATTGGAGAGGGGAAACTCATGGTTGAGTGTTTGCAAGATTGCAGCACTTCAGCCATGGTCTCAAGATTATCAATGATAGGGAAATGAATAAATTAGAAGAGGATAGAAGGAATCATACCTTGGATTGATGATTAACACATACACTAATGATTAGAGTCAAGATCTTCCCAAACTTCAAAGAATAGCCCAAGAGAGTGTCCAACCTCGAGCTCTGGAGTGCCAATGATTAGGTTAGGTCCTCATTCACGAGTTCCAAGAAGGTAGGGGCAAAATGGGAAGAGATTTCATGAATATTCGGATTTCAAGACTCTTGGTCGACTGTCAGTCGACCAGGCACTCGACCAAGCTATGACAGCAACTTCAGGAGTGGATTTGGAAGGCTATACAGGGTCAAATCGAGTGGGGTTTTCTCCTACAAGTCAATCAACAAGTCTAGTTTCAGAAAATACCTTCGGATTGATCATGGGATTCTGGGAAGGTCTTCTACTAATTCAATCTTCGTCGATGCGCAGATTCTTACTCAAAACTGACAATGTGCTCAAGTAAGGGGCATCATCGTCAATGTCCATAGGCTCCGCTTCTAGCATCGAATCATCAACTAAGAGGGCCCACAGGTCTCTTCTACCACCACTTCGTGTAAAACCCAGCCCTAACCTTGACCCGGGAACCTTGTTATTTGTAGGTCCGATGACCCGGAGTAAAGTAAGAAGTCAGCTTTGGGCCATCCCAGTGGAGGACTTGGTGTCTGGCTTTGAATCCATGAGAGTTGATGATGAAGTTCTATTTATGGAAACTGAATCTTGATGAAGATCGGATTAGTTGATGAACTTGGAGTGCTCTCTATCTTGGTTTGAAGGCATTTCTACCTATTAGGTAAGTCACTTGACTTGTGTGCAAAACCCCTTTAGGATTGGATTTGATCTGGGCCTTCAATTCCCTGTTTTGGATTTGTTGTCAGCATTGGTCGACTGGGCCAGTTGACCAATCCACTCGACCAATGAGTGCTGTCTTTGGCAATTAGGTTTTTCTTGCTCTATTTAAGTCCAATCTCGAGTCCACTTCGTATTTGCTGCCTCCAAACTCTTTGGAACGAACCAAAGACCTCTGCAAGTCATCTCCCTTGCATCCTTGGTGTTTTCTTGACGGATCTTCGTCGAAACTCTTCCTTTTGCATCAAAAGGTATGTCTACTCTCTCTTCTTCTACTCCATCTTTGTATTTTCTTTCCTTTTTGAGTTGAGACAGTTGAGGAGATGCTGCATTCTGTGTTGCAAACATCTCTGGACTTGTTCTCATGATCATCCTAAGGATTAGAGGCTAGAACAATGATCTTAACCAAGATCATTGCAAGCTTTTGAAGGAATCATGATCAAACCATGATCTAACCTTGTTAAACTTCTGATTTGAATTCTGATCTCCTTGGATCTTCTATTTTGATCATGTTAGTAGTTAATTACTGTGTTTTCTTTTCATGATCCATGATCTATCAATCTCTAGTTGTTCTCTTCTACCATACTATGTGTTCCTCATGAATCATGGTAGTTACATATATGGTAGGTTTTATTTCCTTATTTAGATTTATGCTTCTAACCCTATTTCCTTGAAGATCTAAGTATGTTTTCATGATACCTTTACCTGAAGCAATGATCCATCCTCCTATTGTTCTTGTCTTTGATTTCTATTTCGAATTCATCAAGATCCATGGTTGATCTAATTATGGTAACTTTTTGTTTCCTAATTTGGATCTTGATGTCTTGATTTGATTAGTGTTTTGAGGTCCCCTATATGTTAGAATACTACTGATGTAGTTTACCCCTTGATTAGTACCCTTTTGAACCACCAAATTCGGATTTCATATCTTAAAACTCTATTTTTTTTAGGCTACTGTCTGCATTGGTCGACTGGACCAGTCGACCAATCCACTCGACCAATGAGTTCAGCAACTCCAGAATTGGTCTGTGTTGGATGTTTTGGTATCTTTTCTGTTAGGGATCTTTCCTAATATGTTGTATATACTTGTTTAGGACCTTCTTCTCAAGTTTGCCAAGATCTTACTTGACTTCTTAGGATTCCTTTGCGAGTTATAAAAGGTAAGGATGATTATTTCCTTAATTACATAGATAGCATGAATCTAGTTTCTATATTTGAATATCATTGATATGTTTCCTAAATTAGATTCTTACAATGATATACTACTGTTGTATAACTTTGATTACAGTAGCATTACTTGTTTATGATTAATTGATTCATGAATGATTTACTTACCAATTATATACAAGTTGATTGTACTTATTGATTTCTTTCCATTTATGAAGTTACCATATATGTGATGATATGAATTGATGCATGTGTATGCTTAAGTATGGTTTGGAAAGGAGAGGTGTCCTTTTGACACTTCTGTCCTTGGACTACTACGGGAATATTATGGGATGTTTCCGGAGATGCCCTCTGGACACCTTCCTAAACTGTTGGATGACATATCTTGGGTTGTCTAGTAGTGTTTGGCTAGGATGTCCTGTTATGTCAGACCCTAATCGGAGGGGTATTGAGATCGAACGACCCGTGGTAGCAATGGGGATTCATGGGCGCTCAAGACCGGTAACCAACCCGTGAGAGGACAGGAATCACATTGTGGGGGCCATTTATTGGTAGGGTTGCATATGGTTAGACTTGGGCTCACGGGCGCTTAAGACCGGTAACCAACCCGTGAGAGGACGTGAGAGCTTCCCGTTTACCATATGTGGATGATCAATAGGGTTGATGAGTCCGTAGTCAGGGACTATGAGGACTCTAGTGTGAAGGATACCGGAAAGGATCGTCAGGGACGAGGAATGGACGTATCTGGATCTGACTTGATGTAACTAAGTAGAAGACTTGCATTTGGCTAGGTTTTACCCTGACATGCGCCAATACTTATGCCAAATGGTTGTGAGAGAGTGTGTTGACTTAACCCCCTGCCATGGTTTGTCCTGAGGGATGAAGGACCCATTACCATTCGGCTGCTCAAGACCGGTGAAATGATCCGTGAGAGAATCCAAGATATCTTAAATGGTTGAGGATGTGAGCGGACCTTCCTAAAGAAGTACGGTGCTATGACTTAAAGTGTGTCTGCCAATAGAGACCAGCATACATAGAGTTAGATTCATTCATTCATTGCTTGTCTCATGTCATATTGCATTTATGTTTCTTCTGGAAATTCTGCCATTTATGTTATTATGGATTTTAACTGCCTTACTGAGTTTCTTTGAAACTCATTCCTTTATTGTACTATGTTTGTTAGACTATCCTGCAGTAGTGAGTACTATGACGGTCCCTATGAAGAAGCGCAAGGCGAAGAGGCATATCTCCAGGAAGGTGATTGCGGTTACCACAATTACACTGAAGATCACGCGAGTGGTTATGCTCCGTACGATGCTTAGTCCGACCATTGAGTGGAAGCGTCCTTGTGCTATTTATGAGATTTACACTTATAAGGATGTTGTCTATAAAGTGGAGAACAATTTAGTTACCCAATGTACTTGCTACTGGGATTAGATTTTGTCTAGTTTATTATCTTTTAGAGCTACTTTTCCGCTGGTTGTAAAGTGGGATTTTTGCCTCACTTTACTTATCTGTTTGATACTCTGATTATAACTATCTTTCTGATTTATTTATGATTCATTCTTTCCTTATTGGATCTATGGTTTATCTTCCGCACTTTTATGATGATTGTTCATGATTATGTTATTGTTTATGTGGGAGGTTGATCACTCGATACCTGATCTTCGGGCTGTGGATCACACTCTTGGGTATGCCAGATAGGGTACCGGCTGGGAGGACGTGACACTTCGGGTCTTCGGACCTGCAACAGTATAAAATCCGGGCCGAGTCAGGGTTAGGATAAGGCCGGATTTTACAGAAACATACCAAGATTGAGGTTGCTGTACTCATTGGTCGATTGATTGGTCTGCTGGACCAGTCGACCAATGAATTGACTAATGCGACAAGTGGCCTGCAAGAATCCAAATTTTGAGAGTCCAGAACCGAATTCGATGGTTCAAAAGGGTACAATTAAGAGGGGAATTATCATGGTAGTATTCTAGGGTATAGAGGATATCGAATCATAACTCAAAACAAGTTCTCAAGTTACAACCTAGAAATCATGAGGTTAACCTAATTAGGGTTAACATAGGTTAGGAGGGAAAAATAGAAAGATTAAAGATAATGAACTAGGATATGAAAGAATTCAGATCTAGTAAAGAAAACATAATAATTGGGTTAACATGATCAACTAGGGGATTCCTGGGTTTAATCCAAGAGAATTAGGGTTTCACCCTTTTGGCTCCCTGGACAAAAAATTGTGAGATCTGAATGAACAAAGACAAATCAAAACAGGAAAGTATAGATGATTAAGTTTTAGGTTAACACAAGGTCACCCAAAAATGATTTCCCTTTCACAAGGTAGGTTACCAAAAGTTCTCTAGACAATCACACAGGTTAGGGTTTCAAAGAATTAGGGTTAGGGTTTTCAAAGATTCCATTGGCTAAGGTTAAGATCATGATGATGATCATGAGTCTTAAAGAATATGGTGAGATCAGAGAATTGATGATTACAAGAATGCTTCATCATCTTTCTGATCTCAATGAAAATAGAAAAAAAAAGAAAAGAAAATCAGAGATAGAAGAGAGAGTGAGTGAGATCATACCTTTGCCGTAGAAAGATGAAGAATTCTTCAAGTCTTTGTAAGAGATCACCAAAAAATGCAAGGGAATGGGTTAGATTAGGGTTCTAACTCGTTCCAGAGGCTTAGGAGGCAGAGGAGGCTGAGTATTCCCGAGATTAGACTTAAATAGAAGAGACAGGATTCAAATTTCAAAAACAGAATCAATTGGTCGATTGGTCCAATCGACCAATGAGTCGACCAATCAAGACAGCAACTTCAAAACAGGGAATTGAAGGCTCAGATCAAGTCCAAACATCAAGGGGTTTTGCACACCTCTAGAGTGACATACCTAGGAGTTAGAAATGTCTTTGAATCAATACAGAGACCACTCCAAGACCCTCAACTAATCCAATCTTCATCCGGGTGCAGTTTCCACCATTGGGACACTAGCATCAACACTCATGGATTCCAATCCAGCCATCAAGTCTTCAACATAAATGGCCCAAAGATGACTTCTTGCCTTACTTCGGGTCACTGGATCTACAATAAATAGAGTTTCCGGATTCGGGTCAGGGCTGGGTTTCACATCTATTGGCCGACATGCTTTAAGTCATAGCACCATACTCCTCTGGATAGGGTCCAAATCACTCTCCCTCAACCATCTCGGTATCTTGGGTTCTCCGGTTGGTAATGGGTCATGCATCCCTCTCGGACATTCCATGGCTGGGGTTTAGGTCAACACTCTCTCACACCTCCGTTTGGTTTGAGTATTGGCACATGTCAAGGTTAAGCCTAGCCAAATGCAAGTCTTCTACTTAGTTATATCAACTTAGATCCAGATAGTTCCTTTCCTCCCCTCTCGGGATCCTTTCCGGTATCCTTCTCCCTAGAGTCAGCATATCCTATGGCTACAACCAACTCGGACTATGGACTCATCAACCCTATTGATCAGCCACAAATAGTTAATAGGTAGTTCCCATGTCCTCTCACGGGTTGGATACCGTTCTTGAGTGCCCATGAGCCCACGTTCCTCCACTGTAACCCTACAAATGAATGGCCCCCACAATGTGATCCATGTCCTCTCATGGGTTGGTTACCGGACTTGAGCACCCACAAATCCCCATTGTTGCCATGGGTTGCTCAGTCTCAATTCCCTTCCGATCGGGTCTAATATAACAGGGACATCCTAGAAAAATACTTCTAGATATGCCCTAGGTATGTCAACTAGTAATTAGGGAAAGCACCAAGGGGCACCATAGGAAAATGTCTCCTACCACCTCCACTGGTGTCGAAAGACAGAAATGCTAAAAGGGCATTCCTCATTCCCCAATTACAACCTAAGCAATCGCAATCCCAAATCAGTCATTCTGTGCACAACTAATAATACAAAACATAAGTAAGATCATTCATACATAACCGAATTAATAATTGCATCACATAAACAAGAACTACTGTAGTTGAGAAACTACAACAGTAATATAACTATAAGAAAAGTAATACAACAGTAGTATGATCATGTAATCCAATCAATTACAAGTAAACATGTATATTAGGTTATTAGGGATCAACCGTCCTTACCTTAAACAAACTTCAAAGATTCCAGAGAATAATGAGGAAACGTCTAAGACTAGCAAATAAACCCTAAACAAGCATATAACAATCATTAGGAATAAGCCCTAAAAGATTAGAAGTCAAACAGATCTAATTGGACGAAGAAACAAGCTGATGTCACTGTTGGTAGCTTGGTCCAATCGACCAACCAGTAGACCAATGGGGCAGAAAACCCTAATTTGGTCATAACTTCTTTGTTTGAAGTCCGATTGCTCCGAAATTTGATAAGGAGTTTCCTAAAAACAAACTAAAGACTATCTATGAAGGTCTAAGCATCAAAACATGGTCAAAAAGTAGAATCCTAATTGAACCATAGGATTAGGGTTTCATCGCATGCTGTCCATGGATCTTATGGAAAGATTAGGGAGAATAAAGATTCACTCTAGGTCAAGAAAAATAGAAATTTATAATCTAGAAAGGTGTTGGGGAGGATCCAACGAATTAAAAGAGAATTAGGGTTCCCAATTTGGATACCCCTCTCATGAGGGCTACCCAAGAGTTTCCTCCCAAAATCAACCATTTTGAATTCCCAAGGTAGAAAGAAAAATAGGGATCAACCCAACAATCATGGGGATAGAAGGAAAGATTGTAACACTGGTGTGAATCCTTTCCTACAATCACTAAGATAGGTAGAAAATAACGAGGGAGTAATCAAGATCTTAGTTAAGATCAATTTCAAGTAATCACCATATGGCTTCAAGAACATAAAGTGAAGTGAGGGATCCACTATAGGGCTAATAAATTAGAGAAGAGTCCATTATAGTAGTGTAATACCTTTCTCATAGTCAAGAGATCAGAAGAATAGAAGATAGAATAGATCAAAGAAGAAACAAATCGATTACTAACCTTTTTAGAAGAAGATTCGATGAAGAAACTCGGACGGATGCTTGGAGATCTTCCTTGGCTTCGAAGAAGAGGTTCTAGGGTTCTTCCCAGGTTCTCCAGAGGTTTAAAACTGATTATGAGTGAAAAACACGGAGTTCCCCTTTAAATTGAACAAAAACCCTTAAAAAAATCAGAGTTTTTATCAAATTGACCTTACTGTCATTGTTGGTCGATTGGTTGGTCGACTGGCCAATCGACCAATCAGTCGACCAATGCATTCAGCAACTCTAAAATAGGGAATTCAAGGTCCTATCCTCAATATCTTTGGATGGGCTTCTCACAACTCCTCAAATAACTTACCTAGCATGGAGGGATGCCTTCAAACCATGTCCAAATAGGCTTTAGGTCCAACAACCAGGCTCTCCTTCATCAATGTGCAGTTTGTTCTCTAACTCAGACAAAGTTTCCAAGTATGGAACACCATCATCAATTTCCATGGGTTCTGGGTCAAACACCATGTCTTCCATTGATATGGCCAAGAGTTGCCTTCTACCTTCACTTTGGGTCTTCAGACCTACAGACAACAAGGTTTTCGGGTTAGGGTTAGGGCTTGATTTCACAGTCAACGTGCGTATAAGCTGGCTTGGGCAAACCCCAGTTCCAAAAAAATATTGAGTTGGGATGTAAATTTGGTCCATTGGCTTTTACCCAAAAAAATGACTTTGATGACCCAAATTCTCCTTGGCCAGCCTTGAGCCCAAACAAGGCTTGGGGTGGTTTTCTCTCAATTCTAAGGATGGGTTAGGGTTAATAAATGTAAATCATAGGTGAAGGCTTGGCTAGGTTCAGGTTGAGGCCTTGACTCACCCAATCTTGCACTACTCAACTCTAATTTTAACCTTGACTTAATTAATAGTTTATTTTGAATGATGTGGCTTTTACCCAAAAAAGTGATCCTAACAACCAAATCTCTTTGGCCTGCCCTGAGCCAAAAAAGATTTCAAGTGGTTTTTTCAATTTTGAGGGTGGGTTAGGGTTAATAAATCTAAAACATGCATGAAGGCTAGGCTAGGTTGGGCTTGAGTCCTTGGCCCACCTAATCCAGTCCTACCCAACCCTAATTTTAACCTTGACCTAATTAATAGTTTATGGTGAATGAGGTGGCTAATGTGTAAAATCTGGCCCAAACCTAGCTAGGACACCCTATTTGTTTTGGGTGAAGAAAGACTCGTTTGATTTTAGACCTTAAAGTTGGACCTTGATTTCAGTGTTATTATCTTTGAAAGCCTTAGGAAGTCATGCCAGACCTTTCCCTTAGGGTAGATTTGTAATGTCCGGCCTTATCCTAACCTTGACCCGGCCCGGAATCTGTTATGTTTGTAGGTCTGAAGACCCGAAGTGGGGGGAAAAAACACTTGTGGACCCTTTTGGTTGATGATTTGGTGTCGGAGCCCAAGCCCATGGACATTGACAATGATGCCCCTCACTTGAGAGCATTGTTAGTGTTAGTTTTGAATCTGTGCACCGAAGAGGGGTGAATTAGTTGAAATACCTAATGAACTCCTGTGCTCAATACAAAGGTATTTCCAGAAACTAGACTTCTTGATGGACTTGTAAGAGAAAACCCCACTCAATTTGACCCCATATAGCCCCCTAAATCCCTGTCCGAAGTTGCTGAACTATGTCTGGCAAATCCTGCTTGTGCATCGAAGAAGGTAAGCTTATTTTGTGAACCTAATGAACTCCCATTCTTGATCCTAATGTATTTATGGAAACTATACTTCTTTATTGACTTGTAGAAGAAAACCTCACTCAATTTGACCCCGTATAGCCCTCTGAATCCCTGTCCGAAGTTGCTGAACTATTTCTGGATTTTCTCCTTGAAACTGTTTTGGTCGATGCCATCAACCTAAGAGCATCGACCAAAGTAGCCCAGATTTGAGAAAAATATGCTTTTTGGATATTCCTTCCTCTATTTAAGTGAAACCTCGAACCTAGAATCATATTTTACTCATTCAACACCTGAGAACGTGGGAAGACTCCACTTAGACTCCTCTACAAGAATCATTGTCTCTCTTCTCCAACTATCATCTTCTAAGGTATGATTCTCTCTATTGCTATCTATCCTACCCACTTCTCTTCTTCTTTTTACTGATGAGACCATGGCCGAGGTGCTGCAACCTTGCAAACACCTTGCCATGAATGTCTCTTCCCATTTATACTTGCTTTTCCTTCATTCTTGCTATGCCTCACTTGCATCTTGATCCTTGCATATGCATTACCATGATTCTTTGCTTAACAACTTGATTTATTATACTAGACTGAATTGTGGAGTATGATTAGCCTAACTTTTGGCTTGCAATTGATTGTAATCTTGTTCCTAACCCATTCCCCAACTTATTCTCTAGCTTCCCTTTCAATTTCATCGATTTCTCATGAATGCTAGGATTCTTGTCACGCCCTCCCAGCGGGTACCCTATCTGGCATACCCGAGAGTGTGATCCACAGCCCGAAGATCAGGTATCGAGTGATCAACCTCCCACATAAACAATAACATAATCATGAACAATCATAACAAAAGTGCGGAAGATAAACCATAGATCCAATAAAGAAAGAATGAATCATAAATGAATCAGAATAATAGATATAATCAGAGTATCAAACAGATAAGTAAAGTGAGGCAAAAATCCCACTTTACAACCAGCGGAAAAGTAGCTCTAAAGAGAATAAACTAAATAAAATCTAATCCCAATAGCTAGTACATTGGGTAACTAAATTGTTCTCCACTTTATAGACAACATCCTTATAAGTGTAAATCTCATAAATGGCACAAGGACGCTTCCACTCGATGGTCGGACTAAGCATCGTACGGAGCATAACCACTCGCGGGATCTTCGAGTAATTGTGGTAACCGCAATCACCTTCCCCGGAGATATGCCTCTTCGCCTTGCGCTTCTTCATAGGGACCGTCATAGTACTCAAGACTGCAGGATAGTCTAACAAACATTGTACAATAAAGGAATGAGTTTCAAAGAAACTCGGTAAGGCGATTAAAATCCATAATAACATAAATGGCGTAATTCCGAACAAACATAAATGCAATATGATATGAGACAAGCAATGAATGAATGAATCTAACTCTATGTATGCTGGTCTCTATTGGCGGACATGCTTTAAGTCATAGCACCGTACTTCTTTAGGAAAGTCCACTCACATCCTCAACCATTTAAGATATCTTGGATTCTCTCACGGATCATTTCACCGGTCTTGAGCAGCCGATTGGTAATGGGTCCTTCATCCCTCGGGACAAACCTTGGCAGGGGGTTAAGTCAACACACTCTCTCACAACCATTTGGTATAAGTACTGGCGCATGTAAGGGTAAAACCTAGCCAAATGCAAGTCTTCTACTTAGTTACATCAAGTCAGATCCAGATACTTCCATTCCTCGTCCCCGACGATCCTTTCCGGTATCCTTCACACTAGAGTCCTCATAGTCCCCGACTACGGACTCATCAACCCTATTGATCATCCACATATGGTAAACGGGAAGCTCTCACGTCCTCTCACGGGTTGGTTACCGGTCTTAAGCGCCCGTGAGCCCAAGTCTAACCATATGCAACCCTACCAATAAATGGCCCCCACAATGTGATTCCTGTCCTCTCACGGGTTGGTTACCGGTCTTGAGCGCCCATGAATCCCCATTGCTACCACGGGTCGTTCGGTCTCAATACCCCTCTGATTAGGGTCTGACATAACAGAACATCCTAGCCAAACACTACTAGACAATCCTAGATATGTCATCCAACAGTTTAGGAAGGTGTCCAGAGGGCATCTCCGGAAACATCCCATAATATTCCCGTAGTAGTCCAAGGACAGAAGTGTCTAAAGGACACCTCTCCTTTCCAAACCATACTTAAGCATACACATGCATCAATTCATATCATCACATATATGGTAACTTCATATATGGAAAGAAATCAATAATTACAATCACTTGTATATAATTGGTAAGTAAATCATACATGAATCAGTTCAATATGAATAAGTAATGCTACTGTAATCAAAGTTATGCAACAGTAGTATATCATTGTAAGAATCTAATTTAGGAATCATATCTATGATATTCAAATATAGAAACTAGATTCATGCTATCTATGTAATTAAGGAAATAACCATCCTTACCTTTTATAACTCGCAAAGGAATCCTAAGAAATCAAGTAAGATCTTGGCAAACTTGAGAAGAATGTCCTAAACAAGTATATACAACATATTAGGCAAGATCCCTAACAGAAAAGATACCAAAACATCCAACACAGACCAATTCTGGAGTTGCTGTACTCATTGGTCGAGTGGATTGGTCGATGGTCGCCAATCACCAATGCAGCCTAAGAGCCTAAAAAAAACAGAGTTTTAAGACATGAAATCCGAATTTGGTGGTTCAAAAGGGTACTAATCAAGGGGTAAACTACATCAGTAGTATTCTAACATATAGGGGACCTCAAAACACCAATCAAATCAAGATATCAAGATCCAAATTAGGAAACAAAAAGTTACCATAATTAGATCAACCATGGATCTTGATGAATTTGAAATAGAAAACAAAGACAAGAACAATAGGAGGATGGATCATTGCTTCCGGAAAAGGTATCATGAAAACATACTTAGATCTTCAAGGAACATGGCTTAGAAGCATAAATCTAAATAAGGAAATAAAACCTACCATATATGTAACTACCATGCATCATGAAGAACACATAGTATGGTGGAAGAGAACAACTAGAAATTTATAGATTATGGATCATGGAAGGAAAACACAGTAATTAACTACTAATATGATCAATATAGAAGATCCAAAGAGATCAGAATTCAAATCGGAAGTTTAACAAAGATTAGATCATGGTTTGATCATGATTCCCTCAAAAGCTTGCAATGATCATAGTTAAGATCATTGTTCTAGCCTCAAATCCTTAGTATGATCATGAGAACATGTTCAGAGATGTTTGCAACAGAGAATGCAACATCTCTTCTACTGTCTCAACTCAAAAAGGAAAGAAAAACAAAGATGGAGGAGAAGAAAAGAGAGTAGACATACCTTTTGATGCAAAAAGAAGAGTTTCGACGAAGATCCGTCAAGAAAACACCAAGGATGCAAGGGAGATGACTTGCAAAGGTCTTTGGTTCGTTCCAGAGAGTTTGGAGGCAGCAAATACGAAGTGGACTCGAGATTGGACTTAAATAGAGCAAGAACAACCTAATTGCCAAAGACAGCACTCATTGGTCGAGTGGATTGGTCGACTGGCCCAGTCGACCAATCAGTCGACCAATGCTGACAGCAAGTCCAAAACAGGGAATTGAAGGTCCAGATCAAATCCAATCCTAAAGGGGTTTTGTACACAAGTCAAGTGACTTACCTAATAGGTAGAAATGCCTTCAAACCAAGATAGAGAGCACTCCAAGTCCATCAACTAATCAGATCTTCATCAGGATTCAGTTTCCATAAATAGAACTTCATCATCAACTTTCATGGATTCAAAGCCAGACACCAAGTCCTCCACTGGGATGGCCCAAAGCTGACTTCTTACTTTACTTCGGGTCATCGGACCTACAAATAACAAGGTTTCCGGGTTAAGGTTAGGGCTGGGTTTTACAATTCTTGTCTTTAGAACATAGGACCTCAATTTGGGGGTTTTCATTTGGACCATTGGATTGTGATAATACTTGCTAGGTAGTGTTCATACATTGTTATTAATCATCCCTCCAAGTTCCGGATCGATCCGAATCCTGAAAGACCAATTTCAGACCAAAATCCCCAAAACCCATTGTGTAGCCTTGAAGACAATTTTGTTCGATCCTCCTTGGTCGATGCCATTGACCAAGACCATCGACCAAACTTGTTGCTGACAACAACCTTAACCAATTTTGACCTGTTTGACATCCAATCTTCCCGATTTCTTCTCTAACCTCTTATTTATGTTTGTTTAGGGTCTTAACAGTATTATTGGATCATTCCTTTGTGACTCTTGGATCGCCATTGACTCAACTTAAGGTAAGGACGGTTATTACCATAATTACATGGATTATGTGAATTATGCCTCTATGTTGGAAACTTGATAGATTCACATTAATTGTTGTATTTTTAACATCATATGACTGCTGTATATACTTCAAGACAGTAGTACCATGTTATATATCATTTCGGTTATCATGATTATGTATTCTTATTAATTACATATGTGATTGATCATGCTATATTATATCTCATTTCATATAATGAAATATCATTTATGTATGATGTGATGGAATTGAGAATGTGATTGAATATGTATGATTTGGGATTGGGGAATGTCCTATTGACATTTCTGTCCTTGGGCATCGAAGGGAATAGTATGGGATGTTCTCCGAAGATGCCCATCGACGCTTTCTCGAATTATTGGATGACATACATAAGACTTGTCTAGATGTATGGCTAGGATGTCCCTGTCGTATCAGACCCGAATCGGAAGGGCATTGAGACCGAACGACCCGTGGTAGTAGTGTGGATTTGTGGGCGCTCAAGACCGGTAACCATCCCGTGAGAGGACATAAATCGCATTGCGGATACCCGAAAGGGGCCATTTATTGGTAGGGTTGCAAATGGCTAGACTTGGGCTCATGGGCGCTCAAGACCGGTGACCAACCCGTGAGAGGACGTGAGAGCTTCCCGTTTACTATTTTTGGATGACCAATAGGGTTGATGAGTCCGTAATCTGGGATTACACTGACTCTAGTGTGAAGGATACCGGAAAGGATCGCCCGGGGCGAGGAATGGACGTATCTGGATCTCGAGTTGATATGACTAAGTAGAAGACTTGCATTGGGCTAGGCTTTACCTTGACATGCGCCAATACTTATACCAAATGGTGATGTGAGAGAGTGGTGACTGAATCCCCTACCATGGTTTGAGAGGACTTTACCCAACTACCATGGCAGTCCTAAGATACGGAATGGGTTGAGGGGGAGTGACTGACGACCCAAAGAAATATGGTGCTATGACTTAAAGCATGTCTACCAATAGAGACCAGCATACATAGAGTTAGATTCATACATGCATCATCTGTCTCATATCATATTGCATCGTGCTATGTTCTGTATCATGTAATTTATGTTATTATGGAATTGCCTGCCTTGTTGAGTTCTTTTGAACTCACTCCTTTTTGCAATATCTTCTGTTAGACTTTTTGCAAGTATTACTACTGTTGACTATGATGGTCAACGCTATGAAGACCAAATTGATAACTCTTACAGTACTGATTTGGTGATTACATTGGTGAAGACTATCAGTACGAGACTGATATTTGTTAGGAGCAGATTTTGCCTGGTCGAGTTTCTTATGATTTTGTTATTAAGGAAACATTGTATAAGTTAGAAGAAACTGTAACTTAGTTGCGTAACTTTTCTTTCCCTTCTTTTGAGAACTGGTTGTAACCTGTACTTTATCTCGATCTACCTTCCGTTGTTATTGTAGAATGGGTTTCCCCCTCATTCCACATTTTGATTATTTATTTTATTGGTATCTTTTCCGCACTCTGATGTTCTTTTGTGATTATTCTGAGGTCCTTTATTGACTTTTATTATTAATGTAATTGAATACAAAGATTTGTTCTTGCTTTTGATTATATTATTGTGCTAAGTGGCTATGATCGTTCCTAAACTTGATCGGCGGGACCGTGATTCACTCCCCGGGTAATCCAGATAGGGTAACCCCTTGGTGGATTTAGGGCGGGATGTGACAGAATGTCTCTTATTTTTTTTCTTGTTTGTGAGACATACACCTTTTTGACAACATGGAATTTCAATCTTTGACATAATTGATTAGGTTTTGAAATTGTGTATGAGTTATAGATATTTAAATCCTCCCTAACATGCCTTAGGCCCAAATAAGGCCTAGGCTAGTTTTTTCAATCCTAAGGGTGGGTTAGGGTTGATAAATGCAAACCCTATGGGTGAAAGCCGAGCTGGATTTAGGTTAAGGCCTTGGCCTAGCCCAACCTAGCCCTACTCAAGTGTAATTTTAATCTTGACCTAATTAATGATTTATGGTGGATGGAATGGCTACTGCATGTTCTTGTCAACATGGAACTTTTATCTTTAACTAGTACAAAGTTACCACATGCAAATGCACGTGGGTATTTATCATTAATTTAAATAAATAAAGATAGATGTAAGGAAATGGAGGATATAATAACAATATCTAGAGGTGATATATAGGTTTCTTATACATTATTATAACACTCTCAACTAATAAACTCCATAGCATTACAAGAGAGGTGAACTGTTAAGGTATCAAGAACAGGGTCAATATGTCAAATCTAGGGTTTTCTTCCCTCTTTTTCATGAATTCATAATCCTCTAAAGTGGAAATGGATTTTTGTTATCAACAATCAATATGGTGAGACAAAACAGAGTTAGAAAGCCTTTGTAGAGGGAAGTAGGGATACTTGGGGTAAGCACCATTGCCTAAGGAACCATGTTGGATTTTCTACTTTAGTGTATTAGCTGAAAGGAACAAACCCAAATTACCATGATTTCTTTTGATCCCAAACATTTTCCATTAGATGACTCTTTCCTTTTCCATTCAAGAGCTGGTTGATTGGAGTGTTATACGGAGGAAATATAACCGAACCCGGTTCAATCTTGGTTCGACCCTGGTCGGGAGAGAAGGAATCGACTCGCTTCCGAGTGGGCCTGGTCCAAAAGATAGCTTGCTGAGGAAGAAAACTAACTCAGTCACAAGCACGCCCTAATCCGCTACGATTGAAATGGACTAATCGTCAAAGAGACGGGAAGCAGCATTTGCGGCTAATGCTTATCGCTATTATATGGATAACTACCATATAACGATTGTATTATCAAAGGAGTCATCTACTAGTCCAAACTAGTAGGGATCTATCACTCAACGGATCTATCCGTTAAGATCTGACGACTATCCGAAGAAGGCTCAAATACATCAAACGAAGGAGATTTGAAGGTACACTCTATATAAGACATCACCTACCCACAAGGTAGAAGGACATATACAATCTGAGTCGTATTCTCATTATTCATTCCTTAGCTCTGTACTCAAGCAGAGCCGTTTGTGATTAAGTTCATCAACTGACTTAGCCTTCGGAGGTGGACTCCCGATCCCAGCGGTCGGGCCACATTTGACGATCGTTTTTGCAGGTCATCCACAAGGTCTCGGATTCATGTAACCAAACAGGACTTAAGAAAATTATGACCATCAATTAATAAAAAATTAATTATTTTTCTCTATAAGGTCCTTTAAATTAAAAAAATAAAAAGAGAGTACAACAGATACAAAGCCAGGTTGCACTAGGGAACTAGAACACTCAATCCGTAACAACAGTTGCACCCAGTACACCCAACCTCACTAGCTCCCACTCAATTCATAATAGAAATAAAGGTTTGAGGCATAGCAACACCACCAGCACATCAAAACACAACCCAAAAACCTAGTTAAACCGAAATCTAGGTATCTAGTTCACAAGCCATCGATAGAGGCCAATGATGATCCACCTCAGAGGTTTCTGTCTTTGCTACCAATCATGCCAGATAATCAGCAAGCAAGTTGGTATTCCAGTGTGATACCTTCCAATGGATAGTCAATAGATATGCACTAAACTCCCTCCATTTTTGTAACATCCACAATGGGATCTTCTTACCTTGGAGCAAGATCACCACCATTGTCGAATCAGTTTCAATCCATAACTTCTCTATCTTCAACCATTTGGTCCATTCTAACCCAAGCATTACAGCTTCTAACTCCACCTCAAAAGGTATAATTTTATTACCTTGGCATTGGAATCTCGAAAAATTCCAACAACACCTACCTTCCCGGGTTACTAAGAGTGCTACCATCAATATTTAATTTAACTCACCTTGGGCTAGGGTGAAGGTGTCACATCCACCCAGCTAGTACCCTATCTGGCATACCCGAGTGTGTGATCCACAGCCCCAAAGATCAATTCGAGGAAATCAACCTCCCACATTTACAATAATACAATCAAGAACAAGACTAAATCAATGTTTAAGTATTATAAATGAATAATCAAGAGAAGATTCAAAGAGAATTTACAATATAATTAGAGTACGGAAAATGATACCAATAGAATAAATCAAATGTAGAGTGTAGAGGAAAATCACTCTACAGTAGTAGCGGAAAAGTAGCTCAAAAACTTAAAAGGAAATTACAACCGATTCCCAAAAGAAAGGGAAAGAAGTAAACTAAGTCTAAACTAATATTTTTTCGAACTTAAAAAGAATTCTTCTAAGAGTATACGTCTCTATATCCCAGTGCTGCTATACTAGCACTAGAGTTAGATTAATCTTGATACGCTCCACAGTCACCTTGGTAGTCTTCACCGTCGTATTCATAACAACTAGCACCTTGGGAGTAGTATGAGTCATCCGGAGTAATCTCATATAGTTGTCCTTCATAGTCATCAGTACCTGTAGACAGATTTAACAAAGTTGTTGCAAAAAGGAATGAGTTCAAAAGAACTCAGCAAGGCAGTTCATTCCAAAATAACACATATAACATGATAGCAGAACATAAAAGATGAAATATGATATGAGACAATCATGCAAGTATGCTTCTAACTCTATGTATGCTGGTCTCTAGTGGTAGACATGCTTTAAGTCATAGCACCATACTCCTATGGGTAGGTCTCAAATCACTCTCCCTCAACCATCTCGGTATCTTGGGTTCTCCGGTGGTACTTGTGAAACCCAGCTCTATCCTAACCTTGACCCTAACCCGGATCCTTTGATGTTTGTAGGTCCGAAGACCCAGAGTGGTGGAAGAAGAGACTCGTGGGCCCTCGTAGTTGAAGACTTGGTATATGATTCAAAGCCCATGGACATTGATAGTGATGCCCCTTATTTGGATGCATTGTTAGTGTTCAGTGAGAAACTGCACTTAGAAGATGGGAAGCTTAGTTGAAGTACTTGGTGCGCTTCCGGTCTTGTTTCGGAGGTATTTCTCTAATCTAGACTTGTTAATTGATTAGTAGGAGAAAACCCAACTCAATTGAGATCATTTTAGCCCATCTTTTCCCTGGATCAAGCATGCTGTCCAAGCTTGGTCGACTGGGCCAGTCGACCAAAGGATGCCCAAATTCGAGAATTAGATGCTTTTTGGGTATTCTCTTCTCTACTTAAGGGAACCTCGTGTCTTGAACCCTATTTTACATTCCTAGCTTGCTGAGAACGAGGGGAGAGCTTCCCAAAGCACTTCCTTGGTAGTGGTGAAGATTATTCCATTCAAATCATTGCCAATCATTGCCTCTTGTCTCCATTTGCATCTACAAGGTATGATTCCTCTCTCTTTCTCTATTCTACTCTTTTCTCTTCTTCTTCTTGCTGTGTAACCTTGGAGTTGGTGCTGCAACCTTGCAACCATCACTCCAAGTGTTCATTCCTTGCTAATGCATGATTTCATTTCATTATGCTCTCATTTTGATTCTTGCATATGCATTTCTATGGTTCTCTTCTTAACTTCTTGTATTCTTGTCCTAAACTGAAGTATGTAGTATGCTAAGCCTATTTTCTATGCTAGCATATGACCCTAATCTATTGCACATCAATTCCCCTAGCTAATTCCTTCATTTCCATTGCAATTTCATTTGGTTCCAATTGATGCTATGATTCTTGTCTTTAGAACTTAGGGTTTCAATTTGGGGATTCCTATTTAGACCATTAGATTATGCTAATTACTTTCTAGATAGTGTTCTTATACTGTTACAAGCAACCCCTCCAAGTTTTGGATCGATCTGAGCCCTGGAAGCTAGGTTTTAGATAAAAAATCATTATTCAGCCCTGCACTATTCACTTTGTCGACTAGGTCAATCGACCCAGTTAGTCAACCAATCTAATTATGAATTGTGTATTTCCCATATTTGACTTGTTCGACCTCCGATTTTCCCGATTTCTTTTCTAATCTTTCATTATGTTTGTCTAGGGTCTTAATACCATCTTTGAATCATTCTTTTGAGATTTTTGGATTATCATCATTGCGACTTAAGGTAAGGACGATTATACCCATATAACATAGTGTGAAATCCAGCCCTGACCTTGACCTGGAAACCCTATTGTTTGTAGGTCCGACAACCCGAAGTAAAGGAAGGAGTCAACTATGGGCCATCTTAGTGGGAGACTTGGTGTTTGGCTTAGAATCCATGGAAGTTGATGACAGAGTTCCATTTATGGAAACTTGTTCAGGACTGAAAAGGAAACTGCACCCTGATGAAGATGGGATTAGTTGATGGACTTGGAGTATTATTTGACTTGGTTCGAAGACACTTCTACATGCTAGGTAAGCCACTTGATGTGTGTGTGTAAAAGCCCTTTAAGTTTGGATTTGATTTGGACCTTCAAATCCCTACCTTGGCCTTGCTGTCCTGATTGGTCGATTGGGCCAGTAGACCAATCAATCGACCAATGAGATCTGTTTTGCTGATTTAGGTCTTGGCTGCTCTATTTAAGTCCAATCTCGAGTCTAATTCGTCTTTTGTGCCTCCAAACCTTCTTGGACGAACCAGAGCTCTCCCCAAGTCATCTTCATTACACCTTCGTGGTTTTCTTGTTGGATCTTCATCATTCCTCTTGCTCTTGAGTCACAAGGTATGTGATCACTCTCCACTCTTCTCCATCTTTAGTTTTCTTTAGTTTTTCTTTTCTTTTCTGACTGAGAACAGTGGGGTTGATGTTGCATTTCTGTTGCAACCATCACTCCACTCATTTCTCTGTTTTTCCTAAGGATTTAAGGCTTGATGGATGATCTTAATTAGATCATCACTTGCTTTTGAAGGAAACCATGTCTTTATCTTCTTTCTCATTTTTTATTCAAAGTTCTTCAATCTTAGATCTATTTTTCTAGAAGTTTTGTACATGCTTTCCATGATTTCTCTATTAGATTGGTAATCTATCATTCCTTAGGTTCCCCTCCATGAATTTGCTATGATTTCTCCAAGAACCCTGACTGACCTTGTCACATCCACCCAGCCGGTACCCTACCTGGCATACCCGAGTGTGTGATCCACAGCCCTGAAGATCAAGTATCGAGGTAATCAACCTCCCACATAGACAATAACATAATCATGAACATAAATAATCAATGTGCAAAAGATAAACAAAATATCCAAATAAGGAAAGAATAAATCATATATCATCAGAGTATGAAAGACAATCAAAATGTCTAGATCAATAAGTAAAGTGAGGCGGAATCCCACTCTACAACTAGCGGAAAGTAGATCGTAAATCAAAAGAAAGATTACATCTGGTTCTAAGATAAGAAAGAAAGATAAAACAAACTAAACTAAAGTCTATTCTACTTTATAGAGAACGTCTTCATAAACATAGACTTCATCAATGACGCTAAGAGGTTCCCACTCCACAGTAGGGCTAATCCTGGTAACAATTGAAACCACTTGAGGAATCCTCAATGTAATCTTCATGGTTGACAGCACCTTGCGTGAAGTACACCTCTTCAGTTTGCGCTTCCTCATATTGACCTTCGTAGTCATCAGTACCTGTAGAGTAGTCTAACAAAAGATATTGTACAAAAAGGAGTGAGTTTCAATGAAACTCAGTAAGGCAGTTAATCCATAACAACATAAATAGCAGGAATTCAAAGCAACGTAAAATTCTATATGATAAGAAACACATGATGCATTATGATTCTAACTCTATGTATGCTGGTCTCTATTGGCAGACATGCTTTAAGTCATAGCACCGTACTTCTTTAGGAAGGTCTCATCACACAATGCCTTTTGGTAGTGGGTCCGGCATCCCTCCGGACATTCCATGGCTAGGGGTTAAGTCACCACTCTCTCACATCACCATTGGTCTAAGTACCGGCGCATGTCAGGGTCAAAGCCTAGCCAAATGCAAGTCTCCTACTTAGTTACATCAAGTCAGATCCAGATACGTCCATTCCTCACCCCTGGCGATCCTTTCTGGCATCCTTCACACCAGAGTCCTCATAGTCCTGACTACGGACTCATCAACCCTATAGGTCATCCACATATGGTAAACGGGAAGCTCTCACGTCCCCTCACGGGTTGGTTACCGGTCTTGAGCGCCCATGAATCCCCATTGCTACCACGGGTCATTCGGTCTCAATACCCCTCCGATTAGGGTCTAACATAACAGGACATCCTAGCCAAACACTACTAGACAGTCCTAAATATGTCATCCAACAGTTTAGGAAGGTGTCCAAAGGGCATCTTCGGAAACATCCCATAATATTCCCGTAGTTGTCCAAGGACAGAGTGTCAAAAGGACACCTCTCCTTTCCAAACCATACTTAATCATTCACAAGCATAAATCCATCATGTCACATACATGGTAACTTCTTATATAGAAAGAAATCAATAATAACATCCAACTTGCATATAATTGGTAAGTAAATCATACATGAATCAATTGACATGATCAAGTAATGCTACTGTAATTCAAAGTAATTGCATCAGTAGTATATCAGTGTAAGAATCTAATTAAGGAAATAAATCAAAGATTCAAATATAGAAACTAGAACATGCAATCTATGTAGTTAAGGAAATAATCATCCTTACCTTATATAACTTGCAAAGGATCTTAGGGAATCAAGTAAGACCTTGGCTAAACTTGGGAAGAAAGTCCTAAACAAGTGTATATAACATATTAGGAAAGATACCTAGAAGGAAAGATATCAAAACATCCAAAACAGACCAAATATGAGGTTGCTGTACTCATTGGTCGATTGAATTGGTCTCTTGCCTCAGTCGACCAATGAGTCGACCAACAGAGACAGTGGCCTTAAAAAATCAGAGATTTTAAAATATAAAACTGAATTTGGTGGTTCAAAAGGGTACTAAACAAGGGGGAAACTACAATGGCAGTATACTAGTATATAGAGGACTTCAAAACACTAATCATATCAAGTCTTCAAGTTACAAATTAGGAATCAAAAAGTCACCATAATTAGATCAATCATGGTTCTTGAAGAATTCATAGTAAAAATCATGGACAAGAACAATAGGATGATGGATCACTAATTGTGATAAAGAAATCATGAAAAGCATGCATAGATCTTCAAGAAAATAGATCTAAGACTGAAGAACATCAATCTAAATAAGGAAAGTGAATGAATACATGTTTTCCTTCAAAAACGAGTGATGATCTTGATGAAGATCATCCACCAAGCTTTAGATCCTTAGGAAAAGAGAGGGAAAGAGTATAGTGATAGTTGCAACAGAGATACAACATCACTTCTACTGTCCTCAATCAGAAAAAGGAATAAAAATAATGGAGAATCAAAGATGAAACATAGAAGAGGATGACCACATACCTTTTTGTGTAAAAGCAAGAGATTTGATGAAGATTCGTCAAGAAAATCACCAAGGATGCAAGGAAGATGACTTGCAGAGGGCTTTGGTACGTTCCAAAGAGTTTGGAGGCAGAAAATACGAAGTAGACTCGATATTGGACTTAAATAGAGCAAGCAAAGACCTAATCAGCAAAATCAGATCTCATTGGTCGATTGATTGGTCGACTGGGCCAGTCGACCAATGAGTTGACCAATCAGGACAGCAAGTCCAAAACAGGGAAATGAAGGCTCAGATCAAATCCAAACATAAAGGGGTTTTGCACGCACATTAAGTGACTTACCTAGTAGGTAGAAATGCCTTCGAACCAAGCCAGAGAGTACTCCAAGTCTATCAACTAATTCCATCTTCTTCAGGGTGCGTTTCCATAAATGGAACACTGTCATCAACTCTTATGAATTCTAAGCCAGCCACCAAATCTTCCACTGGGATGGCCCATAACTGACTTCTTGCTTTACTTCGGGTTATCGGACCTACAAACAACAGAGTTTCCGGGTCAAGGTTAGGGCTGGGTTTCACAGACCTATTTATGGTAAGTTTTATTTCCTAATCTGTTTCTTTAGGACATGATGTTGTTAGGGTTTTGAATTTCCCTTTAGACCAATACACTGTCGTAGCATTCCCTTCTTGTTTGGTGGCAATTCGAATCACAAAATTCATATTTCGGATCAGAAATCTCTGATTTTGTCTGTCACTAACTCTGTTGGTAGACTAATTGGTCGACTGAGTCAGTAGACCAATCAATTGACCAATCAAGTCAGTAGCCTCTGTTTTGGTTTATTTTTGGTTGATTTGATTCCTACCATCTGGAGATCTTTCCTAATAAGGTATATATATTGTCTAGGATCCTCTTTCCAAGATTAGCAAAGATTTTCCTTGATTCTCGGGATTCTTTGCAAATTATTTAAGGTAAAGATAGTTATTTCTTTAATTACATAGGTTGCATGATTTAGTTTCTATATTTGAATCTTTCTGATTTATTTCCATAAATAGATTCTTGTATTGATGTACTACTGATGCAACTAGTCTAATTACAGTAGCATTACTTGTTTACAATTATTTAGTTTATGTATGACTTTACTTGCCAATTATATATGAGTTGGATCATGTTATTGATTACTTTCCATATGGGGAGTTACTATACTTGTGATATGATTGATTGATGATTGCGACTGTTTAGGTATGGTTTGGAAAGGAGTGGTGTCCTTTTGACACTTCCATCCTTGGACATCAACGGGAATATTATGGGATGTTTCCGTAGATGCCCTTTGACATCTTCTTGAACTATTGATTTTTATACCTAGGGTTGTCTAGCCGTGCTTGGCTAGGATGTCCTCGTTGTATCAGACCCTAGTCGAAAGGGTATTGAGACCGAACGACCCGTGGTAGCAATGGGGATTCATGGGCGCTCAAGACCGGTAACCAACCCATGAGAGGACAGGAATCACATTGTAGGGGCCATTCATTGGTAGGGTTGCTTATGGATAGACTTGGGCTCATGGGGGCTCAAGACCGGTAACGAACCCGTGAGGGGTCATGAGAGCTTCCCATTTACCATACGTGGATAACCAATAGGGTTGATGAGTCCGTAGTCAGGGACTATGATGACTCTAGTGTGAAGGATACCGGAAAGGATTGACAGGGGCAAGGAATGGACGTATCTGGAACTGAGTTGATATAACTAAGTAGAAGACTTGCATTTGGCTAGGCTTTACCTTGACATGCACCAATACTTAGACCAATGGTGATGTGAGAGAGAGGTGACCTAAACCTCAGCCATGGAATGTCCCGAGGGATGCCGGACCCACTACCAAACGGCGTTTTGTGATGAGACCTTCCCAAAGAAGTATGGTGCTATGACTTAAAGCATGTTTGCCAATAGAGAGCAACATACATAGGGTTAGATTCATATATTCATTGTTTGTCTCATACCATATTGCATTCATGCTTGCTTTGAAATGCTTCCATTTTTGTTATTATGGATTTAACTGCCTTACTGGGTTTGTTTTGAAACTCACTCCTTTTGTACTATGTCTTGATAGATTTCTCTACAGGCTTAGAGTATTATGACTGCACATACGAAGAAGCACAGGGAGAGGAGATGTCACATCCTCCCAGCCGGTACCCTATCTAGAATACCCGAGAGTGTGATCCACAGCCCGAAGATCAGGTATCGAGTAATCAACCTCCCACATAAACAATAACATAATCATGAACAATCATAATAAAAGTGCGGAAGATAAACCATAGATCCAATAAGGAAAGAATAAATCATAAATAAATCAGAATACTAGATATAATCAGAGTGTCAGACAGATAAGTAAAGTGAGGCAAAAATCCCACTCTACAACCAGCGGAAAAGTAGCTCTAAAAGATAATAAACTAGACAAAATCTAATCCCAGTAGCAAGTACAATGGGTAACTAAATTGTTCTCCACTTTATAGACAACATCCTTATAAGTGTAAATCTCATAAATGGCACAAGGACGCTTCCACTCAATGGTCGGACTAAGCATCGTACGGAGCATAACCACTCGCGGGATCTTCAGTGTAATTGTGGTAACCGCAATCACCTTCCTGGAGATATGCCTCTTCGCCTTGCGCTTCTTCATAAGAACCGTCATAGTATTCAGTACCTGCAGGATAGTCTAACAAACATTGTACAATAAAGGAATGAGTTTCAAAGAAACTCAATAAGGCAGTTAAATCCATAATATCATAAATGGCAGGATTTCAGAACAAACATAAATGCAATATGATATGAGACAAGCAATGAATGAATGAATCTAACTCTATGTATGCTGGTCTCTATTGGCAGACATGCTTTAAGTCATAGCACCGTACTTCTTTAGGAAGGTCTCAATCACTCATCATCAGTTAGTAATGGGTCCGGCATCCCTCGGGACATTCCATGGCTGGGGGTTAAGTCACCACTCTCTCACATCACCATTGGTCTAAGTACCGGCGCATGTCGGGGGTAAAACCTAGCCAAATGCAAGTCTTCTACTCGGTTACATCAAGTCGGATCCAGATACGTCCATTCCTCGTCCCCGACGATCCTTTCCGGTATCCTTCACACTAGAGTCCTCATAGTCCCTGACTACGGACTCATCAACCCTATTGATCATCCACATATGGTAAACGGGAAGCTCTCACGTCCTCTCACGGGTTGGTTACCGGTCTTAAGCGCCCGTGAGCCCAAGTCTAACCATATGCAACCCTACCAATAAATGGCCCCCACAATGTGATTCCTGTCCTCTCACGGGTTGGTTACCGGTCTTGAGCGCCCATGAATCCCCATTGCTACCACGGGTCGTTCGGTCTCAATACCCCTCCGATTAGGGTCTGACATAACGGGACATCCTAGCCAAACACTACTAGACAGTCCTAGATATGTCATCCAACAGTTTAGGAAGGTGTCCAGAGGGCATCTCCGGAAACATCCCATAATATTCCCGTAGTAGTCCAAGGATAGAAGTGTCAAAAGGACACCTCTCCTTTCCAAACCATACTTAAGCATACACATGCATCAATTCATATCATCACATATATGGTAACTTCATATATGGAAAGAAATCAATAATTACAATCAACTTGTATATAATTGGTAAGTAAATCATACATGAATCAATTTAATATGAATAAGTAATGCTACTGTAATCAAAGTTATGCAACAGTAGTATATCGTTGTAAGAATCTAATTAAGGAAACATATCAATGATATTCAAATATAGAAACTAGATTCATGCTATCTATGTAATTAAGGAAATAACCATCCTTACCTTTTATAACTCGCAAAGGAATCCTAAGAAATCAAGTAAGATCTTGGCAAACTTGAGAAGAAGGTCCTAAACAAGTGTATACAACATATTAGGAAAGATCCCTAACAGAAAAGATACCAAAACATCCAACACAGACCAATTCTGGAGTTGCTGAACTCATTGGTCGAGTGGATTGGTCGACTGGTCCCGATCGACCAATCAATCGACCAATGCAGACGATAGACCCTAAAAAAAACAGAGTTTTAAGATATGAAATCCGAATTTGGTGGTTCAAAAGGGTACTAATCAAGGGGTAAACTACATCGGTAGTATTCTAACATATAGGGGACCTCAAAACATTAATCCAAACAAGACATCAAGATCCAAATTAGGAAACAAAAAGTTACCATAATTAGATCAACCATGGATCTTGATGAATTCGAAATAGAAATCAAAGACAAGAACAATAGGAGGATGGATCATTGCTTCAGGTAAAGGTATCATGAAAACATACTTAGATTTTCAAGGAAATAGGCTTAAAAGCATAAATCTAAATAAGGAAACAAAACCTACCATATATGTAACTACCATGATTCATGAAGAACACATAGTATGGTAGAAGAGAACAACTAGAGATTGATAGATCATGGTTCATGAAAAGAAAACACAGCAATTAACTACTAACATGATCAATATAGAAGATCCAAGGAGATCAGAATTCAAATCAGAAGTTTAACAAGATTAGATCATGGTTTGATCATGATTCCTTCAAAAGCTTGCAATGATCATGGTTAAGATCATTGTTCTAGCCTCTAATCCTTAGGATGATCTTGAGAGACAAGTCCAGAGATGTTTGCAACAGAGAATGCAGCATCTCCTCTACTGTCTCAACTCAAAAAGGAAAGAAAATAAGAGATAGAGGAGAAGAAGAGAGAGTAGACATACCTTTTGATGCAAAAGGAAGAGTTTCGACGAAGATCCGTCAAGAAAAATCACCAAGGATGCAAGGGAGATGACTTGCAGAGGTCTTTGGTTCGTTCCAAAGAGTTTGGAGGCAGCAAATACGAAGTGGACTCGAGATTGGACTTAAATAGAGCAAGAAAAACCTAATTGCCAAAAGACAAGCACTCATTGGTCGAGTGGATTGGTCGACTGGCCCAGTCGACCAATGCTGACAGCAAATCCAAAACAGGGAATTGAAGACCCAGATCAAATCCAATCCTAAAGGGGTTTTGCACACATGTCAAGTGACTTACCTAATAGGTAGAAATGCCTTCAAACCAAGATAGAGAGCACTCCAAGTCCATCAACTAATCCGATCTTCATCAAGATTCAGTTTCCATAAATAGAACTTCATCATCAACTTTCATGGATTCAAAGCCAGACACCAAGTCCTCCACTGGGATGGCCCAAAGCTGACTTCTTACTTTACTTCGGGTCATCGGACCTACAAATACAAGGTTTCCGGGTCAAGGTTAGGGCTGGGTTTTACATTCTCCCCCCCTTAAAGAAATTTCGTCCTCGAAATTGAAAGCGTACCTGTGCTTCCAAAGAGGTAAGGAAACTTCTCCTTCATGTCTTCTTCCTTCTCTCAAGAAGCTTCTTCAGGGGTATGGTTCTTCCACCGAATCTTCACCAAAGGGATGGTGCGATTCCGCAGCTGCTTGTCCTTCCTATCCAAGATTTCGGCCGGTTCTTCATCGTAGGTCAAATCAGCACTAAGTCCTTCAGTGCTTGCTGCAAAATGTGTTCGGATTCTCTATGTATTTTCGGAGCATCGAAATATGAAACACATTGTGAACACCAGCAAGAGGCGGAGGTAATGCTAATCGATACGCAACAGGTCCAACCTTTTCCAAAATCTCGAAAGGTCCAATGTAACGAGGGCTAACCTTTCCCTTAACATTGAATCTCATCACACCCTTCATTGGTGAAACCTTCAGAAATACTTTCTCTCCAACTTGAAATTCCAAATCGGTCCTTCTCTTATCAAGCATAAGATTTGTCTTGGTCAGGCGGACTTAATCCTTTCTCTTATCAGCATAAGATTTCTGTCTTGGATGGGCGAGACTTAATCCTTTCTCTTATCATATCTACCATAGCACTCGTAGCTTCAATCATTTCGGGACCTAAGACTTTTCTTTCACCTGTCTCGCCAAGTACAAAGGTGTCCTACAAGTACTTGCCATACAAAGCCTTGAATGGAGCCATGCCTATTGTTGCTTGATAACCGTTGTTATAGGCAAACTCAACCAAAGCTAGGTGTTCATCCCAATTACCACCCATATCCACCACACAAGATCTCGAGCATGTCTTCCAATGTCCGAATTGTCCGTTCGGATTGTCCATCGACCGTGGATGATGAGCTGTACTCAAGTTCAATTGGGTTCCCAAGGCCTTCGCAAACTATTC
Source organism: Hakea prostrata (assembly GCF_041222555.1). Classification (NCBI taxonomy): domain Eukaryota; kingdom Viridiplantae; phylum Streptophyta; class Magnoliopsida; order Proteales; family Proteaceae; genus Hakea; species Hakea prostrata. Next base: position 20,004,128 of record NC_142607.1, on the reverse strand, counting down.
CAAAACCTTGAGGTGAACCTAGGATCACGATCCGAAACAATACTCAATGGCACACCATGCGGACGAACCACATTATCCACATAAAGCCTTGCTAGCTTATCTAGAGTATGAGTGATCTTCATAGGAATGAAGTGGGCTGATTTGGTCAACCTATCAACAATCACCCACACAAGTGTCATTGCCTTTACTTGTCCGAGGCAAGCTAGCCACAAAGTCCATGGAGATATCCTCCCACTTCCAACTAGGAATAGGAAGAGGCTGAAGTAATCCAGATGGAGGTTGTCGAACGGCTTTCACACGTTGGCAAGTCTCACACTTGGCAACAAAATCATCAACATCAGCCTTCGGACCAATCCACCAAAAATGTTCCTTCAAGTCCTTGTACATCTTGGTGCTTCCGGGTGTATAGTAAAGACCGACTGGTGTGCTTCCTTCAATATTTATTTCTTAATTTCATCGTTTTGTGCACGCACGGTCTTCCTCTAAACAACAAAGCACCATCCATGGATATACCAAAGTCGGGGTCCGACTCAGATTCGAAGAAATCTTCTCAACTTTGATCAAAAGCTCTTGATCGAACTTCTGCAGAGCAACAATCTTATCTCTAAGACCAGATCTTGCCGTCATGGCGAGAAAGAATAAAATCAGAATTCTCGGGGACGATTTCCAAATCAAAACTCTCAATAGAAGACCACAATGGTAAACTCAAAGCATTCAAATCCAAAGTCTTCTTCTGGTTCTTCCTACTAAGAGCATCAAGCAACAACGTTTGCTTTCCCAGTGGTGATCTTGAATATCACAATCATAATCGGAGACTAGTTCCAACCATCTCCTTTGTCTCATGTTCAACTCCTTTTGGGTAAAGAAGTATTTCAAACTCTTATGATCCGTGAAAATGGCAATCTTCTCACCGTAAAGGTAATGTCTCCAAATCTTCAAAGCAAAGACAACAGCGGCAAGTTCTAGATCGTGAGTGGGGTAATTCCTCTCATAATCTTTCAATTGCCGAGAAGCATAGGCTACGACCTTGCCATGTTGCATCAGTACGCAACCCAATCCAATCTTTGACGCATCGGTATAAACTGTCATACCACCGGAACTATCAAGTATAGTCAAAACCGGGGCACTTGTCAATCTATCTTTCAACTCTTGGAAATTCTTCTCATAAGCGTCAGACCAAACAAACTTTTCTTCTTTCCTGGTCAACTTAGTCATAGGAGCAGCCAACCGAGAAAAGTTCTCAATAAACCTTCCGTAGTAACCCGCCAATCCAAGAAAACTTCTTATTTCCGTTACTGACTTCGGTCTTTCCCAATCAGCCAAAGCTTGAACCTTTTCAGGATCGACACGAATACCTTCGGCTGAAACCACAAGACCAAGGAATACCACTCTTTTAAGCCAGAAATCACACTTGCTAAACTTAGCGAACAACTTCTTTTCTCGCAACCTTTGCAAAGTGAAACTTAGATGACTCGCATGCTCTTCTTCGCTCTTCGAATAGATCAAGATGTCATCAATGAAAACAATCACAAACTTATCAAGCACATCGTGAAATACTCGGTTCATGAGGTCCATGAACACCGCAGGAGCATTGGTCAATCCGAAGGGCATGACTCTAAACTCGTAGTGACCATACCGCGTTCGGAAAGCTGTCTTGAAGATATCACTAGACTTCACTTTCAATTGGAGATATCCGGACCTTAAGTCAATCTTTGAGAACACAACTGCACCCTTCAACTGATCGAAGAGATCATTAATTCTGGGCAGCGGGTATCTATTCTTGATAGTCAGCTTATTCAACTCACGGTAGTCGATGCACAAGCGCATACTACCATCTTTCTTCTTGACAAACAAGACCGGAGCTCCCCAAGGTGACACACTAGGCTGTACGAAACCTCTATCAATGAGCTCATTCAACTGATTTTGCAACTCTTTCAACTCAGTAGGAGCCATCCTATACGGAGCTTTAGATACCGGAGCGGCACCCGGGGACGAGATCAATAGAAAACTCGACATCATCCCGTCTGGAGGCACTCCCGATAGATCATCGGGGAAGACATCAACAAAGTCGCAGACAACTCGACTTCATCGACTCTTTTCTCCACTTTACCCTTGCCTTCGAGATGAAGCATCATCCACTAGGGCATAGACTTGCATCAGTGCGGACAGCACTTTCTTACAAACCCTTCTCTTTTCACCCTGAAATTCTAAGACCGGACTTCCACAAATATGGAACTGAATCTTCTTTGAGGAACAAAGGAACACAGCTTTGTGGGCTGTCAACCAATCGATTCCCAAAATAACATCGAAGTCCTTCATGTCAAGAATTACAAAATTGGCTTCCAAGTTCTTCTCACCAATCAACACAGGACATTTAGATAACCCCTTATCTAGTTTCACAATGAGGACCAGTAGGTGTACTAATCAATAAACAACTAGACAACTTCTCGGGGATTAGGTTAGTCTTCTTGATGAATGCGAGATGACATGAACGAATGAGATGCACTCGTATCAAATAAGACAAATGCAGAAATAGAAGCAACTAACAATGTACCCGTAATCACTTCATGGCTTGGATCCTGCTCAAGACCGGAAATACCGAAAACTCTACCAGAGGGAGGAGCGGGAGCACTCTTCACCACCGGGGCAAAGCTCTTTGGGTAGGCCGCTTTGGACAGCACGAGCGAAATGACCAGCTTGCTTGCGGTAGAAGCAAACGGGATTGCTTGGATCCAACGGGGGTGGCTGCAACAGAGGGCTTCCGAACAAAAGGCCTTGCACTTGCACTTGCACTTGCTGGTGGTCGGTTTCCGCTATCTGTCCTAAACCGCCGGGCTGCTGAAAACCCGTGTTACGACCTACACTCTTAGCCCGAAAGGTAGGAGTGGGGTAGGGTGTAGGTCTCACAAAACGACGGTCATTACGATCCACCAAACCAGAATTCCTTGACTGCTAGGGCTTTTGCACATGAGCACTTTCCTTCTCTGTTTCTTCCAACTTCTTCGAGTTCTGCACCACTTGAGCATAGCTCACTATAGGCTGGACTGTGAGGTAAGCTTTAATGGCGGAGGCGCAGTCCTTTGAAGAACTTCTTTGCTTTGGCGAGGTCATCCTTCAAAGAATCTGGAGCAAAGAAATTAAGCTCCTCGAACTTCGTTGGTACTCCAATACGAGACAGAGATCCTTGAGTAAGAACCATGAACTCAGCTTCCTTCGCATCTTTCACCGCCTCGGGAAAGTAATTCATACAAAAACCCTCTTTAAACAACTCCCAAGTTACAACTCCTGCATGCAACTCTTCCAAGACAGGCCGAGTGGAGATCCACCATGCATCAGCTTCTTGTTGTAACTTCTGTTCAGCAAACAGAATCTTCTGAGCTTCCGAGCATTGCGGATGTCGGAAAGCCTTCTCCAACTCACGAAGCCACTTGTTAGGGAACAAGGGGTCCTTGGTAACTCCAGTGAAAGTGGGTACTTGCATCTTCGGGAAAACTCTCCATCAAAGTAGTATGAGGAGTTCCAGCTAAACCTCCCGCATTCGAGATCGCGGCATGAGGATTCACATTAGCACCAGCTCGAGTCTCATTATGCAGAGTCATGAAACCCACCAACATCTGGTTGAACTGAGCTGCTTGCTGCTGCATCATATTGCCCATAATATTGGCAATATCCCGGAAACTTCCAACATTCGGGGCACCAGGTATCTCATGGGTACCCTGATCAACATTAGGTATCTCACCACCACCATGAGGTATTTCACCACCTCCCTGAGGTATTTCACCACCTCCTTGACCACTAGATTCACCACGCCCACTTCTCAGAGTAACCATTCTGCAAAACCGAGAACATCAAAATACCGAATTTCGAAGTTTCAACATAAACCACAAGTCCAAATGATTTGAAAACTTAAATCATGCTTAAGAATGCTTAGAAACATATTCCCTAGGTTTTAAACACAATGCCATGCATAGACAACAAGTTTTAACATATTGGTGTTCATCTCGCAATGTTTTTATACCGAAATCGTTATCTTTAGAAAAAATCTTGTTTTCTCTCAAACCGCTTGAAATTTTTGCACGAGATCAAATGCTACATGCACAAGATGATACTGTAGATAGGTCCATACAATTTGATTTAACCAATTTCAACTTTTCAAAAATCCAATTTTGACCTAAATTGCAAAATCCCCAAATTTCCTTCTTGCTGAATTTTCCGCTTTAATCCAAGTTTTCAATCGATTTTCATCAAACAAACTTCATAGACATGAAATTCCAAGTATTGCACACATGCTAGTATGTTCAAATCAAATTTCCCCCAAATTTGAAATTTTCCAAAAAATTACGAAAATACCCTTTTGGCTCAAATCTTAAGGTAGCACTAACTGGAATTGTCTCTTGTTTCAGATATCCACTATGCGAGAGGGGAGGGCGAGGACGAGGTAGAGGTCGTGGTCGCATTGTAGGTGCTCTTAGGGGCGGAGGTCGGGTTCCTTCGAGCCTAGACGGGAGGTTAGGAGACCGGACATGTTTGACACACCTCGGGCCGAGTTCCTGTACGAGGCCTACTTTAGTTCTTGCAATATCGAGATGGGACGTCTACTTCACTTACGCCAGCTCGAGCCTTTAGGATTCGGCAGAGATTCGACACATTGCGGTGGACTCATCTCTTCACCGAGGATCCGCCGGTATACCCGGAGCTAGTGAGGTTGTTCTTCAGCAACCTTACCTACACGAGAGGAGGCTCGAGGTCAAGGACATCCACTTAGACTTGTCCTCGGGAGCGGGGGTCTTCCGGACTCGGATTCGCTTCTCCACCCGGACACCGGCTGAGATCTTGCGGGTTCCTTACTATCCACGGCGGTGTGTGTGGATACCTGCAGGAGCGGATCCGGACAGCCATCCGATGCCGTACTAGCTTCGCGAGATATGCTCTACGCTATGGGATAGCCGTTGATGCTTCACTCCGTGGACCAGCGGACGGATGACGGATTCTGCACGGATTATCGGTCGCATAGTCGGCCGAAACATTATGCCGAAAGCCGGACATCACCATCGGGTCACGGTGATGGAGGCCTTAGTCATCTACCGCATCTACATGGGCTTCGAGATCGATCTCTCCTTCATCATTCAGCAGGTCATGCTTGGACTTAGTTCTGCGGCCTAGCATGCGGAACCTTTGCTATGGGAGGCTACCGACTTTGATCTTCGGGCATTTCGGGGAAAGTTTCGAGGATACACCGGTGGACACCGGTTCCACGGGGATACTCTATTGGGACTCGGACCATTCGTCGGATGAGACTGCAGCGATCGAGAGATCTCCTGGTCCGGAGGGTGAGGATGATGAGGAATCGGAGGATGAGGATCTGGGGTCAGAGGATGGAGGAGAGGATATCGGTCCCGATAGTGATGATCGGGCCGGAGATGATGCGGATATGCACGAGGCTGAGCCGGTGCATCACGAGTTTCCTTCATCACACTTCGAGGCGGGTGGCCCTTCACATGCGGTTCCGGAGACTCAGATCTTGGGGCACAGATGAGATCGATGACTTCCATGCTAGAGAGGATGGAGGTCGGACAGAGCAGATGTATGAGAGGATGGAGTCACGACGGAGGATAGGATAGAGCATCGGGTGACTCGGCTAGCGGAGGAGTTCGGAGCATACGAGAGATCGGAGAAGATCACCTAGATAGATTGTACCCTAGAATTTCCATTTATGCATTTCAGATGTAATCGTTGTAAAAACTTTTGAAATTAATGAAGTTCATTTTGTTTCACTTAATTATTGTATATTATGCACCTTTCTTTTCCTTGCATTAGTGACATTTGTTCAAGTATAATTATGGTATGTTATTCTGAAATGTTCTGTTATGCCTCAAAGGTTAAGTTTCTAATTCAGTGTTCTATTATTCACTTCTAAGAGTAGAAGAGTCATTTCAGATCAATGACTCAGGAATGTTCAGTTATTGTTTTTTGTGGTTAGGATTTCCTCGAACCTTGGGCTCTGATACCAATCTGTCACATCCTCCCAGCCGGTACCCTATCTGGCATACCCGAGAGTGTGATCCACAGCCCGAAGATCAGGTATCGAGTAATCAACCTCCCACATAAACAATAACATAATCATGAACAATCATAATAAAAGTGCGGAAGATAAACCATAGATCCAATAAGGAAAGAATAAATCATAAATAAATCAGAATACTAGATATAATCAGAGTGTCAGACAGATAAGTATAGTGAGGCAAAAATCCCATTCTACAACCAGCGGAAAAGTAGCTCTAAAAGATAATAAACTAGACAAAATCTAATCCCAATAGCAAGTACAATGGGTAACTAAATTGTTCTCCACTTTATAGACAACATCCTTATAATTGTAAATCTCATAAATGGCACAAGGACGCTTCCACTCAATGGTCGGACTAAGCATCGTACGGAGCATAACCACTCGCGGGATCTTCAGTGTAATTGTGGTAACTGCAATCACCTTCCTGGAGATATGCCTCTTCGCCTTGTGCTTCTTCATAGGAACCGTCATAGTATTCAGTACCTGCAGGATAGTCTAACAAACATTGTACAATAAAGGAATGAGTTTCAAAGAAACTAAGTAAGGCAGTTAAATCCATAATATCATAAATGGCAGGATTTCAGAACAAACATAAATGCAATATGATATGAGACAAGCAATGAATGAATGAATCTAACTCTATGTATGCTGGTCTCTATTGGCAGACATGCTTTAAGTCATAGCACCGTACTTCTTTAGGAAGGTCTCAATCACTCATCATCAGTTGGTAATGGGTCCGGCATCCCTCGGGACATTCCATGGCTGGGGAGTTAAGTCACCACTCTCTCACATCACCATTGGTCTAAGTACCGGCGCATGTCGGGGGTAAAACCTAGCCAAATGCAAGTCTTCTACTCGGTTACATCAAGTCGGATCCGGCCAGATACGTCCATTCCTCGTCCCCGACGATCCTTTCCGCGGTATCCTTCACACTAGAGTCCTCATAGTCCCCGACTACGGACTCATCAACCCTATTGATCATCCACATATGGTAAACGGGAAGCTCTCACGTCCTCTCACGGGTTGGTTACCGGTCTTAAGCGCCCAAACCCAACAACCAGGGGCTCAATACCCCTCCGATTAGGGTCGACATAACGGGACATCCTAGCCAAACACTACTAGAGTCCAAGTGAGCCCAAGTTTAGGAAGGTGTCCAGAGGGCATCTCCAAACATCCCATAATATTCCCGTAGTAGCAAGGAAAACCCCCCCCTCTTAAAAAAAAATAAGCATACACATGCATCAATTCATATCATCACATATATGGTAACTTCAATATGGAAAGAAATCAATAATACAATCAACTTGATATAATTGGTAAGTAAATCATACATGAATCAATTTAATAGAATAAGTAGCCCAATCAAAGATGTGATATCGTTGAGAATCTAATTAGGAAACATATCAATGATATTCAAATATAGAAACTAGATTCATGCTATCTATGTAATTAAGGAAATAACCATCCTTACCTTTATAACTGCAAAGGAATCCTAAGAAATCAAGTAAGATCTTGGCAAACTTGAGAAGAAGGTCCTAAACAAGTGTATACAACATATTAGGAAAGATCCCTAACAGAAAAGATACCAAAATATCCAACATAGACCAATTCTGGAGTTGTTGAACTCATTGGTCGCAATCGACCAATCAGTCGACCAATGCGAGACGATAGCCTAAAAAAAACAGAGGTTTAAGATATGAAATCCGAATTTGGTGGTTCAAAAGGGTACTAATCAAGGGGTAAACTACATCAGTAGTATTCTAACATATAGGGGACCTCAAAACATTAATCCAAACAAGACATCAAGATCCAAATTAGGAAACAAAAAAGTTACCATAATTAGATCAACCATGGATCTTGATGAATTCGAAATAGAAATCAAAGACAAGAACAATAGGAGGATGGATCATTGCTTCAGGTAAAGGTATCATGAAAACATACTTAGATTTTCAAGGAAATAGGCTTAAAAGCATAAATATAAATAAGGAAACAAAACCTACCATATATGTAACTACAATGATTCATGAAGAACACATAGTATGGTAGAAGAGAACAACTAGAGATTGATAGATCATGGTTCATGAAAAGAAAACACAGCAATTAACTACTAACATGATCAATATAGAAGATCCAAGGAGATCAGAATTCAAATCAGAAGTTTAACAAGATTAGATCATGGTTTGATCATGATTCCTTCAAAAGCTTGCAATGATCATGGTTAAGATCATTGTTCTAGCCTCTAACCCTTAGGATGATCATGAGAGACAAGTCCAGAGATGTTTGCAACAGAGAATGCAGCATCTCCTCTACTGTCTCAACTCAAAAAGGAAAGAAAATAAGAGATAGAGGAGAAGAAGAGAGTGTAGACATACCTTTTGATGCAAATGGAAGAGTTTCGACGAAGATCCGTCAAGAAAAATCACCAAGGATGCAAGGGAGATGACTTGCAGAGGTCTTTGGTTCGTTCCAAAGAGTTTGGAGGCAGCAAATACGAAGTGGACTTGAGATTGGACTTAAATAGAGCAAGAAAAACCTAATTGCCAAAGACAGCACTCATTGGTCGAGTGGATTGGTCGACTGGCCCAGTCGACCAATGCTGACAGCAAATCCAAAACAGGGAATTGAAGACCCAGATCAAATCCAATCCTAAAGGGGTTTTGCACACATGTCAAGTGACTTACCTAATAGGTAGAAATGCCTTCAAACCAAGATAGAGAGCACTCCAAGTCCATCAACTAATCCGATCTTCATCAAGATTCAGTTTCCATAAATAGAACTTCATCATCAACTTTCATGGATTCAAAGCCAGACACCAAGTCCTCCACTGGGATGGCCCAAAGCTGACTTCTTACTTTACTACGGGTCATCGGACCTACAAATAACAAGGTTTCCGGGTCAAGGTTAGGGCTGGGTTTTACAGGAGACATATTTCCAAGAAGGTGATCGTGGTTACGACTATTACTTTGAAGATTCCTCGGGTGGTCATGCTGTATACAATGCTTAGTCCGTCGATAGAATGGAAGCGTCCCTGTGGTATTTTTGAGCTTTACACTTATAGAGATGTTCTCTATAAGATTGAAAACGATTTAGTTATTGATGTTACATCTTTTTGGGATTAGTTGTAATCCCTCCCCTTTACCTTTTGCCACTTTCTTTCCGCTACTTTAGTATAGTGATTTTTCCGCCTCACATTACTTTATGACTTGACATTATTATTACCTTTCATACTCTGATGATATTTGATCTTATTTCTCCCGTATTTGGATCTCTCATTTATACTTTGTACATTGATTATTTATGTTCTTGATTATGTTATTGCTTATGTGGGAGGATGATTTCCTTGATACTTGATCTTCGGGGCTGTGGATCACACACTCGGGTATGCCAGGTAGGGTACCAGCTGGGTGGATGTGACACATAGACTATGTGATTATTACACTAATGTTAACAACTTAGTAGGCTTAGCTTATTGGTTGTATTTGGACATCATATGACTACTGTAGGTACCTTGTAATAGTAGCATCATGTTTATTTACTCTTGTTTATCATGTCTATTCATTCTTGTTAATTACTTATACACTTGATCATGCGATGTTATGATGTATCTTTCAATATGATGATGTATCATGTATATATGATATGATGAAACTAAGAGTGTGATTGGATAAATATGATCTGGGATTGGGGAATGTCCTTTTGACATTTCTGTCCTTGGATATCGGAGGGAATAGTATAGGATGTTCTCCGAAGATGCCCATCGACGCTTTCCTGGATTATTGGATGACATACATAGGACTTGTTGTATCAGACCCGAATCAGAAGGGCATTAAGACCGAACAACCCATGGTAGTAGTGTGATTTGATGGGCGCTCAAGACCGGTGAGTTATATCAGTGAGAGGACATAAATCACACTACAGATACTCGAAAGGGGCCATTCATTGGTAGGGTTGCAAATAGCTAGACTTGGGCTCACAGGCGCTCGAGACCGGTGAGTTATATCCGTGAGAGGACGTGAGAGCTTTCCGTCTACTATTTGTGGATGACCAATAGGGTTGATGAGTCCGTATTTGAGAGAGTCGGATACGTTGACTCTAGTGTGAAGGATACCGGAAAGGATCATGGGATGGGAGGAATGGACGTATCCGAATCTGACTTGATACGACTGAGTGGATGACTTGCATTGGGCTAGGCTTTACCTTGACATGCGCCAATACTTAGACCAAATGGTGATGTGAGAGAGCAGTGACCGAAACCCCAGCCATGGATTGTCTAAGATGGATGCAAGACCCAATTCCCACCGGTGCTTTGAGTGATTGAGACTTACCCAAAGAAGTATGGTGCTATGACTTAAAGCATGTCTACCATAGAGACTAGCATGTATCAAGTAATATTTACATCATCTGTTTCATATCATATTGCATCATGTTATGTTCTGTATCATATGACTTATGTATTATGGAATAACTACCTTGCTGAGTTCTTTCGAACTCATTCGTTTCTGTGCAATTGTTTTGTTACATTACTCTACAGGTGTCGAAGAAGCTGATGGCTCCTTCCTCGAGACGGACCCAGATCCCTCATACTACTTTGAAGGTCTTGGCTATTATGAAGGTCATAGTGAAGATCTCGAGGGTGGTTACCTTCTGTACCAGGATTAGCTCAACCTTAATGTGGGAAAGGCCGTGTTTGGTCTCCTATGTTTATACCTATGAGGATATCTTGTATAAGACCGAGGAGACCTTAGTTTAGACCTTTATATTGTTATTTCTTTGGAACATGGATCTGTAACTTTAACTTTCATTGATTTACATTCCGCTATTACCGAGGGAGTGATTTCCGCTCACTCTCTCTCTCTTTGGATTATATGTACACATTGGTATCTTTTATTCCGCGCTCTGAGTATCTTGTTTATATCTTATTCATGATTCCTTTTATTATATGCTTTAACCTTGATTATTATTGTTCATGATTGTGTTATCGCGTATGTGGGAGGCATGGTTGCTCAATACTTGATCCTTGGGACTGCGGATCACATACCCGGGTATGCCAGGTAGGGTACTAGCTGGGTGGATGTGACAGTACTTGGGCCTTGCATCCCTCTGGGACATTCCATGGTTGGGGTTTAGGTCACCGCTCTCTCACATCAGCATTGGTTTGAGTATTGGCGCATGTTAGGGTTAATCTTAGCCCAATGCAAGTCTTCTACTTAGTTATATCAAGTTAGGGTTATATACTTCCATTCCTCGCCTCTCACGATCCTTTCTGGTATCCTTCCCACTAGAGTCATCGTATGCTATGGCTACAACCAACTTGGACTACGGACTCAATAACCTTGTTGGTCATCCATATATAGTAAACGGGAAGCTCTCATGTCCTCTCACGGGTTGGTTACCAGTCTTGAGCGCCCATGAGCCCAAGTATACTACTGCAACCCTACCAATGAATGGCCCCCACAATGTGATTTTTGTCCTCTCACGGGTTGGTTACCGGTCTTGAGCGCCCACAAATCCCCATTGCTGCCACGGGTTACTCAGTCTCAATTCCCTTCCAAATCAAGTCTGATATAACATGGTAATCCTAGCTAAACACTACTAGACAAACCCTAGGTATGTCAACCAATAATCAAGGAAAGAGTCAAGGGGCACCATAGGAAATCATCTCATACCACATCCACTGGTGTCCAAAGACAAAAACGTCAATAGGACATTCCCCATTCCCCAATTACACTTAAGAAATCACATTCCAAATCAGTCATTCATAAAGCACAACTGATGAATCAATACATAGGAAAATAACCAATCATACATGATTAAAATAACAATTGAATTACATGAGCAAGTCCTATTGTAGTTACAGTAATTATAGCAGCAATATAACTATAAGTAAATTATAAGAACAATAGTATGATCATGCAATCCGAATCAAATACAAACAAACATGTATTTTAGGTTATTAGGGAACAAATGTCCTTACCTTAGTTAATCTAAAAAAACTCCGAAGAAAAGGATTAGGACAGGCCCAAAGTTAGCAAATAAACCCTAAACAAACATAGGTTAAGCATTAGGAACAAACCCTCGAAGATTGGAAGTGAAACGGATCAAAACAAGCCAACCTTGTTGTCATTGACTCTGTTGGTCAGTCAGGTTGGCATGTCATGTGATTGACCAAGGTGATTGACCAAGATGATCGACCAATAGTGTTCTATACTAGCAGAAACCCTAATTTTTTATCCAAAACTCAACTTCCGGGATTCATGACACTCTAAAATTTTAATGGAAACTCTAGAATAGTAAACTAAGACTATCTAGCATAGATTAGGCATCAACAATGATCATTAGAGTTGTAAAACCCAGCCCTAACCTTGATCCGGAAACCTTGTTATTTGTAGGTCCAGTGACCCAGAGTAAAGTAAGAAGTCAGCTTTGGGCCATCCCAGTGGAGGACTTGGTGTCTGGCTTTGAATCCATGAAAGTTGATGATGAAGTTCTATTTATGGAAACTGAATCTTGATGAAGATCGGATTAGTTGATGGACTTGGAGTGCTCTCTATCTTGGTTTGAAGGCATTTCTACCTATTAGGTAAGTCACTTGACATGTGTGCAAAACCCCTTTAGGATTGGATTTGATCTGGGCCTTCAATTCCCTGTTTTGGATTTGCTGTCAGCATTGGTCGACTGATTGGTCGTTGGCCAATCGACCAATCCACTCGACCAATGAGTCTTGTCTTTGGCAATTAGGTTTTTCTTGCTCTATTTAAGTCCAATCTCGAGTCCACTTCGTATTTGCTGCCTCCAAACTCTCTGGAACGAACCAAAGACCTCTGCAAGTCATCTCCCTTGCATCCTTGGTGTTTTCTTGACGGATCTTCGTCGAAACTCTTCCTTTTGCATCAAAAGGTATGTCTACTCTCTCTTCTTCTCCTCCATCTTTGTTTTTCTTTCCTTTTTGAGTTGAGACAGTAGAAGAGATGCTGCATTCTCTGTTGCAAACATCTCTGAACATGTTCTCATGATCATCCTAAGGATTTGAGGCTAGAACAATGATCTTAACCATGATCATTGCAAGCTTTTGAAGGAATCATGATCAAACCATGATCTAATCTTGTTAAACTTCTGATTTGAATTCTGATCTCTTTGGATCTTCGATATTGATCATGTTGGTAGTTAATTACTGTGTTTTCTTTCCATGATCCATAATCTATCAATTTCTAGTTGTTCTCTTCTACCATACTATGTGTTCTTCATGAAGCATGGTAGTTACATATATGGTAGGTTTTATTTCCTTATTTAGATTTATGCTTCTAAGCTTTTTCCTTGAAAATCTAAGTATGTTTTCATGATACCTTTACCTGAAGCAATGATCCATCCTCCTATTGTTCTTGTCTTTGATTTCTATGTCGAATTCATCAAGATCCATGGTTGATCTAATTATGGTAACTTTTTGTTTCCTAATTTGGATCTTGATATCTTGATTTGATTGGTGTTTTGAGGTCCCCTATATGTTAGAATACTACTGATGTAGTTTACCCCTTGATTAGTACCCTTTTGAACCACCAAATTCGGATTTCATATCTTAAAACTCTGTTTTTTTTAGGCTACTGTCTGCATTGGTCGACTGATTGGTCGGATTTGGACCGATCGACCAATCCACTCGACCAATGAGTACAGCAACTCCAGAATTGGTCTGTGTTGGATGTTTTGGTATCTTTTCTGTTAGGGATCTTTCCTAATATGTTGTATATACTTGTTTAGGACCTTCTTCTCAAGTTTTCCAAGATCTTACTTGATTTCTTAGGATTCCTTTGCGAGTTATAAAAGGTAAGGATGGTTATTTCCTTAATTACATAGATAGCATGAATCTAGTTTCTATATTTGAATATCATTGATATGATTCCTAAATTAGATTCTTACAATGATATACTACTGTTGCATAACTTTGATTACAGTAGCATTACTTATTCATATTAAATTGATTCATGTATGATTTACTTACCAATGTTATACAAGTGATTGTAATTATTGATTTCTTTCCATATATGAAGTTACCATATATGTGATGATATGAATTGATGCATGTGTATGCTTAAGTATGGTTTGGAAAGGAGAGGTGTCCTTTTGACACTTCTGTCCTTGGACTACTACGGGAATATTATGGGATGTTTCCGGAGATGCCCTCTGGACACCTTCCTAAACCTGTTGGATGACATATCTAGGATTGTCTAGTAGTGTTTGGCTAGGATGTCCTGTTATGTCGGACCCTAATCGGAGGGGTATTGAGACCGAACGACCCGTGGTAGCAATGGGGATTCATGGGCGCTCAAGACCGGTAACCAACCCGTGAGAGGACAGGAATCACATTGTGGGGGCCATTTAATTGTAGGGTTGCATATGGTTAGACTTGGGCTCACGGGCGCTTAAGACCGGTAACCAACCCGTGAGAGGACGTGAGAGCTTCCCGTTTACCATATGTGGATAACCAATAGGGTTGATGAGTCCGTAGTCAGGGACTATGAGGACTCTAGTGTGAAGGATACCGGAAAGGATCGTCAGGGACGAGGAATGAACGTATCTGGATCTGACTTGATGTAACTAAGTAGAAGACTTGCATTTGGCTAGGTTTTACCCTGACATGCGCCAATACTTATACCAAATGGTTGTGAGAGAGTGTGTTGACTTAACCCCCTGCCATGGTTTGTCCTGAGGGATGAAGGACCCATTACCAATCGGCTGCTCAAGACCGGTGAAATGATCCGTGAGAGAATCCAAGATATCTTAAATGGTTGAGGATGTGAGTGGACCTTCCTAAAGAAGTACGGTGCTATGACTTAAAGCATGTCTGCCAATAGAGACCAGCATACATAGAGTTAGATTCATTCATTCATTGCTTGTCTCATATCATATTGCATTTATGATTGTTCTGGAATCCTGCCATTTATGTTATTATGGATTTTAATCGCCTTCTTGAGTTTCTTTGAAACTCATTCCTTTATTGTACAATGTTTGTTAGACTATCCCGCAGTACTTGAGTACTATGACGGTCCCTATGAAGAAGCACAAGGCCAAGAGGCATATCTCCAGGAAGGTGATTGCGGTTACCACAATTACACTGAAGATCCCGTGAGTGGTTATGCTCCGTACGATGCTTAGTCCGACCATCGAGTGGAAGCGTCCTTGTGCCATTTATGAGATTTACACTTATAAGGATGTTGTCTATAAAGTGGAGAACAATTTAGTTACCCAATGTACTTGCTATTGGGATTAGATTTTGTCTGGTTTATTCTTTTAGAGCTACTTTTCCGCTGGTTGTAGAGTGGGATTTTTGCCTCACTTTACTTATCTCTGTTTGACACTCGATTATATCTATTATTCTGATTCATTTATGATCCATTCTTTCTTTATTGGATCTATGGTTTATCTTCCGCACTTTTATTATGATTGTTCATGATTATGTTATTGTTTATGTGGGAGGTTGATCACTCGATACCTGATCTTCGGGCTGTGGATCACACTCTCGGGTATGCCAGATAGGGTACCGGCTGGGAGGGCGTGACAGATTGGTATCAGAGCCCAAGGTTCGAGGAGATCCTAACTACAAAAGACAATAACTGAACATTCCTGAGTCATTGATCTGAAATGACTCTTCTACTCTTAGAAGTGAATAATAGAACACTGAATTAGAAACTTGACCTTTGAGGCATAACAGAACATTTCCGAATAACATACCATAATTATACTTGAACAAATGTCACCAATGCAAGGAAAAGAAAGGTGCATAATATACAATAGTTAAAGGGAAACAAAATTAACTTCATTAATTTCAAAAGTTTTTACAACGATTACATCTGAAATGCATAAATGGAAATCCTAAGGTACAGTCTATCTAGGTGATCTTCTCTCGATCTCTCGTATGCTCCGAACACCTCCGCTAGCTAAGTCACCCGATGCTCTATCCTATCCCGTCGTGACTCCATCCTCTCATACATCTGCTCCGTCCGACCTCCATTCTCTCTAGCATGGAAGTCATCGATCTCATCCGTGCTCCAAGATCCGAAGTCTCCGGAACCGCATGTGAAGGGCCACCCGCCTCAAAGTGTGATGAAGGAAACTCATGATGCACGAGCTCAGCCTCGTGCATATCTCGCATCATCTCCGGCCCGATCATCACTATCGGGACCGATACCCTCTCCTCCATCCTCCGACCCCCGATCCTCATCCTCTCGATTCATCATCATCCTCACCCTCCGGACCAGGAGATCTCTCTCGATCGTCGTAGTCTCATCTCGACGAATGGTCCGAGTCCCAATAGAGTATCCCCGCGAACCAGCGTCCACCGGTGTATCCTCGAAACTCACCCCGAAATGCCTAAAGATCAAAGTCGGTAGCCTCCCATAGCAAAGGTTCCGCATCCTAGGCCGCAGAACTAAGTCCAAGCATGACCTCGCTGAATGATGTAGGAGAGATCGATCTCGAAGCCCATGTAGATGCGGTAGATGACTAAGGCCTCCATCATTGTGACCCGATGGTGATGTCCGGCTTTCGGCATAATGTTTCGGCCGACTATGCGACCGATAATCCGTGCAGAATCCGTCATCCGTCCGCTGGTCCATGGAGTGAAGCATCGACGGCTATCCCATAGCGTAGAGCATATCTCACGAAGCTCGTACGGCATCGGATGGCTGTCCAGATCCGCTCTCCGCAGGTATCCACACACACCGCCGTGGATAGTAAGGAACCCGCAAGATCTCAGCCAGTGTCCGGGTAGAGAAGCGAATCCGAGTCCGGAAGACCCCGCTCCCGAGGACAAGTCTAAGTGGATGTCCTTGGCCTCGAGCCTCCTCTCGTGTAGGTAAGGTTGCTGAAGAACAACCTCACTAGTTCCGGTATACCGGCAGATCCTCGGTGAAGAGATGAGTCCACCGCAATGTGTCGAATCTCCGCCGAATCCTAAAGGCTCGAGCTGGCGTAAGTGAAGTAGACGTCCCATCTCGATATTGCAAGAATCGAAGTAGGCCTCAGTACGAGAACTCGGCCCGAGGTGTGTCAAACATGTCCGGTCTCCTAACCTCCCGTCTAGGCTCGGAAGGAACCTCGACCTCTGCCCCTAAGAGCACCTACAATGCGACCACGACCTCTACCTCGTCCTCGCCCCCCCCCCTCTCGCATAGTGGGTATCGTGAAAGAGACAAGAGACAATTCCAGTTAGTGCTATTTTAAGATTTGAGCCAAAAGGGTATTTTCGTAATTTTTCGAAAATTTCAAATTTGGGGGAAATTTGATTTGAATATACTAGCATGTGCGCAATACTTGGAATTTCATGTCTATGAAGTCTGTTTGGTGAAAATCGATCGAAAACTTGGATTAAAGCGAAAAATTCAGCAAGAAGGAAATTTGGGGATTTTGCAATTTAGGTCAAAATTGGATTTTTGAAAAGTTGAAATTGGTTAAATCAAATTGTATGGACCTATCTATAATGTCATCTTGAGCATGTAGCATTTGATCTCGTGCGAAATTTTCAAGCGGTTTGAGAGAAAACGGAATTTTTCTAAAGATATCGATTTCGGTATGAAAACTTTGCGAGATGAACACCATTATGTTAAAACTTGTTGTCTATGCATGGCATTGTGTTTAAAACCTAGGGAATATGTTTCTAAGCATTCCTAAGCATGATTTCTAGCATTGGATACAAGTAAAGCATGGTTTTATTGAAATGCAAGCATGAGAAGATGAAAATGGAAGAAAGAATGAGAGATTTACCTTGTTTGTGAAGATTGTGTGTTGTGGCGTTGTTGTTGAAGCACCAAATCACCTCAAGAACACTTGTGAGAACTCTTGGAGACTTTCCCTAGAGCTCTCTCACCTTTGGAAGAAGTTGGAATGAGGTTGGAATGTGAAAATGAGGCTTATAATGCGAATTTTCGCATTCTGTCTGCATTGGTCGACTCATTGGTCGATCGGGTCGGTCGACCAATCACTCGACCAATGGTCACAGAGACCTCAATTGCTGTTGAATTTTTGGAAAATGTGATTTTTGCCTTATGGATTATTGTTTGATGACTATATGGATATATTTAAGCATGATTTAAGTTTTCAAATCATTTGGACTTGTGGTTTATGTTGAAACTTCGAAATTCGGTATTTTGATGTTCTTGGTTTTGCAGAATGGTTACTCTGAGAAGTGGGCGTGGTGAATCCAGTGGTCATGGTGGTGGTGAGATACCTCAGGGAGGTGGTGAAATACCTCATGGTGGTGGTGAGATACCAAATGTTGATCAGGGTACTCATGAGATACCTGGTGCCCCGAATGTTGGAAGTTTCCGAGATATTGCCAATATTATGGGCAATATGATGCAGAAAGCAAGCAGCTCAATTCAACCAGATGTTGGTGGGTTTCATGACTCGCATAATGAGACCCGGGCTGGTGTTAATGTGAATCCTCATGCCGCAGTCCCGAATGCGGGAGGTTTAGCTGGAACTCCTCATACTACTTTGATGGAGAGTTTTTCGAAAATGCAAGTACCCACTTTCACCGGAGTTACCAAGGACCCCTTGTTTCCCAACAAGTGGCTTCGTGAGTTGGAGAAGGCTTTCCGACATCTGCAATGCTCGGAAGCTCGGAAGATTTTGTTTGCTGAACAGAAGTTGCAACAAGAAGCTGATGCATGGTGGATCTCCACTCGGCCTGTTTTGGAAGGTTTGCATGCAGGAGTTGTAACTTGGGAGTTGTTCAAAGAGGCTTTTTGTATGAATTACTTTCTCGAGGCGGTAAAAGATGCGAAGGAAGCTGAGTTCATGATTCTTACTCGGGGATCTCTGTCCGTGTTGGAGTACCAACAGAAGTTCGAAGAGCTTCATTTCTTTGCTCCGATTCTCGAAGGATGACCTTGCAAAAGCAAAGAAGTTCTTCAAAGGATCTGCGCCCGCCATTAAAGCTCACCTCACAGTCCAGCCTATAGTGAGCTATGCTCAAGAGGTGCAGAACTCGAAGAAGTTGGAAGAAACGAGAGAAGGAAAGTGCTCGTGTGCGGAAGCCCTGCGCATCAAGGAATTTTGGTTTGGTGGATCGTAATGACCGTCGTTTTGTGAGACCTACACCCTACCCCACTCCTACCTTTCGGGCTAAGAGTGTAGGTCGAACACGGGTTTTCAGCAGCCCGGCCGGTTTAGACAAGATGGCGGAAATCGACCACCAGCAAGTGCAAGTGCAAGGCCTTTTGTTCGAAGCCCTCTGTTGCAGCCACCCCCGTTGGATCCAAAGCAATCCCGTTTGCTTCTACCGCAAGCAAGCTGGTCATTTTGCTCGTGCTCTGTCCGGCGGCCCGCCCCAGCAGCCGCGCCCGGTGGTGAAGAGTGCTCCTGCCTCCTCCCTCCGGTAGAGTTTTCAGTATTTCCGGTTTGAGCAGGATCCAAGCCATGAAGTGATTACAGGTACATTGTTAGTTGCTTCTATTTCGCATTTGTCTTATTTGATACGGGTGCATCTCATTCGTTCATGTCATCTCGCATTCATCAAGAAGACTAACCTAATCCCCGAGAAGTTGTCTAGTTGTTTATTGATTAGTACACCTACTGGTCCCGTTGTGAAACTAGATAAGGGGTTTTCTAAATGTCCCGTGTTGATTGGTGAGAAGAACTTGGAAGCCAATTTTGTAATTCTTGACATGAAGGACTTCGATGTTATTTTGGGAATTGATTGGTTGACAGCCCACAAAGCTGTGTTCCTTTGTTCCTCAAAGAAGATTCAGTTCCATATTTGTGGAAGTCCGGTCTTTGAATTTCGGGGTGAAAAGAGAAGGGTTTGTAAGAAGGTGTTGTCTGACCGATGCAAGTCTATGCCCTAGTGGATGATGCTTCATCCGAAGGCAAGGGTATAGTGGAGAAAAGAGTCGATGAAGTCGAGTTGTCTGCGACTTTGTTGATGTCTTCCCCGATGATCTATCGGGAGTGCCTCCCGACAGGGGATGTCGAGTTTTCTATTGATCTCGTCCCCGGTGCCGCCTCCGGTATCTAAAGCTCCGTATAGGATGGCTCCTACTGAGTTGAAAGAGTTGCAAAATCAGTTGATTGAGCTCATTGATAGAGGTTTCGTACAGCCTAGTGTGTCACCTTGGGGAGCTCCGGTCTTGTTCGTCAAGAAGAAAGATGGTAGTATGCGCTTGTGCATCGACTACCGTGAGTTGAATAAGTTGACTATCAAGAATAGATATCCGCTGCCCGTGAATTGATGATCTCTTCGATCAGTTGAAGGGTGCAGTTGTGTTCTCAAAGATTGACTTAAGGTCTGGATATCACCAATTGAAAGTGAAGTCTAGTGATATCTTCAAGACAGCTTTCCGAACGCGGTATGGTCACTACGAGTTTAGAGTCATGCCCTTCGGATTGACCAATGCTCCTACGGTGTTCATGGACCTCATGAACCGAGTATTTCATGATGTGCTTGATAAGTTTGTGATTGTTTTCATTGATGACATCTTGATCTATTCGAAGAGCGAAGAAGAGCATGCGAGTCATCTAAGTTTCGCTTTGCAAAGGTTGCGAGAAAAGAAGTTGTTCGCTAAGTTTAGCAAGTGTGATTTCTGGCTTAAGAGAGTGGTATTCCTTGGTCATGTAGTTTCAGCCGAAGGTATTCGTGTCGATCCTGAAAAGGTCCAAGCTGTGGCTGATTGGGAAAGACCGAAGTCAAGAACGGAAATAAGAAGTTTTCTTGGATTGGCGGGTTACTACCGAATGTTTATTGAGAACTTTTCTCGGTTGGCTGCTCCTATGACTAAGTTGACCAGGAAAGAAGAAAAGTTTGTTTGGTCTGACGCCTGTGAGAAGAATTTCCAAGTGTTGAAAGATAGATTGACAAGTGCCTCGGTTTTGACTATACCTGATAGTTCCGGTGGTATGACACTTTATACCGATGCGTCAAAGATTGGTTTGGGTTGTGTACTGATGCAACATGGCAAGGTCGTAGCCTATGCTTCTCGGCAATTGAAGGATTATGAGCGGAATTACCCCACTCACGATCTAGAACTTGCTGCCGTTGTCTTTGCTTTGAAGATTTGGAGACATTACCTTTACGGTGAGAAGATTGCCATTTTCACGGATCATAAGAGTTTGAAATACTTCTTTACCCAAAAGGAGTTGAACATGAGACAAAGGAGATGGTTGGAACTAGTCTCTGATTATGATTGTGATATTTAGTATCACCCTGGGAAAGCAAACGTTGTTGCTGATGCTCTTAGTAGGAAGAACCAGAAGAAGACTTTGGATTTGAATGCTTTGAGTTTACCATTGTGTCTTCTATTGAGAGTTTTGATTTGGAAATCGTCCCTGAGAATTCTGATTTTATTCTTTCTGCCATGACGGCAAGATCTGGTCTTAGAGATAAGATTGTTGCTCACAGAGTTCCGATCAAGAGTTTTTGATCAAAGTTGAGAAGATTTCTTCGAATCCCGAGTCGGACCCCGACTTTGGTATATCCATGGATGGTGCTTTGTTGTTTAGAGGAAGACTGTGTGTGCCTGCAAATGAAGAAGTTAAGAAAGAAATATTGAAGGAAGCACACCAAGTCGGTCTTTACTATACACCCGGGAAGCACCAAGATGTACAAGGACTTGAAGGAACATTTTTGGTGGATTGGTCTAAAGGCGGATGTTGATGATTTTGTTGCCAAGTGTGAGACTTGCCAACGTGTGAAAGCCGTTCAACAACCTCCATCTGGATTACTTCAGCCCCTTCCTATTCCTAGTTGGAAGTGGGAGGATATCTCCATGGACTTTGTGACTAGCTTGCCTCGGACAAGTAAAGGCAATGACACTGTGTGGGTGATTGTTGATAGGTTGACCAAATCAGCCCATTTCATTCCTATGAAGATCACTCATACTCGGATAAGCTAGCAAGGCTTTATGTGGATAATGTGGGTCGCCTGCATGGTGTGCCATTGAGTATTGTTTCGGATCGTGATCCTAGGTTCACCTCAAGGTTTTGGAATAGTTTGCAGAAGGCCTTGGGAACCCAATTGAACTTGAGTACAGCTCATCATCCACAATCTGATGGACAATTTGAGCGGACAATTCAGACATTGGAAGACATGCTCAGATCTTGTGTGGTGGATATGGGTGGTAATTGGGATGAACACCTAGCTTTGGTTGAGTTTGCCTATAACAACAGCTTATCAAGCAACAATAGGCATGGCTCCATTCAAGGCTTTGTATGGCAGTACTTGTAGGACACCTTTGTACTGGACTGAGACAGGTGAAAGAAAAGTCTTAGGTCCTGAAATGATTGAAGCTACGAGTGCTATGGTAGATATGATAAGAGAAAGGATTAAGTCCGCCTAGTCAAGACAGAAATCTTATGCTGATAAGAGAAGGACCGATTTGGAATTTCAAGTTGGAGAGAAAGTCTTTCTGAAGGTTTCACCAATGAAGGGTGTGATGAGATTCAATGTTAAGGGAAAGCTTAGCCCTCGTTACATTGGACCTTTCGAGATTTTGGAAAAGGTTGGACCTGTTGCGTATCGATTAGCATTACCTCCGCCTCTTGCTGGTGTTCACAATGTGTTTCATAATTCGATGCTCCGAAAATACATAGAGAATCCGGAACACATTTTGCAGCAAGCACCTGAAGGACTTAGTGCTGATTTGACCTACGATGAAGAACCGGCCGAAATCTTGGATAGGAAGGACAAGCAGCTGCGGAATCGCACCATCCCTTTGGTGAAGATTCGGTGGAAGAACCATACCCCTGAAGAAGCTTCTTGGGAGAAGGAAGAAGACATGAAGGAGAAGTTTCCTTACCTCTTTGGAAGCACAGGTACGCTTTCAATTTCGAGGACGAAATTTCTTTAAGGGGGGGAGAATGTAAAACCCAGCCCTAACCTTGATCCGGAAACCTTGTTATTTGTAGGTCCAGTGACCCGGAGTAAAGTAAGAAGTCAGCTTTGGGCCATCCCAGTGGAGGACTTGGTGTCTGGCTTTGAATCCATGAAAGTTGATGATGAAGTTCTATTTATGGAAACTGAATCTTGATGAAGATCGGATTAGTTGATGGACTTGGAGTGCTCTCTATCTTGGTTTGAAGGCATTTCTACCTATTAGGTAAGTCACTTGACATGTGTGCAAAACCCCTTTAGGATTGGATTTGATCTGGGCCTTCAATTCCCTGTTTTGGATTTGCTGTCAGCATTGGTCGACTGATTGGTCGACTGGGCCAGTCGACCAATCCACTCGACCAATGAGTGCTGTCTTTGGCAATTAGGTTTTTCTTGCTCTATTTAAGTCCAATCTCGAGTCCACTTCGTATTTGCTGCCTCCAAACTCTCTGGAACGAACCAAAGACCTCTGCAAGTCATCTCCCTTGCATCCTTGGTGTTTTCTTGACGGATCTTCGTCGAAACTCTTCCTTTTGCATCAAAAGGTATGTCTACTCTCTCTTCTTCTCCTCCATATTTGTTTTTCTTTCCTTTTTGAGTTGAGACAGTAGAAGAGATGCTGCATTCTCTGTTGCAAACATCTCTGAACATGTTCTCATGATCATCCTTAGGATTTGAGGCTAGAACAATGATCTTAACCATGATCATTGCAAGCTTTTGAAGGAATCATGAACAAACCATGATCTAATCTTGTTAAACTTCTGATTTGAATTCTGATCTCTTTGGATCTTCGATATTGATCATGTTGGTAGTTAATTACTGTGTTTTCTTTCCATGATCCATAATCTATCAATTTCTAGTTGTTCTCTTCTACCATACTATGTGTTCTTCATGAAGCATGGTAGTTACATATATGGTAGGTTTTATTTCCTTATTTAGATTTATGCTTCTAAGCTTTTTCCTTGAAAATCTAAGTATGTTTTCATGATACCTTTACCTGAAGCAATGATCCATCCTCCTATTGTTCTTGTCTTTGATTTCTATGTCGAATTCATCAAGATCCATGGTTGATCTAATTATGGTAACTTTTTGTTTCCTAATTTGGATCTTGATATCTTGATTTGATTGGTGTTTTGAGGTCCCCTATATGTTAGAATACTACTGATGTAGTTTACCCCTTGATTAGTACCCTTTTGAACCACCAAATTCGGATTTCATATCTTAAAACTCTGTTTTTTTTAGGTTATCGTTCGCATTGGTCGATCGATTGGTCGACTGGACCAGATCGACCAATCCACTCGACCAATGAGTACAAGCAACTCCAGAATTGGTCTGTGTTGGATGTTTTGGTATCTTTTCTGTTAGGGATCTTTCCTAATATGTTGTATATACTTGTTTAGGACCTTCTTCTCAAGTTTTCCAAGATCTTACTTGATTTCTTAGGATTCCTTTGCGAGTTATAAAAGGTAAGGATGGTTATTTCCTTAATTACATAGATAGCATGAATCTAGTTTCTATATTTGAATATCATTGATATGATTCCTAAATTAGATTCTTACAATGATATACTACTGTTGCATAACTTTGATTACAGTAGCATTACTTATTCATATTAAATTGATTCATGTATGATTTACTTACCAATGTTATACAAGTGATTGTAATTATTGATTTCTTTCCATATATGAAGTTACCATATATGTGATGATATGAATTGATGCATGTGTATGCTTAAGTATGGTTTGGAAAGGAGAGGTGTCCTTTTGACACTTCTGTCCTTGGACTACTACGGGAATATTATGGGATGTTTCCGGAGATGCCCTCTGGACACCTTCCTAAACTCGTTGGATGACATATCTAGGATTGTCTAGTAGTGTTTGGCTAGGATGTCCTGTTATGTCGACCCTAATCGGAGGGGTATTGAGACCGAACGACCCGTGGTAGCAATGGGGATTCATGGGCGCTCAAGACCGGTAACCAACCCGTGAGAGGACAGGAATCACATTGTGGGGGCCATTTATTGGTAGGGTTGCATATGGTTAGACTTGGGCTCACGGGCGCTTAAGACCGGTAACCAACCCGTGAGAGGACGTGAGAGCTTCCCGTTTACCATATGTGGATAACCAATAGGGTTGATGAGTCCGTAGTCGGGGACTATGAGGACTCTAGTGTGAAGGATACCGGAAAGGATCGTCGGGGACGAGGAATGGACGTATCCGGATCCGACTTGATGTAACTAAGTAGAAGACTTGCATTTGGCTAGGTTTTACCCCGAAATGTGCTAATACTTATACCAAATGGTTGTGAGAGAGTGTGTTGACTTAACCCCCCGCCATGGTTTGTCCCGAGGGATGAAGGACCCATTACCAATCGGCTGCTCAAGACCGGTGAAATGATCCGTGAGAGAATCCAAGATATCTTAAATGGTTGAGGATGTGAGTGGACCTTCCTAAAGAAGTACGATGCTATGACTTAAAGCATGTCTGCCAATAGAGACCAGCATACATAGAGTTAGATTCATTCATTCATTGCTTGTCTCATATCATATTGCATTTATGATTGTTCTGGAATCCTGCCATTTATGTTATTATGGATTTTAACTACCTTACGGGGGTTTTTTAAAACCACCCCTTTTTTTTTAAAGTTTTTTTTGTAGACCCCGGTGGGGGTGTGCCCCCCCCCCCCCCCGGGGGGGGGGGGTCATACCCGAATGCCCGTGGGGGTGATACACCGCAAGATCTAGGTTCAGTGACAAATCCATACAAAACATGATATAGTATAATTAAATGGACAAGAATAAATCAAGTTTATCATACTAAGTTATCAAAACCGAAATAATGGTTACAATCATCCATTACTTCAAAATAAAAATATAACATCAGAGTTTTTAAAAGAAAAGAGAGTAATTTTCAACGCAGCGGAAAACTAAAGTATACTAGTTCTCTAATGGAATCCCACCCAAAAGAATAGTCTTGATACTGGCATGAAGCTCCATGTGCGTCAACTTCTTCTTCGGTCACTCCTTCAAGAAGATATACTAGCAACGAATCCTCCATTTGGAAGAAGTCCTCATAACCCGCAAGATAATCTAATAGAAAAAGACATATAAAAGGAATGAGTTCAACAGAACTCAGTGAGGTCAACTCAACATCATATCACACACTCATTTTCAAGATTTCACACCACACATATAACATGAATATCAATAATGTAATTAATGACAATGATATGATATGTGAATAATTATGCTCCTAACTCTATCATGAAGTCTCTATGGTAGACACGCATTAAGTCAAACACCAGCCTTCTTTGGGCGGTCTCATCACTCTTCCCTCACGGCACTTAAGCACGTCCCGTTGGGTTCTCCGCGGTTGTTGGGTAAAGTCTCATCGAGCCATGGTTGGGGATTAAGTCACCACTCTCTCACATCACCATTGGTATAAGATCCGGCGCGTGTCGGGGACAAACCTAAGCCCAAGTGCGGGGTCATACGATCTCGTACTACAATGGTCCGGATATCTCCCCTCACGCCTAGTGCTCTGCTGGTTCAATACCTTCCCACCTATGAATGTAATCCTCAACGGGAGGCATCCGCCGGATTACATCCCTTAACCCGGTGATCATCCACATATAATAGACAGGATGATCTCCATGTCCTCTCACGGGTCGTTTCACCGGTCTTGAGTGCCCATGAGCCCTTATCTCGTTATATGCAACCCTACCTCTCAATGATGATAGTGGGCCCGCTCGACACAGACCCAGCCACTACCATCACGGGTTAACCGGCTTCAATACCCCCTGCCGGAAGAGTAGTAGTACTCAAGAGGTCACCTAGCCCAACACTTCTAGACATGCCCTAAATATGCCAACCAAGAGTTAGGGAAAGCGCCAAGGGCACCATAGGAATGCGTCCCATACCGCCTCCTCTCGGTATCCTATGGCAGAAATGCCAAAAGGGCATTCCCCATTCTCCAACCACAACTAAGCAATCACATAACTAGGGCGATGAGCGAACCCACAACCCAAACAGATAATACAAGGTAGAAGAAATAATAATATTTCTCTTCTCCCTTCACATACATTCACATTCCATATCATAACAACATTAATATATTTCACAGCAAGAAGCAACATCATAAGTAATAATGATAAACATATATTATGACAATTCATATTTATCAAAAGATATAAAACAACAACAATCAATTCAATATAATGGGTTGGTTATTCCTCACCTTTTACTTTGATATTTCTCCACAGATCAATATCTCTTCCCACAAGGAAATAACCTTTGGGTAATTTATCCTAATCATGCAAAAGGATTAACCAAATAAAAATAAGAGTTAATTTGGGTTTAGTAAAATATGTAAAAAATATTCCCGTAACAACCCCAAATAGAACTCTAGGTTTTAACTCACCCTTTTAACCTAAATCGGCTAAAAGTTATAATTTTGTCTTTAATTGAAGCTCGAAATGGAACGAAATTGTGGGGAAAAATTAATTGGAAATAAAGAGATCACAAGGGTGTTCTCAATTTGATTTAATTTGACCTAAATCAAAGTCCCCCAAATTGGCTCTCATAAATCACCCGTGGGTAACCTAGAGAGTCAAAATGAATCACCCTTATCATGGGATTGCACCAATAACTCATTTATTAGAAAGCGACATTAAAAAGAAAATTGAGAAATAAGCTATCAACCTAAACATGCTTCCGTTTCAAGATTCCTCAAAAGGGAAGGAGAGAAAATACTCACAAAATTGTGAGTAATAGAAGAATTAAATAAAACTAACCTTTCTTGAAATTTTCTTGAAGATTCGAATCACAGAATGCCTCCGGAAGAATGGAAATCGCCCCCTCTTTCGTTTCTCCTCTTCCCGCAGCCTCAGAGTCGTTCTTGTAAAATAAAATGCGGCTACGGATGAGTTAAAACATAAAATAGGGTTTAAGAATCCGAAATTCCGTTTTTGCCCCTAAATAGAAAATAGGGTGGGGGATTGGTTCACCCAACCGGCCCAACTTTCCGTCCATGGTTGGACCCCCAAACGAACTCCGATTTTGATGATCTTTGGCTCGTTGGAAAGGTCTTTCAACGATCTTCGATTTGATATCTTATTTACGTCAATTGGATTCTCCATCACTGATCTACAGATATTCCAAAATTACCCTTTTTACACTATCGAGACTAATCTTCTCTCTTCACTTAAACTTTAGGAGAGTTTTTGAGTCATTATAAGGATCATCTACTAACATTTGTTTAATTTCCAATCCTTCGGGCTCGAATTGAATGGTCCACAATTGTCGCAGAATCAAGGCCCAGGTTCTCGGTCTTAAAACCACGGGTTAAAGGGGTAGAAATCTGGGGGATTTCACATACTGAGTACTATGACGGTCCCTATGAAGAAGCGCAAGGCGAAGAGGCATATCTCCAGGAAGGTGATTGCGGTTACCACAATTACACTGAAGATCCCGCGAGTGGTTATGCTCCGTACGATGCTTAGTCCGACCATCGAGTGGAAGCGTCCTTGTGCTATTTATGAGATTTACACTTATAAGGATGTTGTCTATAAAGTGGAGAACAATTTAGTTACCCAATGTACTTGCTACTGGGATTAGATTTTGTCTGGTTTATTCTTTTAGAGCTACTTTTCCGCTGGTTGTAGAGTGGGATTTTTGCCTCACTTTACTTATCTCGTTTGACACTCGATTATATCTATTATTCTGATTCATTTATGATCCATTCTTTCTTTATTGGATCTATGGTTTATCTTCCGCACTTTTATTATGATTGTTCATGATTATGTTATTGTTTATGTGGGAGGTTGATCACTCGATACCTGATCTTCGGGCTGTGGATCACACTCTCGGGTATGCCAGATAGGGTACCGGCTGGGTGGGCGTGACAAGAGTAGAATTCTAATTTAATAAAAAACTAGGTTTTAGCGAAATCAATTCGTGAATTCTACAGAGAGGCTAGAGAGAATGAGAATTCACTCTAGAAAGTAAAGAACAGTAGATCATAGATAGAAATAATCATAGGAATGAATCTAGCATGCTTTAGAAATAAAAAACCTAGAATGGATAATAAATCATGAAGATCACACTTGATTTCCCTTTGAAATCATCATGTGGAGATTCACAAAGTCATAGAGTGTATGGAGATCCACTCTAGAATAGCAAGGATTAGAATATCAGTCATGGCAATGAGATATGATCATCCTCCTAATCATAGAGAATAGAAGAAATCAAAAGGATAAAAGAAATCAAAAGTATAGAAGATGAAGTGTGAGTAGTAGTGAATACCAACCTAAAGGAAAGAGAATCGCCGAAAAGCTTTGAGGATTCGATGAGGATCTTCCAAAACTCCAATGTGAATGCTTGAGAGAGGCTTAGCAACAATATGGGGCTGTTCACCACGAAGTTCTAATAAATAAAGTATCAAAAACCTAAAAATTCAGAAATTTACACATAAGCCCCTGTCTCTCGTTGGTCGCTCATGTTGGTCGGTCGGTGATTGACCAACACTAACAAAGAAGACCAAAAATTAGGTTTTCAAGCTCCAAACCTCAAAATTCTTAAGGGGCTTCTCCCAACTCAAACAAGTGACTTACCTAGCATTGAGGGACCTTCCAAAACATGTCCAACCACGGTTCAAGTCCATTAAGCAAGCTCTTCTTCATCAAATGCAGTTTCTTCCCCAAATCAGATAAGGATTCCAAATAGGGAACTCCATCATCAATCTCCATGAGTTCTGATTCAAACACCATGTCTTCCATTAAAATGGCCCACAATTTCCTTCTACCTTCACTTCGGGTCTTTGGACCTACAAACAAATGGTTTTTTCGGGTTAGGGTTTGGGCTGGATTTCACAGAAGCCAAAGGAGCTTTGTAGGTGGTGGGGAGCATTGAACTTTCAAGTTTAGACCAAGAGGTTGATCTAAAACTAAGTTGGAACTAGATAGATGTCTTCCCTCTATTTTATAGACATGAGTGGTAAGATCAAATCTCACCTGAGACGAAGGACCCATTCAGCAAATCGATCTACATCAACATACCTTTTACTATCCAAACCAACCAAGTATAGTAAAGAATAAGCAAAACACCATTCAACCACACCACACCCAAGGGGTTGGCCTTCGCTATAGTCTTCCATTCTTGCAAAGAGTCTATCAAGGAATCATTCACCTTACACTGTAAGCCATAAAGCATAGCCCACCTCTCTCCACATAATTGAGAAAAAGGGCATAACAGTAGACAGTGGGAGACACTCGCTGAAGCATGTAAACACAACTCACAACGAGATACCAAGGAAACCCCATACTTTGAACAATCTCATCAACCGGAATTTTTCCATGCAAAACACACCAAGAGTTGTTGGCGAGGTTGAAGAGGAGTTTTCCAAAGAAAAGAAGCCCACCCAAGAGTAGGGAAAGGCTTTCTAGAAAGTTCCCATGCCGAATGTACTGAAAACTCTCCCATAACATTTCCTGTCCAGCTGCAAACATCCACCTGTTCTGAATCTGAAATTGAGATGAGATGAACCAAGTCCCCAATATTTTTAAGAGCTTTTGAGACACCATTTGGCAGCACCCAATTCCCTCCAACCAAAACATCAGCCACCTTCAATTTCAATTTACGGCTGAAAGTTTGGTCAAGTTCAACAAAGTCGGCAATTGAAAACCTACCAACCCATTGATTGGTCCAAAAGTTCACCATTCGCCTATTGCCAATTGTCCAATGTTCGTATTCTCTGATAAGTTGCCAGACTTTCCTTAACCCCAACAAAATAGAAGAGCTTTGGACAGAGTTCTTTAGAAAACCCATTGAATCAACCAGTCTACCGTTCAAAAATTGAGGAAGCATTAAGCCCTTATGTTTTATCATCCAAGCAAGACGGCAAAGACAAGAAAAATTAACATCACGAAGTCTTCGTAATTCAAGGCCACCTTCCTTTTTCGGTCTACACACCATCTCCCATTTAATTGTAATTTTCTTGACTAACTCTATGTTACTAGTCCAGATAAAATTCCTCATCCACAATTCAACTTGTTTTATTATAGAAGATGGCCACTAGTAAATTGCAAAAATATGAATTGGGATGCTAGAGATGACTGACCTAACCAACTCCACTCTTCCTGCTTGAGAAAGCAATTGGCCCTTCCACCCTTGTAGTTGGTTCTTTATCTTATCCAAAATGGGCAGCAACCTTGAGCGATAGACCCTTCCTTTAAACACATCCACTCACAAATATTTTGTAGGGAAGGGGGTGCCTCTCCTGTCTGGTCGAGTCATCAGCTTCGCTCCTTTATTCGTACATCTCTTTCTTGAATGGAAATATCCGAATAGTCAAGGTAGGAAACTGCAAAGAATAGCGTAGCATATTGTTCCATGGAGTCAACACATCCACTCACAAATATTTTGTAGGGAAGGAGGCGACAGGCATATGCAATAAATTAACAATTCATTGCTTTCTTTGAGTGGACATCTTGCCAAGGAATAACTTAATTTTTTCAAAGCTTATATGCTAGCCAAAGAACTCTTGATACTTGGTTAAGAAAACAATAAGATGATCCACATAAATCAAGGAAGCATTAGAGAAAATGAACACATCATCAGCATATAACAGATGTGTATGAACAGTCACCCCACGAGGCCCAAGCAGAGCTTTCAGTTTACCTTCTAAAACAAGTGCATTTAGACCTCTACATAACACCTCTTATGCAATCATAAAAAGAAAGGGAGAGATTGGATCCCCTTGTCTAAGGCCTCTTCCCACTCCAAAGAAACCAATAGGGCCACCATTCAATAAAATTGAGATCTTGGTTGAGGCTAACACGTCATGAACCCAACCAACCCATTTAGCAGAGAAGCCAAAGCCTCTCAACATAGCAAACAAAAAATCCTAGGAAAGAGTGTCATAAGCTTTTTTGTGTGTCAAGTTTCAACCCCAACCCTCCTCCCCTAGCAAAAGCATGTAATAAGTTAACTAACTCAGAAACAATAGAAATATTTCCAGATATTATTTTACCTTTCTAAAAGCACCTTGTTCCTCTGAGATTAACCTTCGCAAGAGAGTGGATAAACGAGAGGCCAACACCTTTGAAAGAACTTTGCATAAGAAATTCCTCATGCATATTGGGTGAAACTTCTCTCAGGAAGCTGCATTTTCTACCTTTGGGCTGAGGGTGATGAAGCTATTGTTCACACCTTTAGGAAGTTTTCCTTTTTGAAAAAACACCTTCACCACTACCCAAAAATCACTGCCAACAATGTCCCAAGAATGCCTTAAAAAATGCCTGGAAAACCATCCAGACCAGTGTGCTTTCGGGATCTAGATCCCAGATAGCTTTTCTGGTTTCTTCCTCAGAGGGAATGGCTTCTATAAACACACAATCAGCCTCATCAAGTAATTTGGGAATATAGTTCAAAATGTCCAAGTGGGGGTGAATGACATCAGCCTTGTGAAAATCCTCAAAAAATTCAACAATATGATTTTTCAGCTCATTTCATTCCCTGAGTCCATTCTCCATGAGATTTCTTCAAGGTACGAATGTGATTTTTTGTCCTTCCTAATCTTAGTGAATAAATGAAAGAGTTCAGAATTTCGGTCACCTTCCTTCATCAATTTCAACTTGGCTTTCTGTTGCAAAAGAGAATCTTTCAACTTTACTGCATTAAGAAGCTTGGTCTTAACCATCGCTTCCTAATCAAACATCTCATCCGACATCCTTGATGATCAATCAAAAATTGAACCTGTTGTAGTTCTTTTTCAGCTTCTTTAATTGCAACAAAGATATTAGGAAATCCTATTTTTGCCCAACCTTTCAAGTACTCTTTGACACTTTTCAGTTTTTGTGAAAAAACAAAGATTGCATCTCCCATCAAGGGAGGGTTCTAGACATCTATAACTACCCTTTTAAAGTTGGGGCTATCCAACCAAAAGTTGTTAAAACGAAATGTGATATTACATGGTCTTCACCTAGCCCAAAAGATAATAGTAACGGGCAATGATCAAAGGCTTGAACTGGAAGTACCGATTGTTGAAGGACTCCAAAGTGTGCCAAACATCTTTCATTACAAAAACTCCTATCTAAGGTGATACCAATGTAATTTTTTTTTTGGTAGGATACCAACGTAAACTAAAATCATAAAAAGAAGAGTTCTAGATCCTTTACCTTAGTGATCTTGACTACAATGGATCTAGACACTGGAGGTGCCTCTTTGTTTTCCCTTTCTCTTCTTTTGCCTTGTATACTCTATAGGTTATTTCCACGCTTCCAAATTGGCGAACCACAGTGATGGAGGTTCAAGATTAGCTTGGAGAATTCACAGAGCAAAAGAGAGTATTCTATTATCGGTCCTCTATTTGATATTCCATCCCTCTATTTATAATGTTTTCCTTCAGCCGTAATTTCTTAATTAGGGTTTTACTTTGTTGGTAATACTCCAAAATTAGTTGAATTCAATTAATTGATGGGGAAAGATTCCTTACCTGGATTCACTTTCCCTTTTGTGAAGTATTCGCAGAGGAAGTAAATCTGGATCCACGTTCTTGCTCCACCACCAAATCTCTACCGGGATGATTCCACAATCACAAGGAAAGGGAAGTATTTCCACAACCCAAATGCCGTGTGGAAAGGATGGGATAGTGATCTAAAGCAAAGGAAGTAAACCTCCAATGGGTTTCTCCTTCCTGCGTTTCTTGGAGAAAGGGAGAGAGAGATGGGAGACGTTGTTTTCTGGAAAACTTACGTAATGCAATCACACTCAATTATGCGGTGGTTACCAAAATATATAACCCTATTTTGTAACCACCCTAATAGTGAGTTTCCAAATTTGCCCTTGGGCATTTAATTTATTAAATCTCACTGCTATGTATCCCAGATACATAGACCTCTTGTGTCCCAGACACACATGTATATCCCAGATATACATATATATTGATTTCTTCACTATGTATCCCAGATACATAGACCACCTGTTTCCCAGACACTAATATCCACAAGTCATACTGGCAAAATGGGTTGTGTGACCGGTGATATACCTGCACGCGTGAGCCCTAAACTAGAAATCTTCCCAGAAGGCCAGAATGGCACATCACTCAAAGAAACAAATCAAATAAGCATTAGTATAACACAGTGTCCTAGGTTTATTCAAACTCACCAGACTAAAGGTATCTCGATCCTCTTGTGAGATCACCTTCTTGTCTTTAAAATGTTCACTACCGTAACACATACAATTGGCGCCAAAGCAAACACTTTTAGGGTGCAGTTGAATCAAACCTTTCCTTCGCTTCTGCACCATCACTACACTTAGGATTGACTCCTTTCCCGGTAGTGCCCCTTTAGGTCAAATCAATCATGACCATAGGTAACAACCCAAAGTAGCCACATCAACCCTTCGTTTCATGATGTCGTTGAAAGCCACTAAGAACACTAATGGACCATAAGGTCCAGGACTCACACAATGAGAGGAGCAGGGATCCATCCTCTCATTTCCAATGATCACTAAGCACACATAGTATGATATACGTGCTATGGTGGAGCATTCTATATACAATAGAACATATGTCCATCTTAACACCATACAGGTCTTAGTCCAGTCGCAACCCCTTGTGCCTAACCCGAGTTTCTTTATTGTGGCCACCCTAGCGCCACATAAAGTACTCGCACTGGCTCCTATAGGCAACATGAATAGTGGGAACATTCATGTCAATTCTTTTCACAATAAAGAAACTCATCTTGATTCCAAATCAAGGCGACATCATGATTATGAATTGACCTACACAAAGTCATTCACAATCCGTCTCATCTCTGCTCGCCTCCAAGGTGCCAGAGGGGAATGCTCGTGTGGGTGAGCCATTCTCTTGCCTATTGACATATCTTGTTTTATGCTAGAAGAAACACAATCACACAGAAAGTGAATACAAATAAATGCTGGAATGAACTCATATTACTCAATAATAAGAAAGTCTCAGTACAAAAATAAGTCACAATCTACGCAAGCCCAAGGATTTTACATGAGAAATAAAAACATCCTTGGCTATAGGTTTGGTAAGAGGGTCAGCCACCATCTGACTAGTAGATATGTGCTTAAGTACAACTTTATTCCTTGATGTAATGTCTCTAACAAAGTGATATCTCAACTGTATATGTTTGGTCTTCCCATGATACTTGGGGTCCTTGACATAGCTAAGAGCTGTCATACTATCATAGTAGACAAGGGCAGCCTCTTTGGATGTCATCACAATCCCAGTATGTCGAAGGAATCTCCTCAACCAAACAGCCTCTTGAACCGCAACTGAGCATGCCACATACTGGCTTCTATGGTCGAGAGGGATATACAAGCCCGCTTCTTGCTACACCACGAAATGGCCCTGCCATTCAGCAAGAAAGCATATCCAGAGGTTGATTTGCGCTCATCGATGTCTCCAGCCCAGTTGACATCACTATAGCCAACTAAGCGCAAATCCAATCCTTGGTAACACAACATGTAGTTACTCGTTCCTCTGAGATATCTCAATATCCTCTTGACTACTTTCCAATGCTCTATGCCTGGGTTTGATTGGTACCGACTAACCAAACCCACTGCATAACAAATATTCGGCCTAGTACACATCATAGCGTACATAAGGCTACCTACTGCACTGGAATATGGAACTCTTTCCATCTTGGTTTTCTCCTCTGGAGTCTTAGGACCCATATCAAGGCTAAAATGCAAACCCTTTCTCCACTGGAGTATGAATTGGTTTGCAATTGTGCATCTGGTATCTTGTCAAGACATTGTAAATATAGGTCTCCTGAGATAAACCCAGTAATCTCTTTTGCCTATTTCTGACAATCTTGACACCAAGCACATAGCTTGCTTCACCCATGTCCTTCATATCAAATACGGAGGACAACCATTTCTTAATGGTTTCCAATAGCTCCTTGCTATTGCTAGCCATAAGTATGTCATCTATGTAAAGTGTCATATTGACATAATTACGATAAGATCTCTTGGTGTAAGCACAGTGGTCTTCCTCAAGCATGGAAAAACCATTTTCCATCATAGCTTGGTAGAAGCGCACATTCCACTGTCTAGATGCTTGCTTTAAGCCATATATAGACTTCTTAAGCTTGCACACTTTGCGCTCAAGTCCATTAGCTTCAAAGCCTTGAGGTTGATCCATATAGATCTCTTCCTCAAGTTCTCCATTGAGAAAAGCAGTTTTTACATCCATCTGATAAAGCTCCAAGTCCAATTGAGCAACAATAGCTAGTATGAGGCGAATTGAGGCAAACCTAACCACAGGGGAAAAAGTTTCCTCATAATCAATGCCCTCTCGTTGGGTGTAGCCCTTAGCCACTAATCGAGCCTTGAATCTCTCAATAGATTCATCCGCCTTTCTTTTGATCTTGAGAACCCACTTATTCCCAATTGCCTTTCGGCCTGGCGGCAAGTCAACCAAGTCCCAGACATGATTAACTTTCATCAACTCCAACTCTTCCTTTATTGCTTTCAACCATTCCTTTGAGCTTGACCCTGCAAGAGCTTCCTGCACGCTCTTTGGTTCATGCTCATCGACTGAAGTCATCTCACAGTCGATCTCTTCAGGAGTTACCATGTAGGCTTCATCCTCTTTGTCAAAACGTCGACGAGGAACTAGCCCTTGCCCACTACAGCGCAAGTGCATGTCAGATTGCTCAACGTCTAAGGTAGGTATCACATCTGCACTCCCACTCCCACTAGGATCTTCTGGATGAACCCCAGGTTCATTATCCAGAATCTGAATCCCTGGATTGACAAGACCACTATCTTGTATCTCAAAGAATTTCGATGATTCTTTGTTAACTCCTGAAAGAGATGGAAAATCATTCTGAATGTTGCATCCCTAGACTCAAGTTCCGTTCTCCTCTCACTCTCACTTAGTCCAATGAAGACATGGCCCTTTGAGGGTTCAGAATATCTCACAAAGACACACTTTCTTCCTCTGGGCCCAAGCTTTCCATATTGGTGAGAAGTAGAGTGAACATATGCTGCACATTCCCATGCACGCAAGTAACTCAAATCTGGCTTCCTTCTGGTCCACAACTCATATGGTGTGGAAGGAACCGATTTGGTTGGAACTCTATTGAGGATATAGGCCGCAGTCAGCAAAGCATCTCCCCAATAAGAGATGGGTAGATTTGCCTGCACCATCATGGATCTCACCATGTCTAGCAAGGTTCTATTCCTCCTCTCAGCAACCCCATTTTGTTGTGGAGTCCCTGAAATAGTAAGTTGTCTAGATATCCCCTTTTCATCACATAACCCTTTGAACATATCGAAGAGATACTCTCTACCTCTATCCGTTCTAAGAGTTTTAATCCTTTTATCTAACTAATTCTCAACTAAGCTCATGAATTTCTTAAAACATTCCAGAGCTTCTGACTTATGAGAAATTAGATAAATATGACCATACCATGTATAGTCATCTATGAATGTGATGAAATAAGACTGTCCTTTTCTAGTATGCACATTCATGGGTCCACACACATCTGAATGGATAAGTTCTAAAGGAAGAGAGGCTCTCAAAGCCTTTTTAAATGGTTTTCTAGTTGCTTTTTCCCGCTAGACATGACTCACAAGGTTGGCAAATCAGATAGTGAACCTTGGCCTAAGAGACCTTCTCTTGCCAATCTGTTCATCCTATCTAAGCCAATATGTCCTAGTCTAGTATGCCACAAATTAGAATCAATACACACAGTATTTTGGCAAACAAAAGCACTACTAGAAATAAATGAATAATCAATTGTATCCAATACAATGAAACCATTATTAAGAAAACCATAACCATAAACTGTATCACCCAGATACAAAACCAAAGAATTGTTTTCAAATACAACTCTAAAACCATGTCTCATAAACCACTCTTGTTTCTGTTCCCACCTCTGTTACTTTGCCTACACCACTAAGGTTGAGCTCTCTCCTTCTTGCGCTTGAAGTCTGCACCCTTACTAGTGCTTGCTTCAGCAGCAACTACTTCAGTGTTAGGGACATCGGCCAACATCCGATCCTCCTCTAGCTCAAGGTGCTTGGCAGCTTGATCAAATGTCTTGACCTCATCAACATGAGTCAAGAAGATCTTCATATGCTCCCAAGACTTAGGCAATGACTTGATGACTACAGACTTGCTCCTCATCAGTCTTTTGGCGCCCACATGTGCTCAACTTACTAATCATGTTGGACATGATGGTTATATGCTGCCTCATGGTGTGACCCTGGCGCAGCTTATAACCATCAAATGTGAGTCTGAGCTGGCGGCCTCTTGTGGTGGAAGTCCCTCCATACTGGAACTTCACTACCTCCCACAAAGACTTTGCAGTCCTATGCTTCTCAAATCGAAGAATCAGGTCATCCCTCATGGAGCTTAGGATACTAATCCTAGCTACCCATGTCCTTCCTCTTCTAGGCATTGTAAAGCTCAAGGTCCCTATAATACTGTGCAATGGTACCTTCCTTAGGTGGGGACATGGTCTAGTTTATGGTTTCCAGCATGTTCTGTTCTTCTAGGAGATATTGCACCTTTCGGTGCCAGAGGTCATAATACCTCTCATTCAGTTTATCTCCTTTCGCAAAGTTAGCAACAATGCTCTTGGTAGCAGCCATTTATTCTAGAGATATTACATACAAGAATGAGTTCAATTAAACTAGCATAAAACACAACTCATGCAACAGCAAATCATACTAGCATAGTCAACCTACGGGATAAGCATTTAAACCAAAAGAGATGCTTACAAACATTCAATCAAATTCTTATGCACACCCACATAGACTTAAAAAAGAGTTTTAATAAGGGGGAGGAAAGAGGGTGGAAAACCCTGAGGGGGGGGCAAAAAGGCCCGGGGGGGGGGGGGGGGGGGGGGGGGGGGGAAGCGAAGGGGGGGGGGGGGGGGGGGGGGGGGGGGGGGGGGGGGGGGGGGGGGGGAGGGGGGGGGTGGGTGGAGAAAAAGAAAAAAAGGAGGGGGGGAGGGAGGGGGGGGGAATGAATGAAGAAATGGGAAAGGTGATCTAGATAGCAGGACGCTGATAGTTTAGGTCTATCAGTATGTATCTGAACCTGAGTCTCAGATAGTATTCTCCTTGATCGATTGATCCGTCCCTCACCTTGTATAGTAGTGAGGTTTATATAGAGTGTACCTTCGAATCTCCTTCGTTGGATGCACTCGAGCCTTCTTCGGGTAGTCGTTGGATCTTATCGATAAGATCCGTTGAGCGATAGACTTCTACTAGTTTGGGCTAGTAGAGGACTCCTGAGATAACCGTTAGGTTATGCGATGGTTATCCCTTTGATGATGATTATCCGCAGCCGTCGCTTTGAGTCCGTCGTCATCGAGGTGATTACCCTAATCCATAAGTAAGATTAGGCACGCATGCAGCCGAATAATCTTTCTTCTTCAGCAAGCCATCTTCTGGATCCGGTTCGCTCGGGAGCGATTCGGTTTTCTCCGTCTCGACCGGGGTCGAGGGTCGGACCAGGTATGAACCCGGTCTGATCATAAACTCTCCATATCACGAGCCCCCCATACCAAGCGTTCGGTCGATCTCGAGGGCTTGGTTTTTAACTGGGTTCGTCGTTAGGTGATGATCTCTGCGTGCTTCATTAAATGTCATATCACATTTAATGCGGTGGTCACTTTTCCTCGAGCGTTGTGAGTGTAAGGCCACATGTCTTTGTTGCAGTTTATTTGTCGTGGCTCACGTCATCCAAGCGACGGTTTCCGAACGCCTATTTCGGATTCGTGATTTCAAACTTTCAAAACGTGTTTGAATCTTGATCATCAATTTTGAATCAATCTCGATCGTTCAGATTCCCGAACACTCGTACGGGAGTTTTAAAAGCGGTTCGTTGTCTTCGTAGGTTTCATTCTTCCTGTCTGGAATTTGAACCTTTGTCTTCTGCTTCGCGCCTTCCTGCTCTCAAGCTTCCGTCTCACTGAATCAGTAAGTTTACCGGTCTTTTCTTTTTGTAGTTTACTGAAACGAGTAATGGCGGACAATAGGGCTTCTTTAGTACCCCATGTTGGTGATAGCAGTGATGCTTTTGCTCCTCTTGCCCCCGAACAGTCGGATAGTGATAACAAAACCCTAACCGTCCTCTGGCAGGAGTTCGCTGAAGTTTCTCAAAAAGGTTTTGAAAGAAAAACCGAAACTTCTCCCCGTCCTTCTCGAGTCCGGATCTTCCAAGATCGTTGATTCCTCTAGGCAACCTCAAACCTCCGGGTCCAATGGTGGGCCCGGCTCGTTCCCTCCATTTATAATGGAGAAACTCTTCTTTCCGCTATCCAAGATTTTGACCTTCCTTCCTCATATCAGGTTAGGGCTCCCCACCCTGATGAGAGGGTTGATTCATCCCTTTCGGGTGAATTTTCTCTGTACATAGATACACTGGAAAGCGGGGTTCGCTTTCCCTTTTTTAATCCTTTATTTTCCGCAGCTTTGAATCACTGGAACATTTGTCCCGGAATGCTCCTCCCCAATAGCCGGCGTCTCATCGTCGGCTTCTTGGGTTTGTGTTTTGAGCTTGGCATCACGCCATCTCTTTCTCTTTTTGTACATTTTCATGTTCTTTCTATCTCCCATCCTCCCGGATGGGTCTTTCTTCCCAAACGCAATAAGGCTGAACTTGATTGGAG
Source organism: Hakea prostrata (assembly GCF_041222555.1). Taxonomy (NCBI): domain Eukaryota; kingdom Viridiplantae; phylum Streptophyta; class Magnoliopsida; order Proteales; family Proteaceae; genus Hakea; species Hakea prostrata. The sequence goes on along the minus strand of NC_142607.1, from coordinate 19,963,551 downwards.
GGGCAGCATCCTTGCCAAAGGAACTTGCCCTTCTAACCACAAAAGATGGCGCGAACGATACTTTTTTCTCGTCGAGCGCCTCCATCAGATCTTAACTTCCCGACCACCTGGAGGAGGTTTACTTCTTCGTCCGAAAGTAACCGGGGCCTTCCCTTATCCAAAGAAGACGAGGCGGCCATCATGAAGATCAAATCCATTCCGTGGTATCAAGAGATACATGGATATGAAATGGAGTATAACTCCATCCTTCAGTACTGGGGCTTGGCTCATTGTGAGCTTCTAACCATCATCCTTTGATTTGACTCGAAGTGATATGTCTTGAATTCGATTCTTGTCCTTCTTCTTTGCAAGTGCCTCTCCTAACGAACCCCGAAAGCCCGCGGGTGAAGGCCGCTAGGGCCGTTGTGACAGCCGAACAACGATCGCCTGTGGTCTTGACCGCAGATCAAGAGGCTTCTCTTCCTCTCCCGACCCCTCTTACAGGGGTATCGGGAATATCGAGCCCGTAGCTGATGCTCCGGGTAAAAGGAAGAAACCAATGGTGGAGAGGGCCACCGTTTCCTCCTCCGTCCGAACCAAGAGGAGGCATGACACAATTGATGCTCCCTCCAACAAAAAATCCAATGCTTCGACGGATGGTGAGGAAGTCTTCCTCCCCAGTGGACCCCGAAGATGACCGAAGTGGTCACTCGGGATCCCGAGAAAGCCGCAGAGTGGAGCTCTCTCGCCTTGCTCCTTCGATCGCCAGGAGTTTGAAGCCCCGGATGACACCTCCCTTGTGAGTCGATCTACAAGGTAACGGCCTTCTTGCTTATTTATGTTTTCATAATTTCTTATGACTTCTTCTGATATCTTCCATCTTCCCAGGAATGCCGTGTTGAGCTTTTATCAACACATGGAAGCATTGAGCCGTGTTGGTCGCACCAGCTCCTTGCTGCAAACTTGTGAAGAGAAATTGGCCAAGGCCAATTCTGAAATAGACCAGCTGACTGCAGCTACTGTAGAGCTGCAGAAAAAGCATGAGGAAGAAGTGACCTCCCTCAAGGAAGCCCTTGAAGCTTCAAGAATTCGTGTCTCTCGCTGCCGAGCTCGAGGCCGGAGAAGCAAAAGGCAGCTGCCACGTTGTTTGGTGACAGCCTTGAAATTAAGAGTAGGGATCTCGAAAAAACATCTGAAGTTGGCAATCCCTAGCAAGCCCGAGCATATAAAGCCAAACCTTCGGAAGGAGTGCATCCGGAAATACCTGGACAGCGTACCTTTCTCCGAATTGCTAGGTTTCTACAACATTCAAGCTTATCGCATGGGGCGTAACGACGTTTGGGAGCAGATCCTTGGAACGATCCCTGACTTCGACACTGCTCCTTTTCGTGAGGTATGCCACCCGGAGGTCTTCGGGAAAGTTGGTATGGATCTCCCAGACTGGGCCCAGGGAGTAGATGATCCTTTTCCAGCTGACCCTCAATATGAGGCATATCTAGATGACGAGCCGGCACTTCCAGAGGAGAAATCACAAGCCGAGTCTCAAGTTGTTGCTGTAGAGGATTCAGCCGATGCCATTCTTGAGGAAGGCTCTTCTCGAGATCCCAAGAAAAGTCATCCCGACCAGGGTCCCTTGGGCAACAATGAAGAAAAGGCTTAGGGTGTTGTTCCTTTGTAAAGATGTACCCTTATTTTAATGAATAGACATTTCTTTATTCATGTTGGCCTCAAAATTTCCCCATCTCTTGCCGAAGTATTGCCTTGAATATCAAAGTATTAATGATAAAACTTATCACTTAACTCTTCATTCTTCGCCGAATAATGGTCTTGTAGAAATATTGTGAAGATGCGTTTCGGGAAGATGCGTTAATCTTCCCCACTACTTCATTTATTGCAAAGTCCGCACGTTTCCCTTCGCGAAGTTCAAACGTTTTCCCGCTTTTTGTGTACCATTCACTGTTTCCAATGAATCGGAAATACCTCCATTATTTTAATGGCAAGTGCGACGATTGGAGGTTTCTCTCGCATCGTGCTCGCTTCCACATGTTTCCATGTGGCATCCCTTCGACCGTTGATCTTGCTTTTTGCGGATTTCAAGCGTTATTTCGATCCGGGTCGCCGGTTGTCCTTAGCCTTCAACCGTCGTCTTATACCCGAGGCTATTTAAAGCCTTGTGGGTACCCTCCATCTATCCCGACTTCGCAAGATAGATTTGCTAAAGTGCCAAAGCAACCTTTCGTCCTTCGGCCCGCCTCCGTATTCCTCGTACTTCGACGACGACAGCTCTATCCATTTCTGAACAAGTGAGTTTTTTGATTTCTCATCTCTTTCCCCTCTTCCCCCCAAAGTAAACTCACAAGTAGTTATACTTGAGGTTTAGTTTGTTGGTCTATCGGATGCTTTAGAAAACTAGGGTTTCCCCATTGTTGTCGCCGCTTATTTCTCAGATCGATACGGCGTTTTTTTTTTTTTTTTTTTTTTTTTTTTTGTATAGTGGCTCCCAAGATCAACCCGGACTTTATCGAGCAAAATCTCGCAAGAATAGCGTTCCGTCGGTGGTGATTGGGGCTAGTGCGGTGGTTTCAGCTAGTGAATCCTCCAAGCGTAAGGCGATCGCCTGGCGGTGAATCTTCAAGTCGATTCCCGCAGCTTTTGTTAATGCCGTCCTCGCGCCTTCCTTTGCCCGAAGTGACCGCTCGTCTTTCCCAGAAGATCTTGATCACTCCGTTGCCGATGGTGCCGGCGGCAACTCCGGTGAGCTCGGTGAGCCTGTCGGTGCACCCCCGAAGGAGACTCTTCGGGCATCCGAGGCAACTATGTTGGCGTCGATGAAGGTGTGGTCCCAAGCAGGTGCTGCTCCTATTTCTAACTCCAGTGCTTGTTTGGCATCCTCCTCCTCTCCTTCCCGAGTTGGAGGATTTTGCTACCAGGAAGCGCCGTCGGATGACAAGTGATGAAGCTCATCCTTCTCTTGGTGTAGTTCGTCCTTCTCATCCTTCGCTCGAATTAGTGTCAAACGAGTTTGATAGAGCGTTGGAATGGTGTACCACTGCTCGAATGACTTCCGAAAGCGCAGCTTCTTTCCAAACTTCCGATGAAGTCTTTATGAAGTCACCGGTGATGTAAGTCTTTCTTCATTATCCTCTCGGTTTTGAAAAATTACTTTTCTCGCTCCTCGCGAACTCGAAAGTTGTTTGCAGGAGTCTTGCTGGTAACTTCCACAACCAAGTGGAAGCAAGTTACTAGACTCAGAGGTTGAGCAATGAAGTTTCTAGGCTCAGGGAATCTCTGAAGCTAAAGATGTTGAGATTGCTCGCCTTCGGAATCTAGCTTGGGAGGTGGCAGGAGAAAAGAATTCAATGATTGGTCGTCTTCGGTAGATTTGGATGATGCCGGGGAGAAGATCCGGCGATCGGAACGGACAGTTGGAAAGTCAGGAGCTAAAGGATCTCAAACATTACCCGAAAGGCAAGCCGTCGTTCCTTTGCCCGAATCCCTTCCAACTGATGTTCGCAGAGCTTGCGTCTTCAAGTATTTACACAAGTAAGCCTTTTGTTGATATGCTGAATGCTTATAACTTGCAAAGCGCATCGGGATGGTGAGAACGAAGTATGGGAATCAATATTGAGGAAAGATACTCATTTTGATACAACTCCCTACAAGGCTGTTTGCCATCCCGAAGTATTTACCAACCCGGGTATTCCTCCTCCCGACCGGACCAAGGATAAGATTGATCCTCCACCTTCCAATCCGAGATATTATGCAATATCTGGAAGATTCTCCCTGTTTATTCTCCGCCTGGAAGAATTCAATTATGACGAGCTTGTGCCAAATGCGAGTTTGGTCGAGGACGATTCTTCTCCCGGACAAGCTGGGCAAAAAGTATGAAATTGCAAGGAGGATTTCTCCGAATATTGAAATATTTTTGTAATCCTCATTTCTTCTCTTCCTCACCAATGGTTGACTCATATGTTTGTTCTAGCAAAGTCGCGTCGATCTTGTATAACTTGTTAACAATCCACCGTAATGACTTTCTTCTTTGATCGAGATTGTATCCAGCTCTTGTAATTGTTTTGATACTCGGCCTCTTTGGATCTTCTCAAGAAATAAGAAATTACTTTATCTTGAACTTTGCTAGCCACTTGAATGGCCGTTGCATTAGGTCTTAGTTGTCGAAACAATGCCTACACTTAAGGATTTCCCGGAGAAATACAATAAGTCTGAGAAGGAACTCACTCGGGTTTTAAACCGATGCCTTATACTTAAGGATTTCCGGAGAAATACAATAAGTCTGAGAAGGAACTCACTCGGGTTTTAAACCGATGCCTTATACTTAAGGATTTCCGGAGAAATACAATAAGTCTGAGAAGGAACTCACTCGGGTTTTAAACCGATGCCTTATACTTAAGGATAATTCAAAAATTCAATAAGTCTCGAAGGAACTCACTCGGGTATCAAACCGACGCCTTGCAAAAGGAACTCACTCGGATTTTCATCCGATGCCCCGACTTAAGAAAGTTCGAAAGATTTTCCATAAGTGTTGAAGTGTTGAAGGACCCACACGAATTTCCATCCGATGCCTTATAGTTGGATCTTGTTCTTGAATGTGGTGTATGATGCTCCCCAATCAAAAGATAGTTTGTTGAAAACCAAAAATTGCATTGATTGAGTTGAAAATGATTACATCGCGAACAAAATTGAAATCATCTTCAAGGATAAAACTTTTTGAGATGCCTAGCATTCCACGAACGATCCATATGCCAACCTGAATGGAGTTTCTCCTGTAGGTGTTCGGGAACCGTAGTTCTATAAGCCCCGGGACATTATATAGTTCTTCGACCCCAAGAAGCTTTGTCAGGAGTCTTCTCTTTATTCCTTCCAGAGCGTTCGGTTAGTAACCTCTACCTGGCCATTGCTTTGGGGGGTATGCCACCGAGGACATACGATGCTCGATCATATATGTTCCATGGAATTGCTCAAATTGTGGACAATGAACCGAGTACCATGGTCGGTGACAATTATCTTTGGAATCCCAAAGCGATATATGATTGATTCAAGCACAAATTTCTCCACTTTTTTCTCAATAATTGTCGCCAGCAGTAATCGGCTTCTACCCATTTTGTGAAGTAATCAATTGCTACTATCAGATATTCCCGTCCGCCCGATGCCTTGGTGAATTTGCCCATGATATCAATCCACATTGCAAAGGGAATGGGATTTAGAATTGAAGTCATAATTTCCGCCGGGCGCTTCGATATTGTAGCATGAATTTGACAGTTACTACATCGACGAACGTAGTCCATAGCAGCTTCTTGGATCTTAGGCCAATATAACCCCCGACCTTAGAATTTTGTGGGCCGGGGCTCGCCACCCATGTGAGCGCCACAAATTCCTTCATGAACCTCAGCCAAAGCTGAGTTTGCTCCTTCGGGGCCTATACATCTCATAAGGGGTCCAGCATAAGATCTTTTATATAGTCTCCCAATCTGAATGACAAATCTAGCTGATCGAATCTTGATCAACCTTGCTTCTACTGGATCCTCGGGTAACTTGTCATCTCTTAGATATTCAATTATTGGATCCATCCAAAGAACGTTCGCTTCAATATAAGAAATTTCTTTCTCATGATAACTTGGAAAAGTTACCTCTTCAATGTAGACCGAAGGGTCTAGATTCTTTTCCTTGGCATTGGCTAGTCGGGATAGCTCATCTCACATCGAATTTTCATTCCTCGAAATCCGAGATATCTTCAAATTCGGAATTGGTTTTGAAATGCCCGCACTATCTCCCGATATTTTTGCAAGCGTGGTTCTTTAATGCCATACTCCCCCCGGACTTGGTTGACTATAAGCCGAGAGTCGCTATAAATAGTAACATCTGCAATAGCTAATGCCTTTGACAACCGAAGTCCCGCTTATCGGGCCTCGTACTCCGCTTCATTATTACTTGCATCAAATGCGAATCTCAAAGCATATCGAATAATAAATCCTCGCTGGACTTTTTAATAGAATTCCAGCCCCCGCTCCATCTTTATTACTCGAACCATCGACATATACCTCCCAAGTGGTTGGTATAATGGGATCCTCAATGGTGGGTTCCACCGGTGCAAAGAGTTTCTACTACAAAGTCGGCTAATACCCGAGCCTTGATTGCAGTCCCGGGCTTAAAGCTCACTTGGAACTCACTTAGCTCAACCGACCAGGATACCATCCTTCCGCACAAATCAGGTTTGTTAAGAACTTTACTAAGAGGAAAAGTTGTAAATACCTCAATTGGATGAGCTCGAAAATATGGCCTTAGCTTCCCGGCGGCCATCATGCGAGCCGGAGCTCGCTTCTCAATCTGCGAATATCTCGTCTCCGCATCCAAAGCAACACGTGGCTTACATAGTAAATCGGCCCACCGTTTCTTATCTTTTCCCGAACAAGTACCGCACCGACCGCGAGAAAGGGATGTCGCTAGATATAGCTGTAATATTTCCCCCTTCTCTCGGCCTCGGACAAGATCGGTGGTTGTCCAAGTGCTTCTTTTAATTCCTCAAAAGCTTTTCGGCACTCTTCAGTCCACTTTGCTTCCTTACTCGCCCTTCAGGTCTTTAAGTGCCTTAAAGAAAGGCAAACATTTCTCTCCGGACTTGGAGATAAATCGATTTAAGGCAAGCAACTCTCCTCGTCAAACATTGTACATCCCGAACGGTTTTGGGAGCCTCCATATCAATCGGAGCTTGTATTTTGGCAGGATTTGCCTCAATTCCCCTCTCGTGATACCATGAAACCCAAGAATTTGCCCGAGGAGACTCCAAAGGCACATTTTTCGGGGTTCAACTTCATTTGATGTTTCCTCGGCATTGAGAAAACCTCACCAAATCTGCAATGTGATTTGCTTTTGTAAAGCTTTTCACCAGCATGTCGTCAACATATGCTTCAACGTTCTTTCCTATCAGCTCTTTGAAAATCTTGTTGACGGCCCTCTCGATATGTTGCTCCTGCATTCTTCAGGCCAAAAGGCATGACCTTGTAATAATAGCTTTCACGATCAGTCATAAAAGCCGTATACTTCTCATCTTCCTTATCCATAAGGATCTGATTATACCCCGAGTAGGCATCCATGAAACTTAAAGTTTCATACCCTGTAGTAGCATCTATCAAGAGGTCAATCCGAGGCAACGGGTAGCAATCATTTGGGCAAGCTTTGTTTAGATCCGTGTAGTCCTGTACACATCCTCCACTTCCCATTCGCCTTTTTCACCATCACCACATTTGCCAACCAAGTTGGGCACTCGATTGGTTCTATGAAACCAGAATTCTTAAGTTTTTCAACTTCGTTCCGAACGGCTTCATACTTTTCAATAGAGAAATTTCTTCTTTTCTCGTATCACTAGTTTCGCCTTAGGGTCTATCCAGAGTTTGTGCTCGCAATGGCCCGATCGATCCCGTGCATGTCCTCCAGACCATGCGAATACATCCTTATTTTGTTGAAGAAATAACTTCAATTCATCTTTAAACTCTTCCACTGTTCGGACCCGACATAAGTAATCTTTTTCGCATCCTCGGTACACGCCTGGATTTGCTCCAGCTTTCTCCTCCACCGGTTCGGGCCTTTGCATCTCCGTCTCTTCTCGATCATCTCGAACTTCTATGGGGAGGGCAAGAACCTTCTTCGGACCCTCCTTGTCTTTTAAATAGGCAACATAACACCGCCGAGAGATCTTCCGGGTCGAGGAGACTTGACCGATTCCCATATCGGTCGGGAATTTTATCTTCAGGTGCTTTGTCGAAACAATAGCACCTATTTTGGATAAAGATGGTCGCCCAAGAATCATATTATAGGCTGGTAGTTCTCGAACCACCGGAAAATTGATTCGGACAGCTTGTTCTTTGGGAAAACTTCCAATGGAAAGATCCAACCGAACCGATCCTTCGGCTCACCGCAGATGACCCCGCAAAGCCATATAGGTGTGTTGATGAAGGTTTCATCAAATCTTTATCCACCTTCAATTTTTGATACACTTCGTAAGAAATCCAGGTCACTGCAGACCCGTATCAATCAATACTCTATGCACTTCCCGCCGTGCAATCTCTACCTTGATGACTATAGCATCATCATGAGGTAAACAAACATCTCTCTCGTCTTCTTCGCTAAAGGTGATAGAATCTTCACCATTTAGCTTCTTCCGCTTCGCGCCTCTCCGGCTCCAACAAATTTGGATTTGGTTTTTAAACTCCGGAATGATTCGGGCTCTGGACCCCCGAAGATGGTAAGGATCGGTGACCGAGTAGCAGCTTCAATCACCTCCTTGCCTTTTTTGGACTTCGGGGCCTCCCTTGATCGTTCTGAACTAACCGAACGATTCCTTTTAGGGGCAGCCGCACGTGGCCCGCGTGGCCTCCTCCCTTCTCCCCGCTAACAAAACGGGACAGATGTCCCCGAGATATCAATCTCTCAATATCCGCCTTCAGATGACGACAGTCATTAGTGTAATGACCATACTTCTTGTGGAATCAGCAATACTTTTCCCGATCCCGCCGCTCTCTCGGGTTTCAAAAGAATTTTAGGCGGCCACTTCAAAATATTTTTTCTTTTGAGGATATTCAAAATATCGGCCCAAGGAGCATTCAATGGAGTGTACTCACTCTCGCCGGGGATCTTTGGCGCCAAGGTTGGGATCTTCCAACCCGATCACGAACATTCTTCTTTGGCTTCTCGCTTTCGCTCAGAGCCTTTTGTTCCTTATTGGAGAATTTATTATCTCCTTGGCGCGCATCTAGAATCTCCATGACTTCAGCCTACTTCGGCATCTCTGTACCAACTCAAAGCATAAGTCGTGGGTATATCCCGTAGTAATAACTCCAGGAGCTTCCGATTTGTGAGTCCCGTGAATAGAGCGGTTCTGCTACACTGCTCATCCAAGTTTTCTATCTCCATCGTATCTTTGTTGAATCTTTTCGGAAACTCTCCGATCGATTCGCTCTTTCCCCGTTTGACAAGAAACAAGGTTTCTTCCGTTTTCTTGACTCGTATCCCACTCCGAATCGCCCTATGAATTGGCGTGCCAATTCGTCAAAGTTTACGATCCTTCCCGAGGGGAGGTTAGAAAACCACTTTTGTGCCGCTCCAATTAGAGATGATCCGAAAACCCCGCATAAAATTTCATCGAATTACCCGAAACAGCCATGGTCTGTTGGTAATAACCAATGTGAGCTGTTGGATCTCCGGAGCCATCGAATGTTGCGAAGGTAGGCAAACGGAAGTTATGGGGAAACCGATATCCCGCGATTGGCTCAAGAAAGGAGTCTTCCGAATGACCGAGTAAATATCCTCGGTTATTCTTCCCTTAGCCAATTGCCCTAACTTCTCATTGATGTTGGCCAATTCTTGACCAATTTGGGTCGGGTGATCTTCAGCAATACGATCACGACCTCGATTAACACGATCATCACGTGCTACTCGATCATCACGAACAGCCCGTCCTTCACGAACGTTTCTCTCGTCCACGAATCGCTCGATCATCACGAACGGTTCTTCCGACAAGTGGGTGAGTGAGTTCTTACCCAAGAATCCAACCTTGTATTTGAATTGGTTGTACTCTCTTGCGGTCTATCGAACCGATCGCCTCGCCTTGGTTGATCATCAATCCTTCGAAGTCCTCGGTCTCCTTCACGGAAATTCTGATCGACATTCCGGTCTTCAGCCATTCTTTGGTCACGTGGCAATGCACGTCTCCCCGAGTTGTGTTGATCGTGTTCTTGTGGTAAAACCACTCGCCCGGTGAGCAAGCGGAGTGCTTGGCTCACCTCCAAGAGTTGAATCTTTACCTGATCCAATTGATCTTGGATTGTATCGGGGAGGAAGATTACGTCCTCCCTAGCCTTTATCCACTTCGATAGGATTTTGGCTTTCCTGGGAATATCTCCGGATTATTCACCCCGGTATCTCGAACACCGGAATTGCGTTGTGCGGCGGCTGCTGCAGCTGCTGATCTAGTCACCATGGCTTTTTCAAGTCTTTACCACAGACGGCGCCAAATGATGCGTCCAAAATCTGCTCAGCCCTTGGATCTCCACGTGATGTCCTGCAAAACGAAAGCGTCAGATGTGGCCCGACCCATTGGGGTCGGGAGTCCACCTCCGAAGGCTAAGTCGGTTGATGAACTTAATCACAAACGGCTCTGCTAGAAGCACAGAGCTAATGAATGAAGAAACGGGAAAGGTGATCTAGATAGCAGGACGCTGGTAGTTCGCTCGGGAGCGATTCGGTTTTCTCCGTCTTGACCGGGGTCGAGGGTCGGACCAGGTATGAACCCGGTCTAATCATAAACTCTCCATATCACCCATAAATAAAAAATAGTTTTATTAAAATAAAACATGCAATCATGTTAATGCTATGAGGTGGTTCACACAGAACACTTCTACCTCATTAGCTCCCACTAGGCCCCATTAGGCCCTCAATGCTCTAACATCACATAGATTGTGAGCCATTGATGTCCAATAAATAGAAACACATTCATAACTAGACAAAAAACTCAGACGGATTCTGAGACGGATCACCCTCTAACAATCCGTCTGAGACCGCTCTCCGTCTGGGAGTCCATCTGCCCAGACAGATTCTGAGACGGCGCACCATCTGAGAGTCCGTCTGGTACACGGACATCAATGCCCCATTTAACGATTTTTTTTTCAAAAAAAAAGGAAAATCAAGTTTTTTTTTTTTTTCCTTTCAAAAAAACATCCAAAAACACATGAAAAAAAATCCAGCATTAAATCTTAAACAAAAATTATCATCATGGATTATTAATTCATGCAAATCTTCATTAGGGAAATTCACAAGGATCCTCCCACTCGGATCCGAACAAAAAATAAAGGTTTCCAAAAACCCTATCAATTCTCCCATGGGTTTTGTATTAAACCTTGGATTCTCCGTAAACCCTTGATCCTCCCATTGGATCCATACAATGAAATTAAACAATGGGGAGGAACAAAAAAACCGTGAGAACCAATGGCTCTGATGCCAATATTGGTAATACTCCAAAATTAGTTCAATTCAATTAATTGATGGGGAAAGATTCCTTACCTGGATTCGCTTTCCCTTTTGTGAAGTATTCGCAGCGGAAGTAAATCTGAATCCACGTTCTTGTTCCACCACCAAATCTCTACCGGGATGATTCCACAATCACAAGGAAAGGGAAGTATTTCCACAACCCAAATGCCGTGGGGAAAGGATGGGATAGTGATCTAAAGCAAAGGAAGTAAACCTCCAATGGGTTTCTCCTTCCTGCGTTTCTTGGAGAAAGGGAGAGAGAGATGGGAGACGCCGTTTCTGGAAAACTTACGGAATGCAATCACACTCAATTATTCGGTGGTTACCAAATATATAACCCTATTTTGTAACCGCCCTAATAGTGAGTTTCCAAATTTGCCCTTGGGCATTTAATTTATTAATTATATTAATAAATTCCAACATACTTAGACTCAACTAAGTGAGGGAAATCAATAGTAAATAAGTAAAATACAATTTTAGACATCTTTGTTAATGTCTAAAGGTTTAAAAGTTTCAATAGAAAAGGGTCTTTTAGGTAAAGAAAATTTAGCCATCTCCCCTTAGTTTGCTTTTATAATGATAGGTAATAGTTCGTGCTTTTATAATAGCAGGTATAGATATATGATATAATTGATTAAATTTTGAAATTGTGGATGAACTATAGATGTTTATATTTATTTCGAATATGATTAGTACACTTAATTCCTCTTATAAGTAGGTATTTTGGACATATACTACTTGTGTGTCGATATCAATCGTCTGAGTTGGTGAACATTTAGATGTTACCTTTTATATTAAGGTTTCAGGAAACTTGAAATTTTGAAAGTGAGCATTTTCATTAAGGTTAATCAGGTTCAGTCAAGGCCAACCCACCTTGCATGATAAGATTCAATCAAGGTAAGGTTGGGCTAGGCTTAAATTGGCAAGATAGGACTTGGGTTGAGACTTTTCTAATATCATGTCAGGGTGGCAAGCATGCACTAAGCTAAAAGGTCTTAGGGTTGGACTTAGGCTTGAAAGAACCCGCCCAACCCAGCCCTATATCACCCCCCACTCCTCCTTTTTTACGAAAAGAAGCTTCATTAAAAGCAAAATAGAGAGATAACAGAGACTCGATTACCCTGTTGACAACCTTCTTTCAGGGTAATCCAAAATCCAAATACAACAAGTTGTTAAACATAACAACACAAGACCCATAAGGGTTAGCACCAAACATAATAGCTGCTGATGCATATCAGTTATGTTGATGCTGCACCCGACTGAGCCCCCTTTAAGCTGAAGATGATGAGTCTTGCAAAAAGAGTTAGACGCGGGACGGCTAGATTATCGGGCAACCGCCTTCGATGGCTAAGTCAAACAGTGAACAATCTAAGATCTCGTACCAAGATTACACAAGACGAAGCTCAGAATGTATTGGATGCTTATCGGAGGGGTATGTCTCCTATCTTATACCGTTAATGTTACCTTTTATGTATTTGGTAGGTCTACCCGATGGAGGCTGTCATTTCTACTGAGATCACGCCTTCCTGTCGTCGATCCCGCTCAATCAATGACGGAGTTGACTTTCCTCATTGAGAAGGGTTGCCATATTAGTAGAGGATACATCGCGCTCGGGTCCAATCACTCGGCTCTTGTCCCGACTGAGTGTGTGGAGCCCCATTCAGGTCTACCCCATCGGGTCGGAAACTTCCATATCATAAGCCCCCTATCCCATTCGTTGTTTACAACGCATGGGATAGCAGGGGGGTGGGGGGGGGGGGGGGGTTTTGGCCCCCCCGGGGGGGGGGGGGGGGGGTGGCGGGGGGGGGGTGGGGGGGGGAGGGGAGGGGGGGGGGTGGGGTAAGCCCCCAAAAAAAAAAAAAAAAAAAATATGGATAGAAATAATTGATGGTGGGGAGAAAGAAAAATAAAAAATAGAGGAAGAGGAGGGAAGAAAGATATAAATAAGAGTACTAAATATAATCAGAGTGTCTAAATCAAATAAGTAAAGTGAGGCGAAATCCCACTCTACAACCAGCGGAAATGTAGTTCTAAAAGAGAAGAAACAGAATAGAATCTAATCCCAATAGCAGGTACAATAGGTAACTAAGTTGTTCTCAATCTTATAGACAATATCCCTATAAGTATAAATCTCATAAATGGCACAAGGGCGCTTCCACTCTATGGTCGGACTAAGCATCGTAAGGAGCATAACCACTCGCGGAATCTTCAGTGTAATTGTCGTAACCGCAATCACTTTCCTGGAGATATGCCTCTTCTCCTTGCGCTCTTCATACAAGCAGTCATGATACTCAGAACCTGTAGAGTAGTCTAACAAGCATTGTACAAAAGGAATGAGTTTCAAAGAAACTCAGTAAAACAGTTAAATCCATAATAACATAAATGGCAGGATTACAAAACAAACATAAATGCAATATGGTATGAGACAAACAATGAATGTATGAATCTAACTCTATGTATGCTGGTCTCTAATGGCAGACATGCTTTAAGTCATAGCACCGTACTTCTTTAGGAAAGTCTCAATCACTCATCATCATTTGGTAATGGGTCCTTCATCCCTCAGGATATTCCATGGCTGGGGTATAGGTCACCACTCTCTCACATCACCTGTAAAATCCAGCTTTTACCTAACCTTGACCCGACCCGGTCATTGTAATGTTTGTAGGTCCAAAGACCCGAAGTGGTGGTAGGAAGGACTTATGGGCCCTACTGGTTGATGACGTTATGTCGGGATTCCAGTTTATGGACATTGATGATGCTACTCCTTCCTTGAGCACATTACCAGTGTTAAGTTAGAATCTGTGCACTGATGAAGAGCGAGACAGTTGAAATAGCAAACGGACTCCTGTGCATAATCCGAAGGTACTCCCTGAAACTAGACCTCTTGAGTGAACTGTAGGAGAAAACCCCATGCAATTTGACCTTGTATAGCCCTCCAAGTCCGCACCTAAAGTTGCTGAACTATTCTGTAAAAATTCTGCAGAGTTTGTTTTGGTCGATACTATTGGTCGATACCATCGACCAAAGGTATCGACCAACAAGTCTCAGTTGAGCCAGCATTTAAAGATTCTTAGAATATTCTTTTCTATTTATTTATTCCTCGAGACTGGAGCCCTATCCTCGCGTCTTTAACATCTAGGAACGTGAGAGAGCCTCCCAAGAACTCCTCCTTGGTAGTGGTGAAGCATCTTCTTCATCAATCATTGCCAACCACTTATTCTTACTTTCTTGTTCCACTTTAAAGGTATGACTCTCTCTCCTAATCACTTTCTCACTCATCTTTTCTCTATTTTACTGTTGGGACCATGGTCAAGGTGCTGCAACCTTGCATACACCTTGCCATGAACCTTCTAAACCCCATACAATGTTGTTTTCACCGATATGACTATGATTGATTCACCTCATGATCATTGACTACACATTTCCATGATTTATTGCTTACCAACTTGCTTTATTTACCAAAACTGAGATGAAGCTCGTGATTTACTTAATCTATACCTTGCATATGTGCTCCATGTTACTTCTAAACGATTCCCTACCTAATCCCCCATGTTTTCCCCCTAATTTGCATTGAGTTATAGCCAATGCTATGATCTACAACTCTTAACCTTAATATGTCAATTTGGGGATTTCCAAATGGACCATTGGATTATGAAAGTTTCTTGATAATTAGTGTCCCCATGTTGTGCTTAGACTATCCTCCAAGTTTCATGTCAAGCCGAGACCCGGAAGACCAAATCTGGGCAAGAATCCAAAAAGCCAGCTTGCTGTCCTGGAATTGATTTGGTCGATACTATTGGTCGATACTATCGACCAAATGTATCGACCAATAGAGTTGCTGTCAGCAACTTTTGCCTAGTTCTGATTCGTTTGATCTCCGATTGTTCTGATTTCTTCTCTAACCTTTCATATATGCTTGTTTAGGACTTTAAGACTATTTGGGCCACTGCTTGTGATCTTGGACCATTCGCTTCTCCGATTCAAGGTAAGGATAGTTATCGATGTAATTACCTAGGATATGGAAATCTTGACTTGGTATTCCTAACCTAGTAAATATAGTTTCTATTTTATATTCTTATCATGTTAGACTTGCTACATATGTCTTTTAACAGTAGCTTTGTGTTTACATTATATTACTTCAATGTTTTATCATGTTTATCAATTTCAATATATGATGATTTATGACAATGTCATGAATTGAATGTTTATTATGACGTTGTATCTTGTGAACTGATATGATGAACTTGGGCATGTGATTGCTTAAGTATAACTTGGGATTAAGGGGTACCCTACTGGTGCTTCTGTCCTTGGACATCGGAGGGAATAGTATGGGATGTTCTCCGAAGATGTCCATTGACGCTTTCCCGGGTTATTGAATGACATGCATAGGATTTGTCTAGATGTATGGCTAGGATGTCCCTATCATATCAGACCCGATTCGGAAGGGCATTGAGACCGAACAACCCGTGGTAGTAGTGTGGATTTGTGGGCGCTCAAGACCGGTATCCACTCCGTGAGAGGACATAAATTGCATTACGGTTACCCGAAAGGGGCCATTTATTGGTAGGGTTACAAATGGCTAGACTTGGGCTCACGGGCACTCAAGACCGGTGAAATGATCCGTGAGAGGGACGTGAGAGCTTCCCGTTTACCATTTGTTAATGACCAATAGGGTTGATGAGTCCGGTGAGTAATATCAGTGACTCTAGTGTGAAGGATACCGGAAAGGATCCCGAGAGGGGAGGAATGGAAGTATCTCGGAACGGCATGATATGATTAAGTAGATGACTTGCATTGGGCTAGGCTATACCCTGACATGCGCCAATACTTAGACCAAACGGTGATATGAGAGAGCGGTGACCGAAACCCCAACCATGGATTTGTCCGAGAGGGATGCAGGACCCAATTCCCCCCGGTGATGAGTGACTGAGACTACCTAAAGAAGTATGGTGCTATGACTTAAAGCATGTCTACCATAGATGACCAGCATACTTAGAATAAAGTCATATTGCATTATATGCCTCATATCATCTCGCATCATTTTATGATTATCTTGTGGTTTATGTGTGGTGGGATAACTTCCTTGCTGAGTTCTTTTGAACTCATTCCTTTTCTCGTTGCAATATTTTGTTAGGCTATTCTACAAGTGATTACTCTGATGGCACCCTCCCTGAGGCGGACCCGGATACCTCATACTACCATCCGGAGGCTGGCTATGTTGAAGACTTCGGTGACCATACCGAAGAAGATTACTAGGCGTACCAGGGTTAGCCCCGGAGTTGTATGGGAGCAGTCATGTTGGGTCTCCATGATCCTCAACTTTGAAGAAGATATATTTATTATAGAGGAGACTTATGAGTAGTTACCCCTTCTTTTGTGACAGTATACTTAGAGAAATTGTAATAACTTTAACTTACCTTTATAACTTGAGATGTGTACTTAACTAAATTTTGACCTCACTTCCGTTTGGTGAAGGAGTGGATTCCGCCCACTGCCTTCTTAATTTATCTGATTTGATATTTATTTCCGCACTCTGATTATGTCTGACTCCTTATTTCTGAATTCCATGATCATTCATTGTTAGTTTATGATTATTATCTGTTCATGATTGTATTATCGTCGATGTGGATTATGTGGTCCCTGAACTATGGATCTTCGGGGCTGTGGATCACATCCCGAGTATGCCAGATAGGGTACCGGCTGGGTGGATGTGACATCACCATTGGTCTAAGTACCGGCGCATGTCAGGGTTAAAGCCTAGCCAAATGCAAGTCTTCTACTCAGCTACATCAAGTCAGATCCAGATACGTCCATTCCTCGCCCCTGGCGATCCTTTCCGGTATCCTTCACACTAGAGTCCTCATAGTCCCTGACTACGGACTCATCAACCCTATTGGTCATCCACATATGGTAAACGGGAAGCTCTCACGTCCTCTCACGGGTTGGTTACCGGTCTTGAGCGCCCGTGAGCCCAAGTCTAACCATATGCAACCCTACCGATAAATGGCCCCCACAATGTGATTCCTGTCCTCTCACGGGTTGGTTACCGGTCTTGAGCGCCCATGAATTCCCATTGCTACCACGGGTCATTCGGTCTCAATACCCCTCCGATTAGGGTCTGACATAACAGGACATCCTAGCCAAACACTACTAGACAGTCCTAAATATGACATCCAACAGTTTAGGAAGGTGTCCAAAGGGCATCTCCGAAAACATCCCATAATATTCCCGTAGTAGTCCTAGGACAGAAGTGTCAAAAGGAACACCTCTCCTTTCCAAACCATACTTAAGCATACACAAGCATCAATTCATAACATCACATATATGGTAACTTCATATATGGAAAGAAATCAATAATTACAATCAACTTATGTATAACTGGTAAGTAAATCATACATGAGTCAATTTAATATAAACAAGTAATGTTACTGATATCAAGACAGTACCACAGTAGTATAACATTATAAGAATCTAATTAAAGAAATAAATTAACAAGATTCAAATATAGAAACTAAGATATGCAATTTATGTTGTTAAGGAAGTAACCATCCTTACCTTTTATAACTTGCAAAGGAATCTTAAGAAATCAAGTAAGATCTTGACAAACTTGAGAAGAAGGTCCTAAACAAGTGTATACAATATATTAGGAAAGATCCCTAACAGAAAATGTGAAATCCAACCCAAACCTAGCCAGAACACCCTATCTATTTTGGGTGAAGAAAGGTTAGTTTAATGTTACATCTTGAAGTTGGACCTTGATTTCAGTGTTCTGTCTCCTTCTTATCTCTTTTCTTCTTCTTACTGTTCTATCTTGATGTTTTGATTGTGGAGAAGGTGTTACACTACTATAACTACCTATTCTCTAATCTTCTTATGTCTTAGAGTGAACTCCCAATCACTCTATGCATTCCTTGAAACCACATGGTGAATCTCCTCAATTCTTCACTGATTTTGGTTGAGTTTTGGATATCATGATCATTCTACTGTAGCTTCTTTTCTAACTAATGTTTAACATGTTTGATCTTAGCCTTACTGCTGTTCTAATGTATTTCATCTCTTTGAATCAATTCCCCTTTCTTTCTAGCCATTTTAGCCTTCTATGTTTACCATTGATATAAGCATTCTAGTAAGTTTCTATTTTTGATTCCTCTCATTCTAGGATTAGTATTCTTTTGATTTTCTATTTAGTTATTCTTGCCTCTAATATGTTCTTGATATTGTATTAGAGTGAAGCCTTGTTCTCTCTAATTCTTCCCTTGAATCCATGCTGAGTTTGCTATGAGAACCATGTTGTTCCCAATTTAGAAACTCATGTTCCCAAATTATAAAGTACTGATTTTTGGACCATGGATGATGCCCAATTCATGCTAGATAGTCTTATTATGTTTGTGTGAAGTTCCCTTTCGAATTTCGGATCAATCAGACTTCAAACGAAGAAGTTATGACCAAAAAAAAAGGTAATCTGCCTTCCTGTCTCTATTGGTCGACCGATTGGTCGACCGGGCCAATAGACCAATCCAATCGACCAATGAGATCTGTTTTCCAGATTTAGGTCTTTCTTGCTCTATTTAAGTCCAATCTCGGGATTAGTTCGTCTCCTCTGCCTCAGAAGCCTCTGAAACGAGTTAGAACTCCATTATAATCAAATTCCTTGCATCCTTGGTTGATCCCTCGCAAGAACTCAAGTAATCTTCTTCCTCTTGCATCAAAGGTATGTCTACACTCTCTTCTTCTTCTCCATCTCTGTTTTTCTTTCCTTTTTTGGCTGTGATGCGTCCAAAATCTGCTCGGGAAGAGCCCAGGGACCCCCCCGAAACGCCCCCACAAAAAAACAGGGGGGGGGGGCGGCGCGGGGGGGGGGGGGGGCGCGCGCGCGGCGGGGGGGGGGGGGAGGAAAATAAAAACAAACGCGCGGGGGGGAAGGGGGAGGCATGAATGAAGAAATGGGAAAGGTGATCTAGATAGCAGGACGCTGATAGTTGAGGTCTATCAGTATGTATCTGAACCTGAGTTTCAGATAGTATTCTCCTTGATCAATTGATCCGTTCCTCACCATGTATAGTAGTGAGGTTTATATAGAGTGTACCTTCGAATCTCCTTCGTTGGATGCACTCGAGCCTTCTTCGGGTAGTCGTTGGATCTTATCAATAAGACCCGTTGAGCGATAGACTTCTACTAGTTTGGGCTAGTAGAGGACTCCTGAGATAACCGTTAGGTTATGTGATAGTTACCCCTTTGATGATGATTATCCGCAGCCGTCGGCTTGAGTCTCGCTGTCATCGTGGTGATTACCCTAATCCATAAGTAAGATTAGGGCACGCTTGCAGCAGAATAATATTTCTTCTTCAGCAAGCCATCTTCTGGATCCGGTTCGCTAGGGAGCAATTCGATTTTCTCCGTCTCGACAGGGGTCGAGGGTCGGACCAGGTGTGAACCCGGTCTGATCATAAACTCTCCATATCACGAGCCCCCTAGACCAAGCGTTCGGTTGATCCCGAGGGTTTGGTTTTTAACTGGGTTCGTCGTCAAGTGATGATCTCTGCGTGCTTCATTAAATGTCATATCACATTTAATGCGGTGGTCACTTTTCCTCGAGCGTTGTGAGTGTAAGGCCACATGTCTCCGTTGCAGTTGATCTGTCGTGGCTCACGTCATCCAAGTGACGGTTTCCGAACGCCTATTTCGGATTCTTGAGTTCAAACTTTCAAAACGTCTTTCAATCTTGATCGTCAATTTTGAATCAATCTCGATCGTTCAGATTCCCGAACACTCGTGCGGGAGTTTTAAAAGCGGTTCGTTGTCTTCGTAGGTTTCATTCTTCCCGTCTGGAATTTGAACCTTTGTCGTCCGCTTTGCGCCTTCCCCGCTCTCAAGCTTCCGTCTCACCGAATCAGTAAGTTTACCGATCTTTTCTTTTTGTAGTTTATCGAAACGAGTAATGGCGGACGATAGGGCTTCTTTAGTATCCCATGCTGGTGATAGCAGTGATGCTTTTGCTTCTCCCCGCCCCGAACAATCGGATAGTGATAACAAAACCCTAACCGTCCTCTGGGCAGGAGTTCGCTGAAGTTTCTCAAAAAGGTTTTGAAAGAAAAACCGAAACTTCTCCCCGTCCTTGTCGAGTCCGGATCTTCCAAGATCGTTGATTCCTCTAGGCAACCTCAAACCTCCGGGTCCAATAGTGGGCCTGGCTCTGTTCCCCTCCATTTATAATGGAGAAACTCTTCTTTCCGCTGTCCAAGATTTTGACCTTCCTTCCTCATATCAAGTTAGGGCTCCCCACCCCGATGAGAGGGTTGATTCATCCCTTTCGGGTGAATTTTCTCTCGTACATAGATACACCGGAAAGCGGGGTTCGCTTTCCCTTTTTTAATCCTTTATTTTCCGCAGTTTTGAACCACCGGAACATTTGTCCCGGAATGCTCCTCCCCAATAGCCGGCGTCTCATCGTCGCCTTCTCGGGTTTGTGTTTTGAGCTTGGCATCACGCCATCTCTTCTCTTTTTGTACATTTTCATATTCTTTCTATCTCCCATCCTCCCGGATGGGTCTTTCTTTCCAAGCGCAATAGGGCTGAACTTGATTGGAGGGGCAGCATCCTCGCCAAAGGAACTTGCCCTTCTAACCACAAAAGATGGCGCGAACGATATTTTTTTCTGTCGAGCGCCTCCATCAGATCTTAACTTCCCGACCACCGGAGGAGGTTTACTTCTTCGTCCGAAAGTAACCGGGGCCTTCCCTTATCCAAAGAAGACGAGGCGGCCATCAGGAAGATCAAATCCATTCCGTGGTATCAAGAGATACATGGATATGAAATGGAGTATAACTCCATCCTTCAGTACTGGGGCTTGGCTCATTGTGAGCTTCTAACCATCATCCTTTGATTTGATCAAGTGAAATGTCTTGAATTTTGATCCTTGTCCTTCTTCATTGCAAGTGCCTCCCGTAACGAACCCCGAAAGCCTCGCGGGTGAAGGCCGCTAGAGCCGTTGTGACAGCCGAACAACGATCCCCCGTGGTCTTGACCGCAGATCAAGAGGCTTCTCTTCCCTCTCCCGACCCCTCTTACAGTGGGTATCGGGAATATCGTGCATGTAGCTGATGCTTCGGGTAAAGGGAAGAAACCAATGGTGGAGAGGGCCACCGTCTCCTCCTCCGTCCGAACCAAGAGGAGGCATGACACAATTGATGCTCCCTCCAACAAAAAATCCAAAGCTTCGACGGATAGTGAGGAAGTCTTCCTCCCCCCTGGACCCCGAAGATGACCGACAGTGGTCACTCGGATCCCGAGAAAGCCGCAGAGTGGAGCTCTCTCGCCTTGCTCCTTTCGATCGCCAGGAGTTTGAAGCCCCGGATGACACCTCCCTTGTGAGTCAATCTACAAGGTAACGGTCTTCTCGCTTATTTATGTTCTCATAATTTCTTATGACTTCTTCTCGATATCTTCTGTCTTCCCGAGAATGCCGTGTTGAGCTTTTATCAACACATGGAAGCTTTGAGCCGTGTTGGTCGCACACCACCTCCTTGCCGCAAACTTGTGAAGAGAAATTGGCCAAGGCCAATTCCGAAATAGACCAGCTGACCGCAGCCATCGTAGAGTTGCAGAAAAGCATGAGGAAGAAGTGACCTCCCTCAAGGAAGCCCTTGAAGCTTCAAGAATTCGTGTCTTTGGCGCCGAGCGAGGCCGAGAAGCGAAAGGCAGCTGCCACGTTGTTTGGTGACAGCCTTGAAAATAAGAGTAGGGATCTCGAAAAACATCTGAAGTTGGCAATCCCTAGCAAGCCTAAGCATATCAAGCCAAACCTTCGGAAGGAGTGCATCCGGAAATACCTGGACAGCGTACCTTTCTCCGAATTGCTAGGTTTCTACAACATTCAGGCTTATCGCATGGGGCAGAACGACGTTTGGGAGCAGATCCTTGGAATGATCCCTGACTTCGACACTGCTCCTTTTCGTGAGGTATGCCGCCCAGAGGTCTTCGGGAAAGTTGGTATGGATCTCCCAGACTGGGCCCAGGGAGTAGATGATCCTTTTCCAGCTGACCCTCAATATGAGGCATATCTAGATGACGAGCCGGCACTTCCAGAGGAGAAATCACAAGCCGAGTCTCAAGTTGTTGCTGTAGAGGATTCAGCCGATGACATTCTTGAGGAAGGCTCTTCTCAGGATCCTGAGAAAAGTCATCCCGACCAGGGTCCCTTGGGCAACAATGAAGAAAAGGCTTAGGGCGTTGTCCTTTTGTAAAGATGTACCCTCATTTTAATGAATAGACATTTCTTTACTCATATTGGTCTCAAAATTTCCCCATCTCTTGCCGAAGTATTGCCTTGAATATCAAAGTATTAATGATAAAACTTATCACTTAACTCTTCATTCCTCGCCGAATAATGATCTTGTAGAAATATTGTGAAGATGCGTTTCGGGAAGATGCGTTAATCTTCCCCACTACTTCATTTATTGCAAAGTCCGCACGTTTCCCTTCTGCGAAGTTCAAACGTTTTCGCTTTTTGTGTACCATTCATTGTTTCCAATGAATCGGAAATACCTCCATTATTTTAATGGCAGTGCGACGATTGGAGGTTTCTTTGTACCAGGTGCTCGCTTCCACATGTTCCCATGTGGCATCCCTTCGACCGTTGATCTTGCCTTTTAAGGATTTCGAAGCGTCGTTTCGATCTGGGTCGTCGGTTGTCCTTAGCCTTCAACCGTCGTCGTATACCTGAGGCTATTTAAAGCCTTCGTGGGTACCCTCCATCTATCCTGACTTCTGCAAGATAGATTTGCTGAAGTGCCAAAGCAACCTTTCGTCCTTCGGCCTGCCTCCGTATTCCTCGTACTTCGACGACAGCTCTATCCATTTCTGAACAAGTGAGTTTTAGATTTCTCATCTCCTTCCCCTTTTCCCCCCAATAGTAAACTGCACAGTAGTTATACTTGGGGTTTAGTTTTTTGGTCAGTCAGATGCTGTAGAAAACTAGGGTTTCCCCATTGTTGTTGTCGTTTTATTTCTGTACTGATACGGCTGTTTGTTTTTTGTATAGTGGCTCCCAAGATCAACCCAGACTTTATCAGAGCAAAATCTCGCAAGAATAGCGTTCCGTCGGTGGTGATTGGGGCCGGTGCGGTGGTTTCAGCTAGTGAATCCTCCAAGCGTAAGGCGGATCGCTGGCGGTGAATCTTCAAGTCGATTCCGCAGCCTTCGTTGATGCCGTCCCTGCGCCTCCTTTGCCCGAAGTGACCGCTCGTCTTTCCCGGGAAGATCTTGATCACTCCGTTGTTGATGGTCCCGGCGGCAATTCTGAGCTGGTGAGCTTTGTTGGTGCACCCCCGAAGGAGACTCTTCGGGCATCCGAGGCAACTATGTTGGCGCCTCGATGAAGGTGTGGCCCCAGCAGTGCAGCTCCTATTTCTAACTCCAATGCTTGTTTGGCATCCTCCTCCTCTCCTTCGAGTTGGAGGATTTTGCTACCAGGAAGCGTCGTCGGACGACAAGTGATGAAGCTCATCCTTCTCATCCTTCGCCTGAATTAGTGTCAAACGAGTTTGGCGGAGCGTTGGAATGGTGTACCGCTGCTCGAATGACTTCGAGAGCGCAGTTCTTTCCAAACTTCCGGATGAAGTCTTTACGAAGTCACCGGTGATGTAAGTCTTTCTTCATTTTCTTCCCGATTTTGAAAAATTACTTTTTCGCTCCTCGCTAACTCGAAAGTTGTTTGCAGGAGTCTTCATTGTAACTTCCACAACCAAGTGGAAACAAAGGTTACTAGACTCGTAGAGGGTTGAGCAATGAAGTTTCTAGGCTTCGGGGAATCTCCGAAGCTAAAGATGTTGAGATTGCTCGCCTTCGGAATCTAGCTTGGGAGGTGGCGGGGAGAAAAGAATTCGATGATTGGTCGTCTTCGGTCAGATTTGGATGATGCCAAGGAGAAGATCCGGCGACTGGAATGGACAGTTGGAAAGTCAGGAGCTAAAGGTCTGAAACATTACCCGAAAGGCAAGCCGTCGTTCCTTTGCCCGAATCCCTTCCAACCGATGTTCGCAGAGCCTCGTGTCTTCAAGTATTTACACAAGAAGCCTTTTGTTGATATGTTGAATGCTTACAACTTGCAAAGGCGTACCGGGATGGTGAGAACGAAGTATGGGAATCAATACTAAGGAAAGATCCTCATTTTGATACGACTCCCTAGAGTGCTGTTTGCCATCCTGAAGTATTTACCAACCTGGGTATTCCTCCTCCCGACTGGACCAAGGATAAGATTGATCCTCCACCTTCCGATCCAGATATTATGCAATATCTGGAAGATTCTTCTGTTTATTCTCCTCTGGAAGAAGTCAATTATGACGAGCTTGTGCCGAATGCGAGTTTGGTCGAGGACCATTCTTCTCCTAGACAAGCTGGGCAAAGAGTATGAAATTGCAGAGGATTTTCTGAATATTGGAATATTTGTGTAATCCTCATTTCTTCTCTTCTTTTCCTTGACTCCTCTCAATGGTTGACTCATATGTTTGTTCTAGCAAAGTTGCATCGATCTTGTATAACTTGTTAACAACTCTGTAATGACCTTCTTCTTTGATCGAGATTGTATCCAGCTCTTGTAATTGTTTTGATACCGGCCTCTTTGGATCTCTCCGAAGAAATAAGAAATTACTTTATCTTGAACTTTGCTAGCCACTTGAATCGTCGTTGTATTAGGTCTTAGTTGTCTGAAATAATGCCTACACTTAAGGATTTCCGGAGAAATACAATAAGTCTGAGAAGGAACTCACTCGGGTTTTAAACCGATGCCTTATACTTAAGGATTTCCGGAGAAATACAATAAGTCTGAGAAGGAACTCACTCGGGTTTTAAACCGATGCCTTATACTTAAGGATTTCCGGAGAAATACAATAAGTCTGAGAAGGAACTCACTCAGGTTTTAAACCGATGCCTTATACTTAAGAATAATTCAAAAATTCAATAAGTCTCGAAGGAACTTACTCGGGTATTAAACCGACGCCTTGCAAAAGGAACTCACTCGGATTTTCATCCGATGCCCCGACTTAAGAAAGTTCGAAAGATTTTCCATAAGTGTTGAAGTGTTGAAGTGTTGAAGGACCCACACGAATTTTCATCCGATGCCTTATAGTTGGATCTTGTTCTTGAATGTGGTGTATGATGCCCCCCAATCAAAAGATAGTTTGTTGAAAACCAAAAATTGCATTGTTTGAGTTGAAAATGATTACATCGCGAAAAAAATTGAAATCATCTTCAAGGATAAAACTTTTTGAGATGCCTAGCATTCCACGAACGATCCAATTCTTTCTCGGGAATCAATGTTCTTCAGCTTGTAAGCTCTCGAACCGACCGGTTTCACAACCATATAAGGTCCTTCCCAGGAAGGGTCCAAATTTCTTTGGTGACGCGGGTCGGAAGCTAGGGTGTTTCTTAACACCAAATCTCCGGCTAAGTACCGACGATTCTTCACTCGAGTATTATAATGAGACGCTATCCTTCTTTGATAATGTTGAGTTCGTGCTATTGCCTTTGCCCGAACTTCATCCAACAAATCAAGACTATCAAGCAGTCCTTGTTCATTTGCTTTTTCCTCGAACTCACGATCCCTTAACGTCCCTGCCATTTTCTCCACTGGTGCCAATGCTTCGGATCCATATGCCAACCTGAATGGAGTTTCTCCTGTAGGTGTTCGAATCGTAGTTCTATAAGCCCACAAGTACATTATATAGTTCTTCGACCCAAGAAGCTTTGTCGGCTTCGAGTCTTCTCTTTATTCCTTCCAAGTAGCGTTCGGTTAGTAACCTCTACCCGGCCATTGCTTTGGGGGTATGCCACTGAGGACATACGATGCTCGATCATATATGTTCCACAGAATTGCTCAAATTGTGGACAATCGAACCGAGTACCATGGTCGGTGACAATTATCTTTGGAATCCCAAAGCGATATATGATTGATTCAAGCACAAATTTCTCCACTTTTTTCTCAAGAATTGTCGCCGGTGCAATCGGCTTCTACCCATTTTGTGAAGTAATCAATTGCTACTATCGGATATTCTCGTCCACCCGATGCCTTGGTGAATTTGCCCATGATATCAATTCCCCACATTGCAAAGGGAATGGGATTTAGAATTGAAGTCATAATCTCCGCCGGGCGCTCCGATCATCAGTAGCATGAATTTGGATTACGAGCCTGATCTTAGGCCAATATAACCCCAATCTTAGAATTTTGTGGGCCGTGGCTCGCCACCCATGTGAGCGCCACAAATTCCTTAATGAACCTCACCAAAGCCGAGGTTGCTCCTTCGGGGCCTATACATCTCATAAGGGGTCCAGCATAAGATCTTTTATATAGTCTCCCATTCGAATGACAAATCTAGCTGATCGAATCTTGATCAACCTTGCTTCTACCGGATCCTCGGGTAACTTGTCATCTCTTAGATATTCAATTATTGGATCCATCCAAAGCAACGTTCGCTTCAATACAGAAATTTCTTTCTCATGATAACTTGGAAAAGTTACCTCTTCAATATAGACCGAAGGGTCTAGATTCTTTTCCTTGGCATTGGCTAGTCGGGATAGCTCATCCGCCACTGAATTTTCATTCCTCGAAATCGAGATATCTTCAAATTCCGAAATTGGTTATGAAATGCCCGCACTATCTCCCGATATATTTGCAAGCGTGGTTCTTTAATGCCATACTCCCCCCGGACTTGGTTGACTATAAGTCGAGAGTCACTATAAATAGTAACATCTTCAATAGCTAATGCCTTTGACAACCGAAGTCCTGCTATCAGAGCCTCATACTCCGCTTCGTTATTACTCGCATCAAATTCGAATCTCAAAGCATATCGAATAATGAATCCTGCCGGACTTTTTAATAGAATTCCAGAGCCTGCTACATCTTTATTACTCGAACCATCGACATATACCTCCCAAGTGGTTGGTATAATGGGATCTTCAATGGTGGGTTCCACTTGGTGCAGTAGTTTCTACTACAAAGTCGGCTAATGCTTGAGCCTTGATTGCAGTTCCGGGCTTAAAGCTCACTTGGAACTCACTTAGCTCAACCGACCAGGATACCATCCTTCCAGACAAATCAAGATTGTTAAGAACTTTACTAAGAGGAAAAGTTGTAAATACCTCAATTGGATGAGCCTGAAAATATGGCCTTAGCTTCCTGGCGGCCATCATGAGAGCCAGAGCCTACTTCTCAATCTGCGAATATCTCGTCTCCGCATTCAGCAACACGTGGCTTACATAGTAAATCGGCCATCGTTTCTTATCTTTCTCCCGAACAAGTACCGCACTGACCGCGGAAAGGGATGTCGCTAGATATAGCTGTAATATTTCCCCCTTCTCTAGCCTGGACAGGATCGGTGGTTGTCCAAGTGCGTCTTTTAATTCTTCAAAAGCATTCTGGCACTCTTCAGTCCACTTTGCTTCCTTACTGCCCTTCAAGTCTTTAAGTGCCTTGAAAAAGGCAAACATTTTTCTCCAGACTTGGAGATAAATCGACTTAAGGCAACAACTCTCCCTGTCAAACATTGTACATCCCGAACGGTTTTGGGAGCCTCCATATCAATCAAAGCTTGTATTTTGGCTGGATTTGCCTCAATTCCCCTCTGTGATACCATGAAACCCAAGAATTTGCCCGAGGAGACTCCAAAGGCACATTTTTCGGGGTTCAACTTCATTTGATGTTTCCTTAGTACTGAGAAAACCTCAGTCAAATCTACAATGTGATTTGCTTTTGTAAAGCTTTTCCCCAGCATGTCGTCAACATATGCTTCAACGTTCTTTCCTATCAGCTCTTTGAAAATCTTGTTGACGGCCCTCGATATGTTGCTCCCGCATTCTTCAGGCCAAAAGGCATGACCTTGTAATAATAGCTTTCACGATCAGTCATAAAAGCCGTATATTTCTCATCTTCCTTATTCATAAGGATCTGATTATACCCCGAGTAGGCATCCATGAAACTTAAAGTTTCATACCCTGCAGTAGCATCTATCAAGAGGTCAATCCGAGGCAACGGGTAACAATCTTTTGGGCAAGCTTTGTTTAGATCCGTGTAGTCTGTACACATCCTCCACTTCCCATTCGCCATTTTCACCATCACCACGTTGGCCAACCAAGTTGGGCACTCGATTGGTTCTATGAAACCAGAATTCTTAAGTTTTTCAACTTCATTCCGAACGGCTTCATACTTTTCAATAGAGAAATTTCTTCTTTTTCGTATCACTGGTTTCGCCTTAGGGTCTATCCGGAGTTTGTGCTCGCAATGGCCCGATCGATCCCGGTGCATGTCCTCACAGAGACCACGCGAATACATCTTTATTCGTTGAAGAAATAACTTCAATTCATCTTTAAACTCTTCCAACTGTTCGGACCCGACATAAGTAATCTTTTTCGCATCCTCGGTACACAGCCTGGATTTGCTCTAGTTTCTCCACTGGTTCGGGCCTTTGCATCTCTCGTCTCTTCCCGATCATCTCGAACTTCTATGGGGAGGGCAGAACCTTCTTCGGACCCTCCTTGTCTTTTAAATAGGCAACATAACACCGCCGAGAGATCTTCTTGTCGGAGGAGACTTGACCGATTCCCATATCAGTCGGGAATTTTATCTTCGTGTGCTTTGTCGAAACAATAGCACCTATCTTGGATAAAGATGGTCGCCCAAGAATCATATTATAAGCTGGTAGTTCTCGAACCACCGAGAAAGTTGATTCGGACAGTTGTTTCTTTGGGAAAACTTCCAATGGAAAGATCCAACTGAACCGATCCTTCCGCCACTGCAGATGACCCTGCAAAGCCATATAGGTGTGTTGATGAAGGTTTCATCAAATCTTGATCCACCTTCAATTTTTGATACACTTCGTAAGAAATTAGGTCAGCTGCAGACCCTGTATCAATCAATACTCTATGCACTTCCCGCCGTGCAATCTCTACCTTGATGACTATAGCATCATCGTGAGGTAAACAAACATCTCTCTCGTCTTCTTCGCTAAAGGTGATAGAATCTTCACCATTCAGCTTCTTCCGCTCTCGCGCCTCTCCGGCTCCAACAAATTTGGATTTGGTTTTTAAACTCCGGAATGATTCAGCTCCGGACCCCCGAAGATGGTAAGGATCGGTGACCGAGTAGCAGCTTCAATCACCTCCTTGCCTTTTTTGGACTTCGGGGCATCCCTTGATCATTCCGAATCGACCGAACGATTCCTTTTAGGGGCAGCCGCACGTGGCCGCGTGGCTCCTCCCTTCTTCTCGCTAACAAAACTGGACGAGATGTCCCCCGAGATATCAATCTCTCAATATCCGCCTTCGGATGACGACAGTCATTAGTGTAATGACCATAGTCCTTGTGGAATCGGCAATACTTTTCCCGATCCCGTCGCTCTCCGGTTTCAAAAGAATTTTAGGCGGCCACTTCAAAATATTTTTTCTTTTGAGGATATTCAGAATATCGGCCCGAGGAGCATTCAATGGAGTGTACTCACTTCTGCCGGGGGATCTTTGGCGCCAAGGTTGGGATCTTCCAACCCGATCACGAACATTCTTCCTTGGCTTCGCCTCGCTCAGAGCCTTTTGTTCCTTATTGGAGACTTTATTATCTCCTTGGCGCGCATCTAGAATCTCCATGACTTCAGCCTCGCTTCTCGGCATCTCCGTACCAACTCAAGCATAAGTCGTGGGTATATCATGTAGTAATAACTCCAGGAGTTTCCGATTTGTGAGTCCTGTGAATAGAGCGGTTCTGGCTACCTGTTCATCCAAGTTTTCTATCTCCATCGTCACCTTGTTGAATCTTTTCAGAAACTCTCTGATCGATTCGTCCTTTCCTCGTCCGACAGTAAACAAGGTTTCTTCCGTTTTCTTGACTCGTATCCCACTCTGGAATCGCCCTATGAATTGGCGTGCCAATTCGCCAAAGTTTACGATCCTTCCGGAGGGGAGGTTAGAAAACCACTTTTGTGCCGCTCCAGTTAGAGATGATCCGAAAACCCCGCATAAAATTTCATCGAATTACTCCGAAATCGCCATGGTCCGTTGGAAATAGCCAATGTGAGCTATTGGATCTCCGGAGCCATCGAATGTTGAGAAGGTAGGCAAACGGAAGTTATGGGGAAACCGATATCCCGCGATTGGCTCAAAGCAAAGGAGTCTTCCGAATGACCGAGTATATATCCTCGGTTATTCTTCCCTTAGCCAATTGCCCAAACTTCTCATTGATGTTGGCCAATTCTTGACCAACTGGGTCGGGTGATCTTCAGCAATACGATCACGACCTCGATTAACACGATCATCACGTGCTACTCGATCATCACGAACAGCTCGTCCTTCACGAACGTTTCTATCGTCACGAACCGCTCGATCATCACAAACGGTTCTTCCGACAATGGGTGAGTGAGTTCTTACCCTGAATCCAACCTTGTATTTGAATCAGTTGTACTCTCTTGCGGTCTATCGAACCGATCGCCTCGCCTTAGTTGATCATCAATCCTCCGAAGTCCTCGATCTCCTTCACGAAAATTCTGATCAACATTCCGGTCTTCAGCCATTCTTTGGTCACGTGGCAATGTACGTCTCCCCGAATCGTGTTGATCAGGTTCTTGTGGCAAAACCACTCGTCTGGTGAGCAAGCGGAGTGCTTGGCTCACCTCCAAGAGTTGAATCTTTAACTGATCCAATTGATCTTGGATTGTATCAGGAGGATTACGTCCTCCCCGGCCCTTATCCACGTCGATAGGATTTTGGCTTTCCTGGGAATATCTGGATTATTCACCCTGTATCCGAACACCGGAATTGCGTTGTGCTGCTGACCACCATGCTGCTGATCTAGTCACCATGGCTTTTTCAAGTCTTTCCCACTGACGGAGCCAAATGATGCGTCCAATATCTGCTCAGCCCTTGGATCTCCACGTAATGTCCTGCAAAACAAAAGCGTCAGATGTGGCCCGACCGCTGGGGTCGGGAGTCCACCTCCGAAGGCTAAGCCAGTTGATGAACTTAATCACAAACGGCTCTGCTAGAAGTACAGAGCTAATGAATGAAGAAACGGGAAAGGTGATCTAGATAGCAGGACGCTGATAGTTGAGGTCTATCAGTATGTATCTAAACCTGAGTTTCAGATAGTATTCTCCTTGATCAATTGATCCGTCCCTCACCATGTATAGTAGTGAGGTTTATATAGAGTGTACCTTCGAATCTCCTTCGTTGGATGCACTCGAGCCTTCTTCGGGTAGTCGTTGGATCTTATCAATAAGACCCGTTGAGCGATACACTTCTACTAGTTTGGGCTAGTAGAGGACTCCTGAGATAACCGTTAGGCTATGTGATAGTTACCCCTTTGATGATGATTATCCGCAGCCGTCAGTTTGAGTCTGCTGTCATCAGGGTGATTACCCTAATCCATAAGATAGATTAGGACACGCTTGCAGCAGAATAATCTTTCGTCTTCAGCAAGCCATCTTCTGGATCCGGTTCGCTTGGGAGCGATTCGGTTTTCTCCGTCTCGACCGGGGTCGAGGGTCGGACCAGGTGTGAACCCGGTCTGATCATAAACTCTCCATATCAGGCTGAAACAGTAGAGAAGATGCTGCATTCTTTGTTGCAAACATCTCTCTACCTATCCCTAATGATCTTCCTAAGGATTAATGGCTAATGCGATGATCTTAACCATGATCATTGCAAGCTTTTGAAGGAATCATGATCTAAATCATGATCTTGTCTTTGTTCATCTTTTGATTCAAATTCTGATCTTCTTAGATCTGTTTTATTGATCATATTAGTAGTCAATCGCTGTGTTTTCTTTACAAGAGTTGTAACCTGTCAATCTTTAGTTCTTTCTTCTTGATCATACCATGCTTTCTTCGAAAACCATAACTGATACATTTCTGGTAAGTTTTGTTTCCTTATTTAGATTCATGTTCTTCAGTCTTAGATCTATTTTTCTTGAAGATCTATGCATGCTTTTCATGATTTCTTTATCACAATCAATGATCCATCATCCTATCGTTCTTGTCCATGATTGTTACTTTGAATTCTTCAAGAACCATGATTGATCTAATTATGGTAACTTTTGTTTCCTAATTTGTAACTTGAAGACTTGATTTGATTAGTGTTTTGAAGTCCTCTATATACTAGGATACTATCATAGTAGTTTCCCCTCTGTTTGGTACCCTTTTTGAACCACCAAATTCGGTTCTATATTTTAAAAACTCTGATTTTGAAGGCCACTGTCTCTATTGGTCGACTGAGACAGTAGACCAATCCAATCGACCAATGAGTACAAAGCAACTCCGGATTTGGTCTGTTTTGGATGTTTTGATATCTTTCCTTCTAGGTTTCTTTCCTAATATGATATATATACTTGTTTAGGACCTTCTTGCCAAGTTTAGGAAGATTCTCCTTGATCCTTGGAGATTCTCTTCAAGTTATATAAGGTAAGGATGGTTACTTCTATAATAGCATAGATTGTGTGATTTTAGTTTCTATATTAGAATCTTTCGGATTTGTTACCATAATTAGATTCTTTTATGAACATATTATTGTTGTACTTACTTCAATTACAGTAGTATTATTTACTTGCTTTCTTTAGTTTATGAATGTCTTTATTCGCTAACTGTATATGAGATGAATCTTATTATGGTATATTTTCTATATACTGTAAATGTGTATGATATGATTGATTTGTGATTGTGATTGATTAAGTATGGTTCGGGAAGGAGAGGTGTCCTTTTGACACTTCTGTCCTTGGACAACTACGGGAATATTATGAGATGTTTCCGGAGATGCCCTCTGGACACCTTCCTAAACTGTTGGATGACATATTTAGGACTGTCTAGTAGTGTTTGGCTAGGATGTCCCGTTATGTCAAACCCTAATCGGAGGGGTATTGAGACCGAACGACCCGTGGTAGCAATGGGGATTTGTGGGCGCTCAAGACCGGTAACCAACCCGTGAGAGGACAGGAATCACATTGTGGGGGCCATTTATTGGTAGGGTTGCATACGGATAGACTTGGGCTCACGGGCGCTCAAGACCGGTAACCAACCCGTGAGGGGACGTGAGAGCTTCCCGTTTACCATATGTGGATAACCAATAGGGTTGATGAGTCCGTAGTCAGGGACTATGAGGACTCTAGTGTGAAGGATACCGGAAAGGATCGCTGGGGGGCGAGGAATGGACGTATCCGGATCGACTTGATATAACTAAGTAGAAGACTTGCATTTGGCTAGGCTTTACCCTGACATGCGCCAGTACTTAGACCAATGGTGATGTGAGAGAGCGGTGACCTATACACTCAGCCATGGAATATCCTGAGGGATGAAGGACCCATTACCAACTGATGATGAGTGAATGAGACTTTCCTAGAGAAGTACGGTGCTATGACTTAAAGCATGTCTGCCAATAGAGACCAGCATAAATAGAGTTAGATTCATACATTCATTGTTTGTCTCATACCATATTGCATTTATGTTTGTTTTGAAATCCTTCCATTGATGTTATTATGGATTTAACTGCCTTACTGGGTTTCTTTCAAAACTCACTCCTTTTGTACCATATCTTTTGTTAGACATCTCTACAGGTTTGAAATATGATGACGGTCCATATAAGGAAGGGCAAGGTGAAGAAGATGAAGACTGAAGATGAAGAAGAGCTGACTGAAGATGTGGATTAGATTTCTCTTGTTTCTTTTAGACTTATCTTTTACCTTACATGTATTAGCTTAGAGGTTTACTTAGATTTCGATCTACCTTCCGCATATGTCTGTGGAGTATATTTCCGCTATACTCTACAGTTGTCTTTTGATTTGGTATCTTGTTATTCCGCACTCTGATATTCTATAGTGATCCTTCTGAGATCCTTTCTTGACTTTTATTATAAATTACTTGAACATTATGATTTGTTCTTGCTTTTGATTATGTTATTGTGCGAAATGGATATGATCGTTCCTAAACTTGATCTTTAGGGCTGTGGATCACACTCTCGGGTATGCCAGTTAGGGTACCGGCTGGGAAGATGTGACAGAATGGTATCAGAGCCCTAAGTTTTCGGATAATCATAACCATAGAACACAGTAATGAAAGCATCCTTGAGTCATAGATCCAGAAGTGACTCAAACTTTCTTAGAAGTGAATAATGGAAAACTTGGATTAGAAATTTGAACAAACAAAGCATAATATACTAAGTTTGAATAATGCACAATAATTAAAGTTTATGACTTGTACTTGGGTTGTAGTCATGGTTAGAATTAAGTTGTCGATTTTAAGTTATTGGGTATGTGTATGAGTTGTGAGTTGAGTCTTCTGTTGAAAGTTGTTGTGGCGAGTCATCTTTGCGAGTGAGTCCTTATTGTGAGGTGTTGTCGTCATGTGTTGTCGTATG
This sequence comes from Hakea prostrata, assembly GCF_041222555.1. Classification (NCBI taxonomy): domain Eukaryota; kingdom Viridiplantae; phylum Streptophyta; class Magnoliopsida; order Proteales; family Proteaceae; genus Hakea; species Hakea prostrata. Next base: position 19,929,156 of record NC_142607.1, on the reverse strand, counting down.
AGTTTGAGTCGGGAGTTGTCGTTGGGAGTAATGGTCGTGAGTGGTCGTTATGAGTTATAAGTCATAACTAAACATTAACAACTACTAATGCAACAAAAGAGATGCGTAATGTACAATAACACAAGTGAACAAACTGAATCTCATTAATCACATAGGATATTCTTACAAGTCTGAAAGGAAACACATCTAAGAAAGCATAAAAGGAAACTCCTAGTACTATCTATCTAGGTGATCGACTCCGGTGATCTGTCTGGTCCCTCTTAGATCTGAACTCCTTCTCCAGTCGTGCAAATTTCTCTCCCAAGGTATACATATAGGACTCTATCCTCTCCTGTCGAGCCTTTATCCTCTTAAGTGTGGAAGAAATCAATGACTAATGAGAAGCCACCCTTGGAACCCAAAAGTCGTATGTGATGGACCTCCAATCTCACGGAAGCGTGGTATAGGAATCTCCTTGTGTCTCGAAATCTCACCCTGATCCTGATCCTCGTCTCCCTAATCATCAATAACATCCTCATCCTAAACTAGAACCCCATCATGATCATCATTGTCACCATGCCCATCCCCATCATCATCATCATCATCATCACTGTCATCGGCATCCTCATCCTCTGTGTTATCAGCCTTGACAATGTCACCCTCATCCTCTGACCTAGCTACGTCGCAAAGCCCCTATGATGTCCCTGGTAGTGAAACTGATTTCTCTGCCTCCAACCATAGACTCGATGACAATTCTAGTGCTATTTGTTTAGGAAATTTTTCCTGAGAATCGAGCTAACCTCTCATAGCCCGAGAATTTCATCTTAGTCGTGTCAATCGATCTTCTATAGTATATTTGTGTGCCTCTATCCTCAAAACCGTTGAGCTAGAATAGTTCCCTCCTCGTCTAACTGAACTTCCTGATTCTCCTCATCACCATCTTCACCCTGATCTTGAACCACACCTGAAGTTTGGATTGATGTCTCCTTATCCTTGTATTATCTCTGCTTGTGACGTAGGAATAGTACTTTGATCCTCATCTCTACCTCTCCTAACCCTAAAGCATTTTCTTCGTGGTGGTTTGAAGGGAATTTGAAGTGTCAAGTTGAATTTTGCATTGCATGAGTAAAGGAAGTTAAGCAATGCAATATTTGGTGAAGAGGGGCATTTTGGTAAATTTTGGAAAAGTTTGTTTTCGATGGAAACTGTGATTTGGACATGTTAGCATGTGTATAAGAGTTGGTTTAACATGCTAAGAAGGTTTGTTTGAAGAAGATCCATCGAAACCCTTGGAGTTTGGAAAGAAAAAAAAATTCTACAAGAAGGGCATTTTCGTAATTTTTTGAAAAATTTCGATTTTGTCAAAATTTTGATTTGAACATTCTAGTGTGTTCATAAGACTTGGATAAACATGCTGGGATGATTTGTTTGAAGAAAACCCATCAATTTTGCTTTATGGACATGAAAATTCAGCAATTTTGGAAGAAGGAATCCTCTTATGGACAAGGTATTGTGATTTTTGGAAAGTTGGATTTTGACCGAACGGAGAGTGGAAGCATCTTCCCCATAGTAAATCAGTCTTGTGGGAATTGGTTTGGTGTTAAAATTCAATTTGGTTTGAAAATGGGACAAGCGTTTGTAAAGTTGGGATTTGGTAAAGTGAATAGTGTTTTGAACCAAAATGTGGGAAATCTTTTTGGTTGAAGCGTGGTTTTGTTTGGAAAATAATTGGAACATGTTTCTAAACATCCCTAGGAACTATTCTAACCTTCAGCCTCAAGTATTTCTCAGTTTTGAAGAAAAACATACCAATGGTAAATGAAGTTTGAAAGAAAAGAGAAGAAAGAGAATGTCTTACTTGTGTTGTTGATCAATGAGGGTTGTAAGTTGCCGTTGAAGCCTCTTGAGAATCTTGGAACCTTAGGAGCCCTAGATAACCTTTTTCCTGAGCCAAACTTGAAGTTGGAAGTGTTTGAAATGGGATTGAAATAGAGGAAGTTGTCCCTTTAAGGCTGTTTTTCAAGCAGGACAGATTTTGTTGTTATGGCAATTTTGGGAAAACATTGATTTTGATGCATTGTTTGGATTTTTAATGGCATGTGCAATTGAAATCAAGTATGTTTGACATGTTGGGAGAGTGATTTTGAATTTGGACATATTCTCGTAGATTTTTGACTTTCGATTGGTTTGTCAGAATGACCGGAAGAAGGAACTGTGGTGCTTCCTTAAGTTGGAATGGAAAGAGAGTTGTTCCTAGAGCCGGAGTGTCCTCTGGTAGTGTTGAAGCCCAGAACCCTCCGACAGGTCAAGCTACCGGTAACCCATCCGGTGCTCCTCCAGTGGTCAACTACCAAGAAATCATTAATCTTATGGGGGATATGTTGCAACAGCAGAGTGCACAGTTCAATTGGATCTTGACTGGGATTATGGCTATGCACAATGAGACCCGTGCTGCTGCCCAGACAAACCCTAATCTCGCTATTGTGCCTAATGTTGGAAGAAAGAAGTTTGGTCACCAGAAGTCCTTGCCCCGTAGAAGTTCTAGCTATGCTAAAAGAACCAATAGAAAGTTCACTAGGCCTGCACCGTATTCCACCTCGACTTATCAGCCCCGGACTGTGGGACAAGGTGTTAGGAATGCAAACCTCAATCAAATTGCTGCAGGCCCAAGGCCAATGAATCAAAGACCTCTAGAGCCAGTGCAACTTGTAGGACATGAAGAGATTACCTGTTTTTACTGTTGTCAAATAGGACATTTTGCCCGTCTCTGCCCTCATAAACTAAGTCGTCGAGCTGCTTTAGCTACAAGGTTAGTTCAAGCCCCTTTTGCCGGTAAAGTGTGTAGCGTAGTTGGAAGTGAGATAGAACCAAACCAAGATCTCGTAACCGGTACGTTGCTCTTATCCTTTAACTTCTGCTATTGACCTATTCTTTACTTATGCATTGTATAAATACCATATGCACTGCCTTGATTTATCTTTGCTTGCGCATTGTATGAATACCACATGCATTGCCTTGATTTATTCTTTATTTATGCATTACATACATATCATATGTGTTGCTTGATTTAATCCATACTGATGCATTGCATATAGGCCATATGCATTGTTTTGATTTATTCTTACCATGTGAGTCTGCCTAGTCTGTATGAAATGCTTGTCAGTATTGTTTTGAATTCCTCTTAGCTATTTAAGAAGTCAGCCAAGAGTCCAATATTCTTTACCTATTAGATCTATTGTTGATTGTACCTTTCATCCCCTGGTAAAGTTTCGGTGGAAGAATCACACCCCTGAAGAACTTTCCTCATCTTAGTGGAAGCCCAAGTATGCTTTCAATTTTGAGGACGAAATTTTTTAAGGGGGTGAGATTGTGAGATCCCACCTAACCCTAACCTTGCTATTGTACCAAATGCATACATACCATATGCATACCATATGCATTGTTCGATTTATTCTCTACTGTACGAATTGCCTAGTTTCGTTTGGTAGAATTTTATCCCAAAGCTGATCTATTCTCTCCACGATTTCTTCTTATGTCTTACATTCCCTTTGATAGGAGGATGATCTTAAATCATTCCCATGATTGATCCTTCTATCCCTTCTATTCTAGAGTGGATCTCCATACACTCTATAACCTTGTGAATTCTCCACATGATGATTTCAAAGGGAAATCAAGTGTGATCTTCATGATTTGTTATTCTTTCTAATTGTTTCAAGACTTCAAGCTTTTCATCTCCTATTCTTCAATCAAAGATTAGTAATCTCTCTTGTGTTGTATTGATCTACTCTTACTATGATTTATTCTTTGAGATTGAGATTATGAAGAAGATGCCGCATCCTTGCAACATATTGATCCTTGCAACCATCTCTTCTACAATCTCCTTTAATTTATAGGGTTTTATGATCTTCATATTCATCTTCGCCATGATCCTTGTGAAATCTTCATGAAGCCATGATCATACTTTCGATTTGATTTCAAAGCATGTCAGATATATTCCTTGTTTTCTTACATAAGACTTATTGTTATTTGTTTTCCGTGGACTTTGAGAGAAGGAAGCCAAGATAATAGGAAAGTACCCCTGTCTTTCGGAATCCAGGAACTCTCCCAATTTCGAGGACGAAATTATTTTAAGGGGGGGAGAATGTGAAATCCAGCCCAAACCTAGCTAGGACACCCTATCTATTTTGGGTGAAGAAAGGTTAGTTTAATGTTACATCTTGAAGTTGGACCTTGATTTCAGTGTTCTGTCTCCTTCTTCTCTCTTTTCTTCTTCTTACTGTTCTATCTTGATGTTTTGATTGTGGAGAAGGTGTTACACTACTATAACTACCTATTCTCTAATCTCCTTATGTCTTAGAGTGAACTCCCAATCACTCTATGCATTCCTTGAAACCACATGGTGAATCTCCTCAATTCTTCACTGATTTTGGTTGAGTTTTGGATATCATGATCATTCTACTGTAGCTTCTTTTCTAATTAATGTTTAACATGTTTGATCTTAGCCTTACTAATGTTCTAATGTATTTCATCTCTTTGAATCAATTCCCCTTTCTTTCTAGCCATTTTAGCCTTCTATGTTTACCATTGATATAAGCATTCTAGTAAGTTTCTATTTTTGATTCCTCTCATTCTAGGATTAGTATTCTTTTGATTTTCTATTTAGTTATTCTTGCCTCTAATATGTTCTTGATATTGTATTAGAGTGAAGCCTTGTTCTCTCTAATTCTTCCCTTGAATCCATGGTGAGTTTGCTATGAGAACCATGTTGTTCCCAATTTAGAAACTCATGTTCCCAAATTATAAAGTACTGATTTTTGGACCATGGATGATGCCCAATTCATGCTAGATAGTCTTATTATGTTTGTGTGAAGTTCCCTTTCGAATTTCGGATCAATCGGACTTCAAACGAAGAAGTTATGACCAAAACAGTGCAATTTGTACCTTCCTGTCTCCATTGGTCGACTGATTGGTCGACTGGGCCAGTAGACCAATCCAATCGACCAATGAGATCTGTTTTCCAGATTTAGGTCTTTCTTGCTCTATTTAAGTCCAATCTCGGGATTAGTTCGTCTCCTCTGCCTCATAAGCCTCTGGAACGAGTTAGAACTCCATTCTAATCAATTTCCTTGCATCCTTGGTTGATCCCTCGCAAGAACTCAAGTAATCTTCTTCCTCTTGCATCAAAGGTATGTCTACACTCTCTTCTTCTTCTCCATCTCTGTTTTTCTTTCCTTTTTCGGCTGAGACAGTAGAGAAGATGCTGCATTCTCTGTTGCAAACATCTCTCTACCTATCCCTAATGATCTTCCTAAGGATTAATGGCTAATGCGATGATCTTAACCATGATCATTGCAAGCTTTTGAAGGAATCATGATCTAAATCATGATCTTGTCTTTGTTCATCTTTTGATTCAAATTCTGATCTTCTTAGATCTG